>NC_134039.1:66897829-67210637 GCF_965140245.1 Athene noctua
ACCTTGCATTTGCCAGAGGCTAAGAGCTTATTTATAAACATTGACTGTAAGTCAGCTGATACTCTTGTTACCTTATGTTTACTTGCTTGTATGTCTGTATGTTTGCAGAGGTATTCATATTAGACAGCTGTGGTTATGATGTTTTGCTGCCCCATATCACCGGTTGTTTTGCTGCAGGAGGCATTTGTAAAAAAATAACAGATGAGACAAAAGCCGCAAAAGCTAAAGACTAACACAAGCTCGTGCTTTTGCTACTGGACTAGTACACACTAGCTAACTGCTTTTTAAGTATATGGAGCAGTCAATATGGTCTGAATTCAAAGCCATCATCCCATAAACACTCAGAGCTGCAGCAGGTATTTCAGTGCTAAACTTGATGTAGATTCCCCTTGGCTACAGCAGTCCATGAAATAACCACATAGTATCTCCTTCCACAGAGATAAGATAGTTTAAAACCAAGACATATTTTCCTTACTTTAAATTTCTCTACTTCTCAACTTCTTAAGTTGAAGTAGGAAAATCATCACCCAGCTGAACAACAAAATGGGCTCGTTTCCTTCTGTGTCTGAGTCCTGAGAAACACCATGTGCAGGATAGGAAGGATAGGGATTCATATTCAGTGCGATTGCAGTAGAAGGGCGAGTTGGGGCAAAAATCCCCTTCTGGCCTGAAAGCCCTCTCAAAGCTGGAATCCTCTGATTTTCTGGCATAAATGCTCTGATGACATCTCAGGTGGCTTTGGAGAATCTGAGAGCTGCTACCTCGAACACTTGTCCTTTCCTAAGGCAGTCACATAGCATGCAAACACCCTGGAATATGCCTATCACCCAGGTATATGCCTCACAGCACCAACAAGGTGGACACTGATACAGGTGATAATGACCTGATTCTCAGAGCTTGAGTTCTTTTCCCTTCTTCTGTGATATTCATTAAAAATCACTGTTTTTATTTTCTTCAAAAAGCAGCAGTGGGAAAAGTGATCACACAAATTCATCTTAATCTTCACAAATGCTATTGACTCCTTCACTGAACATTTCTGAGTCACCGTCTTCCTAGACAAGAGTTAGGTTGCCTTCCATCAGTATTCACAGTCTGCTCTTCATCAACAAAACTCTAAACACCAAATATGAAATTGCAGCATCTTTCTACCATTCAGAATTATGCTAGAACATGTACAGCTATCCCACAGAGCATTGACTTACTGTTAGGTCATCTATTGCTCTGACAAAATGATTTAGGGGTGATTACAGACAGACAGATGAAGGGTGATTTAGAGGTCAGAGTGTGCTGTCAGCAAGAGAGGCCAGAACTGAAATTTGATGGGTAGAACGTATGTTCAGAAATATCATGCTTTTCTGCCTTTATTATTTTGTAGACATAGTTGTTGAAATCTATACTGTTGAGTCTGGTAGGTGAACCTCAAATCAAAGGATTGAAGCATCTTCCTTTATAATGTGACTTGGCTTTTTGATCATTTTTTGTATGCTGAATTTAAGAAGCCACATAAACCCTGATTTTTCTTCTTTGGTTTCTTTTACTGTGTCCTGCTTTTGAAGTCAGATACTCAAAATCAACATCAGTTCTATAAAGATACACACACACTCAGAAAAAAAAAAAAAAAGAGAAAAGAGCTAGGCAGTGGAGTCTGGTATGTCTTCAACCAAGCTATAAATTTAAATTGTTAAGAAGAGCCAAACCACAGTCACTGCTGATTTAAAAGAACTCTTGTACTTAGTGATCATCCTCATGAAGCAGAATGCATGGAAAACAAACATTAAGGTTTATAAACAGAAAGTAAATAAATGGTGCCCAGTGCTGGTCACCACCGATTCATTTATAGACTGCTCCACTCAAACCATCTGCCATTAGAACAAAAAAGCATATAAGTCCTTTGAAACTGTAACTTTTATTACAGAGTATGAAAATATCCCAGACAAGCTGAAATTGAGACCCCTTGTATTTGTGTGTATGTGTGTGCATGCACATGTGCTTTCTTGTTGACATGTATTATTATAGAGGTGAGCTTTCTGCAGACGTTGGACTACTCCTTTACACCAGCTATTTTGAGACCTAGAGTAAACCAAGCAACAGTTTGCAAAAATCGTCTCTTTCTTACACAGAATGTCAGCATGAACATCTAGTTCTCTAAATAGCACTTGAATTTAAGTGGTGCATACAACTTTGCACCTGACCTTAACAGTTCACTCTTACTCCTGTAGGTGCTCTTCAGTTCTAAAAAAATTTCCCTGAAGACTTGTCTGGAAAACAATGAAAATAGTAATGACATCAGAGTGTCTGTGAGCCTGGTGAGAGCAGGTCTTTGAGATGTGTCATTGGGTAGAGTTAACATCTGTCACTAATTCTATAAACTTTCCTTTATAGAATAGAATAGGGCATGATTTTGCAATAACATTTATTATCAGTCCTATTGAAAATGTAGCATAATGTATTTAATTGTTGGTTTACTATATTTTAGTGAACAGCATGAAGAAAAAGTTGTTAAAGTTATTGTTGTTAAAGAAAAGTTATTAAAGATAAAACCAGAAAATGTATATACCAAGTATCTTTGAATTTATTTGAGTCTCCTGCAGCAGGTCTTTAGTCAGAAATGGCAACAAAAAATATCTATTGACTTCAGAATAGCATTATGAAAGTTCCTGTACCTAGTAGATTTGGCCAAAATATGAATTCTGGAAGAATTCTTAAAATGTATATTTAAAATTTCTCTTATTGTTGTAAGTTAATAATAATTACTCTGTGAATAACTAAAATGTGTGTTATTCCTCATGTACTATACCTTTTCAGCTAAAAATAATTTTTATTATTTTCCCTTTTTCTGCTATGATTTACCAGCTCCAATAATAATGTGGCTTTTCTCATAACTCCCTGTCCTTTATTTACATCCTAAACAAGGATGGTATTAAGTTAAAATTAAGTTAAAATAAGTCCTGTTCATTTATAAAGAGATGCATTTGTTTGGTGCAATTTGGGGAAAAGGGGAAATCTGCCCTAATGTTTACTGAAGCAGAAATGTAATGCGACTCTTGCAAGAGCACATAGACCAGTTCAGAAGTTTGATGGTTAACCATCTCCCAATTTATCCCTTCCTACAGGGACATCCTTATCAGAAAGTACTGTGGTTCTCCCAAGGGCTTTCTTCAGTGCTGTTCACTTGGATAAAGGATTTCTTTTCCCCCCAAGACATGGTTCTTAAACTCCACAGGGGCTGTAATATCAGCTACAGCCCTGGAGAATGTGAATGCATGAGCAGTTCACTAAAGATGCTGTGCCATAATATTGCAAACTGAGGTTGTCCACCTTCCCATACAGCAAATTCAGGGTTGTCTCTTCTAGATTAGAGGAGGATTTCCCTAGAACAAAATTATGCATAAGGAAAACAACAAACCACTTTTTTCTGTGGAAGAAGGAAAACACCTTCTAATAGCAGTGAAGTTAACAGTAATAGACCACAGCAAGATAACACTTACTGAGTAAACAGCAACTTGACAACACAGCAAAAGTTCTTAAAAAAACCCCCACAGTGACTCATTCCAACATTAATTTATCTGTTGACTGCCATTTAAAATGTAGAGAAGGAAGAAAATTTGGTGTCACGATGTACAATGTCCTCTGATAATGAGGGACTAGAAGAGTCCTACTATACGCACAGTGAAAAATATTAACACTACACAATGAAAAATATCTAGGCACCCTCTTCAGATAAAAATAGCAATATTTTCCTAAAAAGGTACTTTGTCACAATTTAAAGCCTAAGAATTATTCTTTTAAATTATCTAATAAATATTGTATAAGACATACACATATGAGGAGCATGCTGTTCGTGATCAACTGAAAATCAAAAAGGGAAGGACCATTACAAATTCCTTATTGCGGCAAATTATTTCAGATACAGTTCTGAAGTTATAATTTTTAAGACCTTTTAACTATGTCAAAATCACTGTTTTTTTCATTTTAAATTGTATTCAAATTATTTTAAGGACAATTTAAAAAAAAAAAATCTGTTAAAGATCTTCAGCATTGTAAAAATTGAATATATTTCGTTTAAAAGTAAAACATAGAAACACAATTTCTTTCATAAGATCTCCCTTTTAAACCTTAGCTAGATTTTTGCAGAGTATTGTGGCACAACTTCAACAGTCTAGAAAAATCTTTAAAAAGTCAAAGCCCAAAGAAACTTTACACTGTAATATTGTCTGTTGAGTAGCTAAATAGTAAAGTACAGAGAAAGCATCTACTTCTCTTTGGCTAGGTATTCAGCTGAATATATCTCTATTTACTCTTCTTTCTCCTCTGAAAGGTGTTGCATTGCAGAAAAAATATTGTAAATGCCAGCAAAGCAAAATCCAACAGGCTAATCTGAAAAGACCTCTTTATATTTTGAAAACCGAGCTCTAATAAGCAATGTTAGTGGTCTACTAAACAACCCCAATCCCTCAAGAACTCACTTTAAGGAAAAAAACCCACAGTGTTGGATGATTCTTGTACATCTCCAGCAAACCACACCATAGCTCATGAAAAATCAACCAAAAGGTTCTCATTTGCTTTCCTGGGCTCAGATAGAATCCTTCATCCTTAATAGATTGTGATGAAAAATAAAAGAAAATAAGAGAAGAGGGGAAAGGGTTTCTGACTTCATATTAATTTAAACTCTCCAATAAGCCTTCTCCATTGGAAGGGGCATGCAACAAGGCTGTCAGCAACTGTCTGCTGAGTTCCTGCGCTTCAGGCTCGTGAAGAATCTATCATGAGAATGAAGCTTTCTCTGTTGCTGTAAATACTGATCATATTGTCCTCTCTTCCTGACTCTGTACCCAGATGAGAGTCAGGCTCCCATGAGATTACTACTTGTTAAAGAGACAAACTGACCAAGAGCACAGGAGGCCTGTGTGTGAAATGTAGAGCAGACGCTCCCTCTATTTCCATAGCTACTCAGGAGTTAAGACACAGAGGATTTAAACCCCTGATCATTTTGTTCAGCAGGGCAAACCACAGCCCCCAGGCAATGCTGCAGTGAAAGATACAGGCCCATCTGCTCCAAGTCAGTTCTGCTTTTGGGAGCTTGGCCCCTTGAGTTAAGTGAATAATGAACTGTAAACAGAATATTTGTGTCTGTGGGTATTTCCACAAATAACTAGAGACATTATAAAAATTTATTAGGTGCCAATGGAAAAGGCAGGTGATTAAATTATACTGCTGCAGCAGTAACTCTAAGAGATGCTGTTTGTTTCCAGCATGTACCTGAACTTATTCCAAGTACTTTTATGCTAACTGTATCCTGTTCAAATATTTAGAAGCAAAGATTGGTTTTAGTCAGTAATAATATGATTAAGGGGTGGTAAAACGGTGTCTTAGGGAGGATTTTTCTTAGAAAAAATAATCTTATGACTGAGCTAGTGCTCCACAACTTTTAATGACACAGGCTATGGTTTTGGGCTCTGTGTTTGTCTCTAAACTGTAGCTTGATTCCCTGCAGGAATGACCTGGGGGACCCACTGGTATACACTAGAGTTTTCTTCCTGACCACACTCCAAATCTCTAAAGAAAGGCAGGGCACACAGGATAATGGAGCATACCCATATCTGGACCCTGAATGACACTGGGACTTCACAGGGTTTGGTACCTCGTCCTGGACATCTGGAATAGCTTCACAGATGGTCTGTTTAGGAAGGGTTAGTCTTGTAGCTGTGAATGTTTGGGGAGTTGACATTTCATTTTTATGACAGTAGTCACTTCAGCTTGTACTAGAAAGCCAAGTGCTGCTGGCCCACAGAACCTGAGGCATGGAATAACCCCACCAGTTTGGGGCTTGTGCCAGAATAGAGAACCCCTGCTACATTCACCTGGAAAAAGTAATCATTCAGAATTTGTGAAATATTGTACACCAATCAGTTAGAACTTCATAAAGTAAAAAATTCACACAGAATTCTACTCTAATTTGGGCCTTCATTGAGGCCCAGTTTTTTCCTGATAGGTGAAAAACCACAGGAATGTTTGGCTGCATATTTCAACCTGTGATAGCTAGTTGCAGCCTATTAGGGGAATGTTGAAGATTGCTGACTTGCTGGAACAAGTGAGATCCACCCTGCATATAAGGGATATGAAAGCAGCCATAGGGAAGACAAAATTGGTGTCTGGAACAAATACTGTGGGAAAAAGCCTGTTGAGTAAGTTTTCAGTACAGTCACAGTATTTTGAATTATGCTTCTTCATGGTAAAGCCAAATTCCAAACATGGTGACTTATTACCTCATTACAATGAGTGTCAGGGTGGAGATTCCTTTGGCTAACCCTATTCTGTTAACATTACCATATTCAGTTGGGAATGGAGGAGGAAATATAAGCTTGTAAGAAAAAAAAAAAAAAAGGGAAAAAAAAAAAAAGAAGAAAAAATTACTATGTTTGTAGAATTTACAGCATAGACTTAAGCCAGAAAACACTGGAAGATTCATAGGGGCTGTTGTTTGCATGAGGTCTCTAGCATGATTTCCATGACTCTGGCTGAGTTTGTTTGAATACTAATCCAAATCAGGCCTGTAAACCTTTTGTTAAATGTTTCTGTGATTATAAATCTGATCAGAATGCTATATCTATCACTTAAATATTCATTGCTAGCATTCGGTAATTGTGTGCTACATGGAAGATGGACAGTGGCCAAAATGGTGAGTGGCTGGATTCCTATCCAGTCATCAGCAGAAGCCTAATAACATGCGGATTTTTCTGCAAAACCTGGCACCAGCTTAAGAGTTCAAATCTGTTCCAGAAGTGGAGTGCTGAAAACATTCCTCTTCAGATCAGGTTTTCCTTCTTGTTCCTTAGAAACCTTGTCCCTCACCCTGTAAGTATCTCACCACTAAAAATGTCTAAGAGAAAATGGATTGATATCTTCTCCTGTGATACTGAAGCCTTGCTCCAGAGCAACAATATGAAGTCTTAATAAACAAACACTATTATTCATGTCATTGCTTTGAGCTGGTCACAAGTCATGGAAAGAGGGGTTCAATTTATTGGTCTCTGAAATATCTTGGTGAAAGGAATGTATGCATTTAGAGCCTGTCCCAGAAAAAAAATACTGCTGTTAAATACCTCCTAGGGTGGGAAAAAAATCAAATTAAGTTCCATTAATCTGTCCCAGGACTGGAGATAGCATTATCCCGTTCCTAAATCACTTCTGCAAACCATCAGCACAAGAATCCCTTCTGTGTAGAAACTGCTAGATAGTCTGGGGACTTCCAAAAAATATTTTGCCCCAAATGTCATCCATTATACATCTGTTGTATCAGGAGAACTGAATTACAGGTATCCCAACACAAAACATACAGAAAATCACATAACTTTTTCAACTCACGTTGTTTTAGGTGAGTTTTTGGATAGAACCCAGAGTTCTGCATCAGGACACATATTGTTATTCTTGTACAAGTATACTATGCACGACTCAGAAGTGGTCTATTCTTAAACCCATTATGCTTATTTTACTCTAATGTAAATAGCAACAGATACAAGAGTTTACAAAGGAGACTTTGCTCCCATGTCCATGTCAATGTCTTGCCAACTTCCTGGAGGGAAACTCAGTGACGCAGGGTTTTATTCACTGGAAGTCCTGTGTATTTATTTGCAAACAAAACATTTGCATGTGATCCAAAGCCTATGATTTGCCTACAGTATGTTGTCATCCCAAACATGTTTGTTAACACCAGAATGAACAAATCGGAGGGAGTACAATTGTCAAAAGCTCAATGGCAGATTGAAAGACTGGGTGTGTCTAAAGCATGCACTACTGTTTATCCACAAAGACACATATAATAGCATGACATCCTTTCTGCCTATACAAAAAATGAAGATTGAGAATAAATGATGATTGCTCTACTTATATATGGTGAGCTTGTTAAGAGTCTAAGGCAAATCATTGCTTTATTTTCCTCTGTAATAAGAGAAGCTTTTGAAATAGATTTTCTGATGTATTTGAATGCTTGTGTTCTACTAAAACTTTATATTGTCAAGTTGCTCCTTTTCCAGGATTTAAGATTTTCTTCTCTTTCAACCTATGAAGAACTGGCAGCATCACATTGCCTGAAGGGTCTTACGGATAAAAGCGTTTGTTTGCTAAGCCACTTTACCTGCTTTCTTCTTTCATTTTGGGGCCCTGAAGACTACTGTCAGTTAAGTTGTTCTACTTCAGGGTCAGTAGACTAGATCAAGGCACTAACGATGCTCTGGCAGGGATCATGTGTGGAACATGTAACTATAGTTAACACCTAACTAGGGCTCCAGGTTTCTTGGATGAAGGACTTCATCGATGTGCCAACAGAAGACATTGACTACAGTTGGATTTCAGGCAGGATTTGTGAAGTACCACTCTTGGAATTAGTTTAACCCAGAACTGGAAATAATATAGGTGTATCAATTAAGCACTCAGCCTAAAATAATCTTCTCAGCTATTTAGCTGTTGTAAGAGAATTCATGCAGCACAGCACTACACTAACATAGTTATATTGTTCCTGGGACCCTCTCAGAGAGCTGTACCATGTCATAAAGAGATGGCAACTACTTTAAAGTAGCTCATGTATTTCATGTGCTTATGCCTTCTGAGGCATAGAGAGTCCCATACTGAAGACTCTGTGGATGATCCATGCCACAGTGGGATTTCTGGAAGTAAGGAGATAAGATCAGTTAGAGCTCTATAGTGAAGAAAACACTTCATCTTTTAAGTCTGAAATGTCTCAGCAGCTTCAGCTCAGTAGCACACAGATATATTGTGATTTTGGAAACAGCCTGTTTCTGTTCCTGCGTTTAGATCAAAAGTACTGATAAAGAAAGTAACAGCTATGTTCAGAACCCCTCATATTCTGTAGACTTTGAATTTTGCATTTTCTTCCTTTAACAGTCTTTTGCTGAAGCATCACACTGCAGTACAGAAACCTGTAACTAATGAGTAAAAGCCATTCAAGAAGAGTAAATAGGAAGAAAGGATGAACCTGAGAGGAGCATGTCTTCCCAAACCTCTGGTTCTGTACCACCCTTCTTAACAGATCTAACCTAACTAAACCTAACTAAAGGAACAGATTTTAAAGATGGGTTCCACAAGGAGTGAAGTGTTTCTATCTGTGCTGTTGCATTACTTAAACTTACATTTTGCATTGCAACATTACCCAACAGAGGATGGAGGGCACTGAGTTTCTGTTGTATTTATACACAGTAAAACAAAGGTTTTGACTGTGTCTTCAGACACAACCGAGTAACAAGTGAGAATTTCAGAAGTCTGCAGGAAAAGTAGTTACAAAGATAAATACAAAAAGAAACAAAATCTAGAGAAAGAGGAACATGTAATCACCTGTATCTTAGGCTAAGATTTTCATTACACAGCTAGTCTAAAGAAAGGGGATTGCCAGGGTATCACCCCACCACCTCCTCTAGCCAGAAGAATCCAGATCCTACAACTGCTTGTTCAGTATTACTCTGACTGTTGAGATGTTACTGTTCTCGCAATAGATGTGTCTGATCTGGCCCTACTTGGTCTGAACTCTTTACCAGAGAAATACTACCGGATTTTGGTGCAAAGCAGGAGCTAAACTTAGTTTTGTCCTTGCCAGTAGCATTGTCATAATAGCTTGGCCCTTTACATTTAAAAAATATGTAAGATATTTATGGAGCTTAGGTACATGTGGTGAGCTAGAAAATTAATAAGGAATTTCAGGACTGCCAGTTGAATTTGAGAGACTATTTCACTTTTCTGCCCTTGAGGCTTTTAGCTTATTCTCCTTATATTGGACCTGGACTCACATCTCCGGATTTCTCTTCAACTTGTTTCTGCTAATATGTTTTTATATTGTTTCTTGCTCCCTGTTTCCTGATCACTGTTTCTCTCCCATTTCCTTTATTTTCTACTGACAGAATAATTTTCAGGCCTTGCAACCTGGAAGAGGTTTCTGAGGACTTGAAAAGATTCACCTTCAATTTTGCTAGGCAATGAAACTATAGAGACACACATGTGGAAAAGTGTTAGAGCCTCTTTTATCCTCTTGCCAAGAAGTCAATTTGTATAGGTCAGTTAGATCCTTTAGTAAATTATTGCTATACTACGTGTCCAAATAGAAGTAAATTTCATCCTGTATATTCTGACAGGTCCTTCTGACAGGACATTGTTTTATCTAGGCTGCCTATTTTAAAACAATTATAATTGCCTGGAAATTAATGTACCTTTCTTACGAAGTTATTATTCTTAATATTTCCAGAATGAAAAACATATCTACTCTAAGTTCCACTGCTGTACTTGGCACATTTCAGATTCAGATCAAATCAAAGGAAAGTCTAAGAATGAATTTAAAAACCTCTACATGTGTTTTTTGTTTGGATGAAATATGAAATAATTTTCTCATGAACTCTACTTTAGCTTCTACTGTTAGATCCATTGAGTGAAAAAATAAAAGGGGAGAAAACAGGCGCATATTTTGATTTTTCAGTTTATATATCTACTTAAACTAAAGATAGAGATAAAATTAAATCATAAATGCTATAAACATTTGGCAGGCTTGGAAAGCTGTAGTCTGAAGAAAAAAAAAAAAGTATTAATAGAGATCTAGCAAAGCAAGCAAGCTACTAATCTCTTGTCAGCATTGGGCTACTGCAGCTGTCCAACATCAGTAGTGCGACAGCCTTTAGATCATGCAGAGATTGTATCCAGAGAACATCAGCTGGTGTCGCTCTCATCTTTTTTTCTTACCTGAAATAGAACAAACATGAAGGGAAAGGGAAATGAAGAACACTTGTAGGTAAACACTGAGTTTAAGCTACTAAACCAGGAATGTCTCTACATTCCTGTGGGTAGGTTGTTAGCCAGACTATATTCTTATTCCATACCAAGAAAGGTACAGCTATGTGCCATACTCGTTTTCTTATTCCTACTCAAGATGGATTAATGCAGCAAACACTGGAAATGCCAGCCTACTCTAATGGTTCCTTCTTTAGAATTGTAAGGGGAGGGCAATGTGATACATATAATATTTGCCTTTACAGCTATCTGTTTAATGTCTTGTAACTGGTATTGCGATACAAATGAAGTAATGCAAATAAATGCAAATCAAGAGGAAATCTAAAATAAAGTTTTTATTTGCCATGAAACCATAAAGTTAACCAGCAGCTGACTCACAAGGTACACCTACATTACTGAGTCATGTAGCACACATAGGGAAGAAGTGGTATTCCGTTCACTGCTATCTGCTGTGGTTCTAGGACCATTATGTCCACTTCATGTCTTTGCTGGCATTGAAGTGCCCACCAGTTGGTGGTACTAGGTCCTCACCTTCCATGCAAACAAACTGCAGAAGACCTTGCATCCATAGCAAGGGTGGTACTCACACTAAGTGCTATCCTATTCTGTCTCTGAAATGTTGGATCAGAAATGGAGTAAAGCACTTGGAGCATGACAATGTGTTCTCAGGGACACATCTCAAGATATGATGTATAGACATAAAGTAAATATGCACAAAAAAGACCCTCCTGTGCACTGAGCAGCTAATATATGTACATCCACTATATCCATCACCTGCAAAAGGCACTGTTTGTCCTGCACATGCAGAGAGACTACAGTCTAGTGTTGGATGGAGATGCTGTCAGAAGTATATTCACTGTACTGTGGGCATGACCTAGAGATGTTTTATGTGGTGGGAGTTGTGTTACAGAAAAAAAATGTTTAGGTCTTTCTAGAGACTACAACCTCTAACTTATTTGTGGTTTTAAGAGGTCAGAAAAAAAGCGCTTTTGGATTGGTCTAGATACAGGACAAGATGTAATGGCCTCAAGTTGCACCAGGGAAGGTTTAGACTAGATGTCAGGAAGTATTTCTTTACAGACATTGGAATGGGCTGCCCAGGGAGGTGGTGGAGTCCCCATCCCTGGAGGTGTTTAAGAGTAGGGTCCACATAGCTCTTACGGATATGGTGTAGTTGGGAACTGTCAGTGTTAGGTTAATGACTGGATGATCTTCCAGGTCCTTTCAAACCTAGTTGATTCTGTGATTCTGTGATAGTTGCAGATTAAGGGGTGCCTTAATGCAGGGTTTTGACTTGCTGATGTCTTGAGACTCGGTGATAGATCTAGTATCAATTCTTTGAAAAACTCAACTGCAGTATGAATACATTCTGTCAGTCTCTATGTCCCGCCATGAAAATTAGACATCAAACTGTTCCTGCAGTTGTCCTTCACTGAAATTTCTCTCACACAGTTCTTTTGATGCTTGGTGTAATAAAATGCTCACTAGAATCCATTCTCCTTCCCTCCTGGCTGACAAATTTTCAATCATACCAGAGCTATCCTTCCTGTATTTTCTGTGCCAGTTTTATCTCATCATTCTATAAATTAAACTATTTTTTAACCAATATCAAATGTTCTCCCCCCCCAACACAAAAGCACAAAAGTCTTTCTTGACATTTTTCTGCTCCTGGGAAGCTCCATGTTATTCTCAGCACTTTTGCAGGGTAATCATTGGGATTACTTGTTGAATGCAGTAATATGCTCTGTGAATAATGGTGATGTGATCAGGCCATCATGGATGGAATATTTATGTCAGAGACCTCTGATGATGCCAAATGTCACATAAATTTCTCTTTTAAACTGCTATAACACCAATGGCATCAGAAGGACCACACCTGCACAAGCACAAAGGAAGGGTTACACCCTGAATTCTTATGGTTGAAGTAGATTATATTTTTATGGTTTTAATCTTGATAAGAAAAAAACTACAGAGGACTAAGTTTTTGGTGTACATTGAAAACAAAATTAGTCTAGTGAAGAACAATTAACCCATTTCATAGTATAAAGTAGATCTTTAACTCTAGATTTAGCAATGTTAGCTCACAGAGGTGGCAGACACCAACAGTGTAAAGGGAAACATAACCTCCCATATGATTGAAAAGTTTAATATCTCATGTTTATTTATCAAAATTAACTCCACTTAGAAAGGGTATTTGTAACAAAACACTGCCATAAGTCAGTCTCTGGGTTACACAAACAAACAATTGCAGAAAGCAATTTTTGCAGAGATCAGTTTTACTGATCTTGGTAGTGAACCCACCTAGTGAAAAATTAAATAAAAAATAAACTACTGTTGATGAATGAACTATACAAACACTTTTTTAAATTGAAAAATCCACACTTCAGGTGACTAAACTTGCTTTGCTCAGAGCAATTTTTCACTTATTTGGAACTCAATCTATTTCCTACCTTTCTTGTGCATCACACATGAATATGGAAAATCCCTCTTATTATTCTCATTGCTCCTTTAACAAGAGCATCTTCCATTGGAAATCTGACACTTGGAGCAGTAGAGAGCTAATTAACAAATGAGAGTAATTACAGGAGGAGAAAAGACTGTTACACATATTACTAAATGTAGAGACACCACTATAAGACATCCTTGCAACAATGCAGAGGCTAATGCATCTTGAAAATAGCCACCCAAATACTTCTCACTCTTTGACCCAGTTTAATTACCCTGAAAATGAGTACAGAATAAAGAATTTTGATACTCAGTTGTCAGAGGCATTCATGAAAACCTATATTCTCCCTTCCAATTGAAGTACCATTTCCTGCCAGATGAACCATGAAGTGGTAACAGCTTGGGGCAACATTTTTGATATGAGAGCTCTCCTAGAAACAAGGCTTTGAGAGAGAGTGAGAACCAGAGAGACCAAAAGAGAGGAGTATACAATAAGAATTGATAAAATAAAGGACATATTTTGTTAGAAGATTTTTAAAAATATTTAAAAGGAGTTAATATATTACACAAATAAAGCTGATTGATTGCATTTGCAGTGCAGTTAAGCAATTTGAAGAGTGCCAGATCAGTATTCTCATTCTATAATGGCCATGATAACTCATCATATTTGCTTTCGTACTTGTAATCATATTTTATTTTCTTTACCAGAATTCTACAAGTAATTGCTGGTGGCATATAGACTAAGTCACAGATGTTAGAACAAAAGATAAAACAAGTACACTGAATGTACATTTCGTATTTACACCCAACAAAGGTTGTCAGCTGTTCCTTCCTTGCAGCTGCTTAAAGGTCTTGCTGTCCTCTCCCACTGGAACGACTATCTGTTGAGAGGCTGCAATGCAACAATGCTCTTGTTAATTATTTCATTCTGTTTAATTGTAATTAACATCAAGCATAACAATCAGAAAATATGTGATATTAACTGTATGGAGTATTTTTTCCAAGTGCAGTTTTCATGAAGCTGGCAAAAGACTTCTACATTGAAAAACAAGTCTGACAGATGTCTGTCACATGAACTCATCAGAATCTACAGGAGGATGACTAGTCTATCCAAGTGGTCGTAAGGGCTAAGTGGAGCCTTTCATTGCCATCTGTACCAAAAATGGATCAAAGGGGCAAATTCTAATGCTATTTTAATGTTTTGAAATTTCACTAGGCAGATATATTTAAACATAAATTACTTCACTGATAGTCAGGAAACAATCCAGAGTATTGTAGATGTTCCCAGGACATTCACTGACAGTCATTAATCATCAAAACACAGTCTTTTTACTTAATAGGCACTGAGTTCAACAGAAACACTTCAATGCATCTCCCTGTCACTTTCTACAGCAGTTGTCCCTCCCAGCCGAGTTCCCACTGACTGCACCCAAGCCAGGATTTCAGTCCCAGTGGATCAGCTGTGGAGAGGGCCCTGTGCAAAGGTGTTCAAGCACCATGACGGAGTTGCCTCCAAACCTACATGTCAGGTCCATATCCTTGTTCTGGCCTGGCTGAATTCATCCCAGAAACAGCATAGCCAACAGCTAAGTATCCCTGGCAAATATGATACCGATGTGATGTGTTGTGACGAGATTGTGGCTGTGTTAGTAACTTCACCATCCCATTCATGGTATAAACACATTGGTTCAGTCAGGATTCTATCTTGCAGGTGAATTCAGATTTCCACAATTCAGAGGTAGCTCTGGACTCCCCAGCAGTGCTTCAGCATGCCAGGCACATCTGCTTGCCTTGTCTAGTACAATTTTCCTATGGGATCAGTAATTAGCAAAGCACCTTCTGGAAAAAGAAGTATATTCAGTGGTGAATCATGCCTCACTTTGTATTTGGGAATGAAGTGACAACTAGAATTGTGTCTTCAGTCATGGCACGGCAGACTTCCATTTAAAATAAGTCAACAGGAGATTTAACTACGACAGAACCTCAGGGCTGGACCCATAAAGTATATGACAAGCAATTTAGAAATCAATCTTAGTTTACCCCTGAAACTGCCACTTTAAAATCAACAGTCTTGAGTGAAGGATAGGTTTTTAAATCCAAAGTTTTTATTAAAATTTCATAATAAAACACCAGACAGCTAGGCAGCAATGAACATTGATTTACAGTTTAATGTGTCATTATGCATCATAATCGGAATACTGAACTAAACCCCCTTATACAGTATTCAATAATTTAACTGAGAATAGACCAGCAGTAGAAAAGAGCTGACCTGATTATGTGAGGTCCTAGATTGCTCCTACTGTGACAGAAAACCTGTAAATAAGTTTGCTGAGCCCTAAACTAGGAAATTCAAGGTTTCCCTGATCCTTGACACAAACTTCAATAGTAGCAAGTTCCCAAGCTTTTTTTTCAGTTACTCATTGACTCCTGTTGCAATATGAAGTACATACTGATTGATGAGGTTTTCAGTGAAATCATATGGTGTCAAAAGAGGGAAAAAACACATCTACACTAGAATGGAATACTGAATAACTGATTTTCACCTGGATACTGATAATGCGACACAAATTACTTCTGGGTTTTTTTCATTTATAGGTAAGGGATGAAGAGGACTGAGGGACTTTAGATATCCAATCCTTCTTGAAAGAAAATTAAAGTTGTATGATGTAAATTCTTTTCATACGGTATTTGCCAGAATGTATGAGGGGAAAAAACAGCTATCCATTTTAAAAGTCTCTAGAGTGATTTTATATTTTTTCAGGCACTTTCCACCCATTTTTCCACTAGCATATTCTTCATGCGCAGATTTAGAAATTCAGTGTGTTGCTGTTATTGGTGTTGTTTTTCATTGTTTGAGAAATATGTTGTTTGAACACATTTCAACATTTTGGTATTCAGAAATTATTTTCAGCTCACATGTGTGTCAACTACTGTATGTGCAACAAGTTAAACCCATTAATAAGACATATTTAATATGAATGAGAAACACGGGTTTAAGACATATATATACTGAGTTGTCAGGTAAATTCAAATGAATACAGTATATCTGGCTATAAATAGTTGGCAGACAGGCTGTGGCCTAACTACCTTGGAATTTCAGTCTGTGTAAAATACATAAACTATCTAAAATATTTTGTTCCTAAAAATATGGGGTGAGTTAACCTGGGCCAGCTGCCAGACACCAACCTAGCCGTTCACTCAATCCCCCTCCTCAACAAGACAGGGGAAGAAAAAGCTTGTGGGTTGGGGTGAAGACAGAAAGATCACTCATCAACTACCATGATGGTCAAAACAGACTAGACTTGGGGAAAAATTAATTTAATTTATTGTCAATTAATAACAGAGTTGGATGCTGAGAAAACAAAGACAAAAACTAAACCACATTCCTCACAACATCCCCCTTCTTCCCAAGATCAAGTTCACTCCTTCATTCCCAACTCCTCTACCTCATCCCCCTTGAGTGGTGGAGGGCAGATGAGGAATGGGGTTTTGCAGTCAATCTATAACAGCTCCTCTCTGCGGCTCCTTCCTTCTCACACTTTTCCCCTGCTCCAGCATGAGTCCTCTCCCTGGGCTGCAGTTCCTGCAGGGAATATCTGCCTGCTCTGACGTGGGGTCCTCCATGGGCTGCAGGGAAATATCTAGTCCACAGGCTGCAGGGGAATCTCTGCTCCAGGACCTGGAGCATTTCTTTCCCCTCCTTTTCTGCCCTTGGTGCTTGCAGGACTGTTTCTCACACTCTTCTTCCTTACTTCTCTCTGCTGTGCAGAGGCTGGAACTGACTGTGTCCAGCATGGGGCAACCCTGGTGTCTCGTCATAGAGGCCATCCCTGCAGCTCCACGCTACCAAAACTGCCATGGACATCCAATAAAAATAATATTAGTGTTCAGGATGAACTCACCCAATATTTAGTCTAAGGATCTGAAGAATAGAGTCTGTAGAGTCCCTGTAGTGCTGGTCTTCCTCAGGAGCACAGAAGGGCATGCTAAAAGATGTCAGGGAAAACTAGCAGTATGTGAGGTTAAGATGGTGTTATATGTTCCCCATAAAGTCAATAGGATAACAAATACATTGACAAAAGTAAATAGAAAAACAACTGATGCAACCTAGATCTTCATGGCTGGTACAATAATGAACTCTGCCATGTTTTTATTCTTACAAAGGGTAACAGTCACACACCATAAGAAGCAAGGCTAACAGAGGAAGGGAAAAAAACCTTTTAAGTGACTGAAAGCTTTGTATCCTTCAGACCATTGGTCCAAAAGAAGAGTAATAACTTGTCTCTTTATCGACTCATTTAAAATGTGCATGTGGAATAGAGCAAGTTTTGATACAAGTCATAGCTCTTTGCTAGGTTTGTTTGCCTTTCTGTCTGATTACTGTGTTCCTCTTAAAAATACATTTTTTTATTAGACTACTTGAATTTCAGGAAGTTTCATTTTCTCTTACAAGTTAGACTCAGAGACATGGTTGGCTAGTCTGCATAAAAGACCACAAACTATTTAAGTGAAGACTAGCTGAAACTGTCTCATTCTTGCATGTGACCATCCCAGTCTCCAGGCACCCTGACCAAGATCCTTCTGGGTGCTTGAGAAGGTACTCAGAGCTAATTTAGACCTGTAAAGTCTCCACAGGGCTGAGGTGACAGATGATAGACAAATGACAGTGGACTATGTGCCATAGTTCATCTATTCCTGTCCTGTCTACAAATCAAGTAGAAGCAGACTGGGCTCTGGACTAAGGGGCAAAGTAAGACCAAACTTTCTTCTCCTGATATTAGATTTATATCAAGCCAGCTGAATGTCAAAACTTAAAATGCAGCATATGTGTAGCTAGGAAACTATTTAGACACTGGTTTGGATGCTGTAGTAAAGGGCGTAGACTGAAGAGATGCCTCCCACAAACTGTGTTGTGTACAGGGCTGATGAACACCTACCTGCTGCTTGATGACCATGAACAGGAACTCACTTCAGAGGATGAAGGCAACTGTGAGAATGATAATTTAGATGCATGGCTGCTTCTTTTTAAAATTTTCACTGCCTGATCAGATAACTGTAACTCCAGTAAGGAAGTGGTTGTTATCAAGTCAAGAAAAAGATGGAACCACTGCATGACATTGGGAAGGATTTGTCCATCTGAAAATGCTAGAACAATTTTAACTTCTTCCTTTCCAAGCCAGTTGAGCAGATATTCCCAAAGCAACACTATGAGAGAGAAAAAAAGGAAAAAAGGAAAAAAAGGAAAAAAAAAAAAAAAGGAAAAAAAAAAAAAAGTTATAAACTCAGCTATATTATGTACATTAGAGCCTGGTCTCTAAACTGAGAATTTGGGGAACATATTCTACCACTGCAATGATGGTTAGGCTGGTGCATAACAGAAGAAGCATCAGTACAGGCACAGGACAACTCGAGTCTGCTGTGTGTTTAAGCCAGAGTAGATTTCAGGAGCAATCCAAACATGTTCATTGTTTGCCAAACCTAGTCATACAAATTTGTTGTTACTGCTGCTGGTAGAACATAATAAACTGCATTACCTGTATTTTTTGAAATGCTGTTTTATTCACTTCAAGTGCATTTCTGTTAATCATGAAAATTTTTATTCAAGTCTGGAAATCCATATCCATGAGCAATATTAATAAAAAGAAACAAAGAAAAGAATTTCCACAGAAAACTCATGTTAAGGAAATTAAAATAACGTTATTGCAACAAATCAAAGATTTTTAGCATGCATAATATTATTTTTTTACTTTACTCTCAGTTGTACACTGTGTCCAAATTATTTTGCATTAAACTGCTCTGTTTAGATTTGTTTCTCACACAGTTTCTCCTCGCTCCTCACTGCTGTCTGTACCTTGCCCTTTCCCAGAGCTGCCACCACCATGGCCGAGGGTCTCAGCCGTGCCCTGCGGTGGGTCAGTTGGTGTCCGGCTCGGGGCAGCCCCGGCCTCTCCCCACAGAGGCTGCCCGGCAGCCCCCGCTGCCAGCACCTGGGCACGGACACCCAGCATGGCAATGCAGGGACACCAAAGCACCAGAAGGCAACTCCTGCCTGTCTGGTGGCTTCCCTGGTGATTTCTGCAGTTGTGAGAGAAAGCTCACTTGTGGAGACTGGGCAGTGCCACCCCAGTTATGATTAATTTCTGAACATGCTGGTCCAGCACCAGATACCCATACTACAACTAGGGCTCACAGTTATTGCAGTCTTGCCACCAGAGCAGGATACCTCTATTTTACTGATTTATCTTTGGGTAGTTTGTTACACATATATGATGGGGTATTTATTACATTTTATCCCACAAAATGCTTTCTTCTGTCAGAAGAGGGTAGTACTGATGAGCAGCTCATGTCAACTCCAGACATGTGAAAGCACCTTTTCTGATGATGATATATTAATCAGATGATTTAATATGACAGAACGGGGGCATCTTATCTGACTGATAAAAGACTGATTATATATGCTTCAGACTGTTCCTACTGAAAAATTGGAATATGAGATTTTAGATAAACCCATATATACGAAAAATCATTTACTTGTCTTAATTTTGTTGTTTTAATGTAAAGTAAGCATGAGGAATTAATTACTCCTGGTAATACAGAAATATGCTACTCTTTGAAGAAACTGCATTGACCCTCCCTTTCTCCTCTTCTAATTAATTGTGTAATTTCTTAGCATTTATGTAACTATCAAGTCACACTTTTTTTCCAGTAGCACCTCAATATTTAGAAATAAGTGTCATAACAGAATAAAGACTTGAAGGTGGTTTAAAAGGTGAATATTTTCTTACCTTTTTCATGCTCATAGTTATTACAGAAACAACTAAAACAATTATTGTTGTTTAACACAAAGCATGATAGCCCCGAATAAATAAACTAGATAAAATATAGCACTCAAAACATGAGTAGGTAATGTTTGTGTTAAAATGCTAGGATCTTCTTTAAAACTGAGGAAAAAAAAAAATCTTAGAACTCTTGGGTCCTCACTTTTCTTACTTCTCAGACCCTCACAAGCTTTGTCTTGGACCTCCATTTGGAAAAACATTTAAACACTTTCTTTGCACTTAATTTTTTGATCATTTTTAACCCATAAAAACCAACAGATTTAAAGAAAATGCTACAAGGTGAGAGAGTACCTAGGTATTCTCTGGAGTACCTGATCAACAACATTCATAAAAAAAGGGGAAAATTAAAGACAATCTGGGCTTTCTGCTCATTAAGACTAGACACCATCAGTTTCAGATACCAGCGGATGACAATTCCTCATACGTGTGTCAGTCTCCAGTTTACAAGCAGCAAGGCTATGTAACTGACTGCATCTGAGAACTGCTTCGGGAATTCTCTGTTCTCCAACACCTAGGAATGTTTCCTTAATTTCAATCACTAAAAAGGGCAGAGGGAGAAAGCACTCAAGAATTATTTTGTATGGTTAGTAAATATACAAAGAAGGTGTTTATTTTAGTTGCTCTCTGGATGACAACTGAATTACAAAAACAAGCCCACTAAATATATATATTATAAAGTCAGTTTAATCACTAGTCTCTTTTTTCTCCGACCATCATTTTCTGTCTCATTTATTTGACAGAGAGTCATGAGAAATCTTGAGAAAATTCAGAAATAAAAATTTATTCATCTTTAAAAGGAAGGAATTCACTTTGTCACTCCCTGCATCATACCACTCCTCCCCAGTCCCCAGTCCCCAGGAAGAGGGCCATCTTTTCCACTCAATCAAAGTTAAGATATCAACTTGTCTATTAGGAGAAAGAGATAATATTCTTGGATATCTTTATTACAGAGCTCACAACTGGGTATTTAGTCAAGTTACAAAGACACCACCAGTGAAAAATGGCAGGGAGAATACAAATAAACATCTAGAGAAAGCACAGTTACAGAGTCCAAAATCATTTGGGAAACATGTATATGTGTGTCACAACACGTATCGTGGGA
Source organism: Athene noctua (assembly GCF_965140245.1). Taxonomy (NCBI): domain Eukaryota; kingdom Metazoa; phylum Chordata; class Aves; order Strigiformes; family Strigidae; genus Athene; species Athene noctua. The sequence continues at coordinate 66,919,001 of NC_134039.1, forward strand.
ATACGTATCCCAAAACAATAATAGAAAAACTTTGGGGAATAAGAAGCTCTTCCTACTTATTCTAGACAAATGTAATGTTTTCTGGCTTTCTGTCCTCTTCACAGGTGAGTGTGAAAGGAAAGGCAGATTTGCCCCAAACTCAGACAGTTTGGATAGACCTATATTGATCGGAAAGCTCAGTCTCCAAATCAAGTATACATGCCAAGCGCTGTACCTTGCTCCACCAGGCTGGTTATCAGAGATCCTGCAGACTGTGTGCTGTCAATCTGTCAGGGTGTGACCCATGGCATGCCAACTGCTCTCCATATCCTGCCAGTCTTGCTTTTAGGGTGGCCTCGGGGTCACTGTCAGCAAGTAATTTGTACATTTCCTAGACAAGCTATGAAACCTGTTTTGAGGAACCAGATGAAAGAACATCTTTACAGAATGGGTTGTTTCTTTACAGAACGGGTTGTTAGGCGTTGGAATGGGCTGCTCAGGGCAGTGGTGGAGTCCCCATCCCTGGAGGATTTTAAGAGGTGGGTCGACATAGCGCTGAGGGATATGGTGTAGTTGGGAACTGTCAATGGTGGGTTGATGGTTGAACTGGATGATCTTCAAGATCTTTTCCAACCTAGACAATTCTGTGATTCTGTGAAGGGCACAGGGACCTGAGTAAACCTTCCATTTCAGACAATTTCAAAACAGTTGTATCTCCAAGGCTAAGTGTTCAGGAGGCAGCTGTAACCAAATACATAGTTCAACACTAAGGAAAGAGGCAGGCACTCCTCCTATTTCCTCCCTCTCTGCAAGCTTCTGCTGCTTACACTAAACTCATCCAATCACACTATAAGGTAATTCAGCTATAGTTAACAGGCAGAGCAGGGACATGAACTGACTCATGTGCAACCACATGAGAGCCTGAGCTGGCATGAAGGAAGGAATATGTGGCTGAAAGCAGAGGCTGTAGAAAGGAAGTACAGTGGAGGATGAGGGTAGGGGAAAAGGGGGGACAATATGGGAGAAGAGTGCCTGCTAACTGTTTAAATATTATAGTTCAGCTGTCTCATAAAAACATGTCTATATGGTGATTCTTACAGTATGTTTCACTGCATCTTGGGTATGTTACTTTCAGACCTGTAGTAGTTTTAGACCACAGGTATGTTTTAAAGCCCAGACATTTATCAGTATTTAGCAACATTTCTTTATTCTTTTCTTTTGTAAATGAAACCTAGAAGCTGAAGAGAATTACTTTTTACATTGTTTCACATTTTTTTCTAAACATTTTTTCTTCCAAGCCTGATGGATTTTGTTGCAGTACCCAGTGGCAAAGAGCCATATGCCATGTAAATTTAATCCGGTGTTTACTTGCTTGATAGCATCCTGGTACTTCCTCCCTGAGCTACCAGGCACTTTGACTTGAAACACCAGCAGAGGCCAGGGCCATAAGTTTTTACCCTCTTGAACTGTAGTGTCTTCAAATCTGCCTTACATATGATCCTGATGTCTGCAAAGAACCCAGAAAAAACAAATCTTTGGGGCTGGCAAAAAGAATGCAAATTGAACATTTCTCATTTTCCTTCTCCATAACTTAGATCTTCTTTGCTTGTTTTTCTTCACTTTCCTCCTGATTTCTCCCCTTCTTTAGGTTTATTTGCATTCCATGTATGAAAACATTGGCATAGAAAAAAGCTTACTTGATCCCAGCATTTTCTTCAACCTACCTTCAACCTACATTAATACAGATGTAAACGTGATTTTTCCCTGTTGGACCATTGGGAATCTGGATGGATAATTTTGTTGTTTGTAGGAGATGGAATTCTTTCTCTATACAGAAAAGCTAATGAAGACATAAAATATTCATATTGTATCCCTAAATGTCTAATAAAGTGAAATGTGCAGTTATAGTTGAAAACCTCCAGTCTAATTAGCAGTAGCCTAATAAATGCTTAAGTGAAACATAGAATGTTTAGTGCTACCTGGCTAAATCTTTGTTTCCTCATCCACTTGTATTAATAATGACACTAATAAGATAGTGTTAAAAAAGTACAAAACATACATGCAAATATATATTCCTATTGTAAATATCTAATCTCAACTAAGGGATACCTTCGGAGTTTGGTAACCAAAGATTGGCTTGTTGCATTACTATTTCTACTATGCATTCTTTCATGGTGGTGTTTGCTTGTGGCTTTGTTTTTAGGTTTTGGTTTTGTTTTGTTTTTTTTTTTCTTGCTTTTAAGTGCTGCTGTTTAATTTATCATCAGCCAGTACTCTTTTCTGTATTATGGATACATGGTACAGAATACAGTTAGAAAAGTCTATTTCATCTTTTAATTTACTCTGTAGCCCCAGAAAAATAATCCCAAATTTATCCTGTGAATCTAATCAGTCTTTGAACAAAGAAATCACAAACATCATGAAGATTTTTCCTTTTCTTTTTCAAAAATCTCTGCCAAAACATCACTATCTGGTTTCCGGGAAATACTTCTGTGAGAGCTAGGAAGGCAAGGAACAAATGACTCTCTGTTAGCAACAGCTTTCGTGGAAGAACCAGCAGTGTAAAACTGAAAACATGCTTATCCATGTTCTCTAAGTTTACACATGGTTTCAAATTAAGAAAAAAATCTAGTAACAACAGTGCTGAGAGACTTATACCTTTTAAATATGATAAAGGTGAAACAATGTGATTGAATAACCAAAACACCTCCAAAGTAAATTAACAAAATAGATACACATTTTTTTGGTTCTTTTTTTCCCATTGACTATTATATCCACTGTTGGAGCAAAGATAGCATAAAAAATTGCCCTTTGGTCAGGGTTTTCTACAGTGTTACAGTGATTTTTTTCTCTTTCTCAAAAGATGCTAATATCAACCCCTGAGACGTGATTCCAAACAAAATGTATCTGATGTATCAGACATTAATATTTCTTTTCCTTGAAATGGTTCAATGTATATGCTTCATAAATATACAACCTAATTACCTCCATTGCTTATCTTTAAAACTAAAAATAATGCTGACATTATGATGTTCTAGAGGTAGTATTTTCTTTTCTGTCATTCTGGGACACTTTTTTGGTTCATTTTGAAGGTTTTATGTACAATTGTAAGAAGTCAAATGTTAGCACACTTTGGAACTGTTGACATTTCCCTTCCCTTTCTGCTCTTATACAGACAGCAAACTTTAATTATGCAATCAGAGTAAGTTGATTGAAATTTAATATTGCCATTTTATTGACATTCCTTTCCAATATGTTTCCCTTTTTCATGCGCTGTGGACAACTGTATCTCAGTGTTGAATTATTTATTTGTAATTGGTAGTTGTTTGACATGGAAACGGTATGCCACTTTATCTAAATGTAAAAAGAACAGATTGATAAGGAAGTACATTTACGTAATGAGCATTTAATCTATACCTCTGAGATATACTTTAAGATGTTTTTACCTAAAAATCACAGTGAGCATGACAGTACTTTTTTTTTTATTTTATTTTCCCATTGCTTCAAAGTCTAGGTTAAATTCTGCATCAGTTGCACACTAAATTGAAAACAAAATATTGACTTTTCTCTCTCTAGAATTTCCAATGGTGCTTTCCTACCTCTTCATCAGACAGAACTTACATGCATATTAGATTTAGAGCTTTACATACTGTAGATAAACATTGAATTCCACTACAGGATAAAGTACTGAATTCAATAAACATAAAATCCTCTGCAGGACAACTGTTTTATGACAGGTTGTTAACAAAGGTCATATTTCATTGAAGTGCCTTTTCAGTTAGTTTCAGAATTAATAGCAATGTTTGGGGATTGTTAGTCTGTTGTTTAGTCTTAATTTTTTGCACATTTATTCAAAGATGATATCCCATAACAAAGAAAAAAAAGATGATAAAAAGAAACTACCACACAATAATCAACTTGGAGCCACTAGGAATGTTCTGCTGAAAGCCAAAGATAATATACCTGTTATAATCCAAATTCATACCAACTTCAGTGGCAGTTTTACCTCTAAGATTTAATCAGATTAGAAGGTCATGAATGAGCCATATGACAAAGGGCCTTTATACATTTAATTGTTTAAAGGATCCCTACTCTATTTGAAGATAATGTTCATTGCAGATGAGCAGGAAGAAGAAGGTTATAAGACAGTCACTATAAAAATGTGTTTAAAATGTAGCTGGGGATTTACTGTATACTCCACTGAGTGCTATGTGCAGACCAGTCTATGGAATTCTCAGAAGCCAGGAAAACCTCAGTAAGAAGCAGCTACCCTCATCTGTGACTGCTCTGCTCCATGGTGACAGCAGTACTGAACAGGGAAACAAGAGAGGATTCCCAAAAAGGAGCATTAGCAGGATGTTTAGAACATCAGTCTGGTATGTGGCTGAGCCAAGGCGATGCCTGCCTCAGTGAGGTTAAAAGGGTACTAAGACTGTGAGACACATGTTCTAGATAAGTTACTAAATCAGTGGTCTCTCCGTTCCTTTCTGTGGGGTTCAACTCATTCTAAGTACAGATCTAAAATAAGGCAAACCTATTTCCTGCTCAAAGTGATTATTTCCTCTACTGTCTATAAAATTGGCCTAGGATGATGACCTCAGGTTCAAGTAGACTTCTACACACAGTATTATAAAACCCACAGAAAGTCTTAATAAATCTGAATCTTCCCAAGGGGGGGGGGGGGGGGGGGAAAAAATGTTGAACAGTTACTGTGTAGTTCAAATAATTCAGGGTTGTTCCTTATGTTCTTCATATCTCCATGACTGTGAAGAGCAGTCACTCCACTTCTGGTAGTGAAACTATCTTAATCTCACAAGGAAATATCTCACCTCATGAATCCAAAAGTCACAGCTGCCTACAATATCTTTAATCTGAGATTTTCTATCACCTACTATCCTGACTTGGCCTCTCTTTTTCATCATTTCCAGATAGTAGGACCCAAAATAATCATAAAAATATTACTGATACCTATTGTTAACTGTAATCTCAATACTGCTTTTCTAGTCCTGAAGTCATCCGTTTTTTAAGTTGCTCTCAGATTTATGTCATCAATAGCACAGTCTTACTTGTGAGCTGAAGAATTGACAGCTGCAATCACACGGCTCTCTGCATCTATGTGCATGATGGCACATATACCCCAAACCTATTATCAAACCATATTTTTTTTAAAAAAAGACCTGTGTAGAAAATAATTCATTCAGAAGGCTGTCTCCTTTACACTATTCACTGTAGGAAAATACATGCTTTTTTCTTCAGTCTAACTGTCTTTGCTTTATCCAAGAGGATCGTCGAATTGCAACTCACAGTTTCAGTTAATGGGTACATATTAATTCCTTGACTTCTCAGTGCTTAAAATAAGTTTTGCAATTAGTCTAGCAAATACCTAAAGAAGCACTTAAGGAGAAAATAACCACTAGCATTTCTTCTACCTAGTAATGTTCTACTTTGAACAACAAATTTTACAACAAAATGAAGCACATATACTTGAAAAGATAATTACAGCATCGCATGTTATTCCCACATAAATCCATTCTTCTATGCAAGAAACAGTAAAATATAGTAATACTGTGTATTTTCACATGATGTATGTCCAGCTGCTAACTGGGCATAAACTTTATTTTGAAGATAAATTTTTAAAGAAGTGATAAACATCTAATATGTACTTACACATGTTAATAAATTACTGTTTTAGAGGACTGAAGAATTTGAAAGGTAGCTATACTTTGTAGCCATAGTCCGCAAGTGATTAGAATACATTTTACTGAGGGGTTTATAATCATCCATGGCACATACCATATACACCTGTAACACACTTGAAACTTTTATTAATAATTAAGGAACCTTAAATAAATTATGTATAAATTTACCTTTAGTGTAAAGTACCCCGAGGCTGATGATAACCATGAAGAATCAAGTTTAAATCCTGCAACAGAGGTTCCTCTGTTAATCCAAATTTCCTATTAAGAAAATGGCTATTTTAATTGCACGTTAGGTATAACAATTGTAAGCCTTTATTATTTCGACAATGTCTCCTTCAGGACTTGAAGATAATGATGCGATTCTCATTTGCAACCAGCTGCTTCCCTGAGATTGCTGTGGTAGAAATTTGCGTCTTTATGCAGGTGAGCATTTGTAAGCAACAATAACAGTCTGTAGATGCCATACTGAGCTTGAATAATTCTGAGCATCAATGTTTAGGAATCACAGCTTCATATTTTTATCATTTATCCAGTAAAAGAACAGCGAAGGAGATTGTTGTGATTGAAGCTACTTCATTAAAAAGGCTGTTCAGGGTTCTTTATCAAAGTTTTCTGTTTCATGTTAAAAAATAAATCATGGGTACCTTAAATAGTGCTCCCTTCAATGACTGTTATCACCTCTCTTGAGGATCTGACTGTCCTGTGGACTCAGTTTCTGATGTTTGGCTTTACAGGCACACCTGGTATTCCACACCTCAACCATTTTAAGAAATGAGACACCTTGGTTGTACCTACCTGCTTCATATTAAACCAGGGTTCAGGCCAATTTAGAACTCATTTTTCCTAATATACTTGTGTACCTAAATTATAAAGGTTTCTCAGGTACTCCCTGCACAGTCCTATACCACGGAAGAATAATGGTATTCATCTAGAATCACCCTTAAGGCTTTTACCATGGTGATGGAAACCAGCTGTTTGACTCCGGAGTCTCTAGAGGCAAGCATACTTATTTATTTAAAAGGTATCTTGATTGCTGAAGAGTCAGAAAGGCTGTTATAGCTGATCAAATAAAGCAAAAATGATTTGTTGAATAATTTATTTGAAAATATGGGCAAAATCTGGCAAATACATTGTTCATCAAATAGTGCTTGCACAACTGAATTGAAAAAAAAACAACCTTAAGAGTCATATGCCAACATATATAAAAGTCTGCTTCTGGGTCAGATTGAAAAGGATTTAAAGGAATTTCCTTGAAGGGACCAAGGGACAGGTTCACATGATTTAGGCATTGAAGTCTATCAGTACTATCCTCAAATTCTTTCTCAAAACCTCTATATAGTGAAAATCCATAAATATTCTAGCATTCATCAGTATATTCCCTAAACAACTAACCTTCTTCCTCTACATTTGTCCAGAACTGATTCACTTTTATCAGATTTAAGCAGCTTTGTATATATTTCACATCTAGGAACTACAGACAATATTTTTCATGCTTATTCATGTTGAGGAGCCTGCTCTTAGGACATACTTATGAATCCCTGTATGGACAGAGTCCAAATATCTTGAGGGCTTCCACTTTTATTCAAAACTCAAGGGAAGGAAAGGTGACCCCTTTTACACAATAACTTCATAGTTTAAGGGTACAAGATAAACTTCAGTTGTTTCTTTCTGGGGAGTTAAAGCTGTTATATCCTACTTCCCAGCAAAGGGTCTTTAACTACTCTTGACTTTGCCACATTGGCAATTAAATAAATGACAGTAAATCTACACAATAATTAAAATCACTCCTTAGTCTTAGCTTCCTTCATCGTGAATAGGCTGAAAAACTACCCTATAAATGTTCAGACAGGGTCAGGTGCTGCTGTGTCCTGAGAAAGGGGCAGAAAGTGGTGTGACATGACTGTGATGTAGAAACTCAAGAAGTAGCCACTTTGCTTACATTTCTCTCTCCTTCTTTCCTTCCACATTGTTCTCCTCCCTCCCAAGTAAATCTGTGACTGTTTAAGGTTGCTTCTTTGCCAGAACAGGTAAAACCAGTCTAGCTTTTCACTTGTGGTGAAATTACATACTTTCTGCTGACAATTCACCTTGAAAGTTGAAAGATATAGCTGAAAAACCTGTGTGTTTGTTAGCACAATGTTTGTTAGCACTGGACTGGGTGTCTTGGGTGTCTGATGGGGGGAACATTAAAAGCTATGAGTTGTTTTCATCCAAAAGTCAATAAAATGATAACCCTGTTCTTACAGTTCATTGCTTCAGATAGGGAAGGCCATTGTCTTCTGGCTTGGCCATGAAGGACACTTCAAATATTACAGGGAAAGAAGGACTGGGTTTCCTTTTCTGGTTCATGTGCTTTTTTCTGGGAACCATTTTGTGGAACATAATCTTGCCTCAGGTTATTTCTGGTGATATATATGGGAGTGTCAGGCAGCACTGCACTTTTCTGTGTTTGCTGACTCCTTGATCTTAGAGAAGTAAAAGTTCTTTTGTAGCTGTGGTACATAGCTATGTAATTAAGACCAGGACAACAAAATGAGTCCATAAACTAGTCTGTCTGATGCATCAGTCTTATTTTGAAAGGGAGATTGATTTTTGTTACAAGCAACATGCCAGCAGTAAAGTTCTCCTTTTTTGCCATCAGTTGAGATACACGTTACAACTCCACAGGGCTGAGTTTCAAGACCTATGCAGTGTAAATTGCTGTATGTAACTGGGATTAATATGTCAGATTATTAAAGGAATAAATGACACGATAGATTACATTCAGCACAGGACTCTTTTACCATAAGCAGTGTAAGAAAGGGACTAAGGAGACATGGAGCTACCTACCTCAGAGGAAACATCTGTAAAGTCATCAGGAGGGAGAGTTTTCCATACTAATGGATGCATCTGGTAGCAGATTTTCTTATAAAGGGATATATATTAGGCAATGACAGATCACTTGCTGAAAGTAACCTCCTGAGCAATGTTTGGCTTTTTGACATCTGTGTTTAGATGAGGAGTCCAGCTGAAGATAGTTACATTTGCAGTCACTAGAGGCTGAAAACTAGGATTAAATGATTAATAGCTTTCTTTTATTACTCAAATTATTCATATTAATTGTACTAATGCATTTTTTGCCTACTGTCCAGGTTTACATAATAATTTGATAAAGGAATAGTGAGTATTTACTTTAAGGGAGGATTGCAGCAAGTGTAGCTGTGTATTCTCTCCTTTCTTTCCTTCTTCCTATAATATTCTTCTCTCTATCCTTCCACACACATGCTGTATGTTTCACTTCTACTTCCTCTCTTTCTAAGCTTGTTAAAATGCTTAGAAAATATACACTCCCAAACTAGGATCCCAGAATCTCCAGCATCTGCTGCATTACTATTAACCATTCACTTCAATACCTAGTGAGACATGGAACAAGGGCAGAAGAAGAGAGTGAATAGTATTGGCAGAAACAGTCAATTATTCATTGTGAATAATTAATCCAATGAATTTATTCAAATAAAGTATTTGCATTTTTTCATTATGCCACAAACTTCTAGCACCACGCATGAAATATTAAAACATGGCAGGAAATCTACCATATAAAGCTATAAAAAGCGAAACCATAGATAAACACTTAGAGATCCCATAGCCCAGTCCAAAAAAAAAAAAAAAGACGACATTTCTTAGGAAACACCGGAAGAAAAATCCTCAGTTTACTCTCCCTTTAGCCAAACAGAGCTTTCTGCCCTGGCCTCAGGATTGAAGATAACTCTGTTTATATTATTTTGAGCACTGGTAAAAACAATAATTTCTGCTAGGTCTAGTGAAAAGAGTCATATGGCTAATTGTTATTCATATTTGAAGTTCTTTTTATTCAGAATCAGGAATTTTGCCTACAGAGGTGGCAAATGCATTTCAAATACTTGATCACACCAGTTAGGCTGTATGCATCTCCTCACCTAACAGTCTTCCTGTATACCTTTCATTGTGAGACCATTACTCTGATGTACCAAAACTGAGGACCAGATTCAAGTTCTCCTATGGTTTTGCTTTGTCTGATCTGACTCTTACCCTAGAAAAATGTATGTCCAACTAGCCTTTATCTGTGTCTGTGTAGTAGATTGCAGATAGTTGAAAACATTAAATGTGACAAGAGACACAGCAGCATCAGTGTATTGCTTATCCTGAAATAATATACCCTGAGAAGATCCAGAGATATGCGCTGCTTATGCTGCTGCAGTAAAATGGCTACATGATTTTTGGATTGATGTCACACTGCCCAGGTCCTGCTGGCTCAGAGCCTGCATAAAATGAGATTCTGTCCCATGCAGACATGCCCTTTGACTGACTTTTTCCCTAGACTAACTTCAGTGCAATTTCCTCTATTACAGACTTCAGTGGGCTGGAGTTTTCAGAGTATCTGTTACCCTTTGTTCCTAGCTCCTCTAAAATCTGATTATGGCGCCAGCTATTCTGACATACCAGAGACTCATCTGCTTCTGGTTTACCACTTTTAATTCCAATACAAATATTATTAAAATAATGTTCTAGTAAATTTTAGGCATGACACTCCTCATATGACATATGTAGCCTCCATTTGTATTGTAAAAATTGATTGTTTTGACTAAAGTATGTGTGTTCACACAACAATCACATGCCATTTTTACCTACAAAGCATAGATCTTATAGCATGTCATACATCTCTCCATCTTTCCTCAGTAGTCAGTGTAAACTGTGGAAGTGATTCAGAACATGGGATGGGAACCTGCGCTCATTCAGGCTGCTCATGCCTAGCAACTGAGCTTACAGTAGAGTTCTCTTTTTTCAGTAACTGAAGCACTCCAGCATTACTAACTTCCTCGATATTTAGGCTCTGTTTCAGGCTTCCAAAATTCTCTCGTTTCCTGAATCGTTACCATCTCTCTTAACTTCAGCAGACATGTATATGAGGGGCATTGAATAAAATGGACTTTCTCTCTCAGTGAGGATACCTCACACATCTGTTTCAGTCTGTTTCATTTTATAGTCATGCAGCAGAGAGAGGGAAAAAAAAAGATCTACTACCAAATGTCTTACCTACTAATATCAACACTGCTAAGTGCTGTCTGTAAACTTATGCAATGTGATCTAGCTTCTAATGGTCTTTTTTTCTGGTATTATTGAGTCTTTCCTAATTTATGAAAACTGTACTAGAGAAAAAAAGCATCAAGAGATTTCAAACTATTTAAACTAGTAATATCAACCCAAATGGCAAAAACTAATTCATAACAGGCTAGAGATTTTACTTGTGTTAATATGCTAAGTTCTTTATTTCAATCTATTTCACATTTTGGGAACTTAAAAGTTACCCAATCCCATAATATCTCATGGAAACAGGAGATAAATGTAAAGTCACTAATATTATAATTCATTTAAATATACAGCATGAGCAGCTATCTGCCAGATGAAGCAACCTGATAAATCCAAGTATCCTATGTTTACTCAGGACATTAGTTTTTCAGATCCTGCCAGAGAAGAAATTCAAAAAGTCATATTTGCATCAAGGATATACCTTTATATAAAGCTATAGAGAAGAGGGTGATGACCTATTGGGTTCCAGATTGTTTTAGTCCTGTGTACATAATTCTGAGTTCTTCTGACAGTCACAAAATCTACCTGTTGGGATATGCTGTTTGCCCTGCGGTTCCTTTTTGTGGAAACCAAGAAATTGGTATGGGAATTGCTTCATTTCCAGATCTTCCCCTGACATGAAACTGACATGTGCTTTGCTGTTGCAATGTACATCTCATCTCTTTGCATTTCCCTCCTACCGCTTTGTGTATGAGTTTGGAGTTCATCTTCGTGATGCATTTCTTACCACAGACACTGATTACTATCACTTTATTTTAAATATTTGTACAGGGACACTTACAACGGAATTATTTATATTATAAATTAAAGCATTAACAGATTTTATTGCTGGAGTTACATCTGTGGGCTGGAATCTGTTTCTAGAAAATTGACAATGTCTTGATAGGTCAACACTATTGTTATGACTAAAGACTATTAGTTTAGGACACATTCAGGAATAAATTAAGTATAAACAACCGGAGACAACATTACAGATTAATAGTTGTTCTTGAAAATTGTACTAAAATATTTTCACCTCTCACACTTTATTCACAGATTTTTAAAAAAAACTCAGTTTCCGTGCAAGGACTTTATTAAAGTGGTCATCTATTCCAAAGTGCTCAGCATCCCACAGCTTGCAAAAAGAGTACTTCTGAAATCTTTACACTTCATTTAAATGCCTAAATGGAAGCTGAGCGCTTAGGAAAATCTAGATACTATTCAGGTGTTTAAACAGTTCATAGATGATAAACCTTTTGGAAAAACTAGATGTTAAATGTACCAGTGATAGATTATCCAACAACTCTTACCATGTAATCTTGAACTACTATAATAATATTTGTCCAAAATGCATAATAGTTGTTTTTACAGATCATTTACTAGCTGTATTACATACTGAAAGACCCTGAAAACATCCTTGGAAATACTATGGTGTAACAGTGGAAGACTGATCCTCTCAATCTTGCACTTTTGGTTTATAAAAGTTAACAACACAAATGCAAACAATTGTAGCTTTTCATGGGCTTTGTAAACATTTCAATCAGAGTAAACAGAATTTATGAGCTAACTTCTTAGACTAGAATCAGTAAAACAGTGAGTTTCATCCCTCATTTATTTGTATTCTGCTTTTCCAGGTTATCAAACACTACAAAGAAGTGTTATTTTAGATCAGAGATGCTTAATTAAGAGGATCAAACTCCCCTTGTGATCACCACAAACAAATCCAATTGTTGTTTGGTTTTGTTGGTTGTTTTTTGTTTTTTTTTCTAAATGCTTGGAATGTATGCACAGGACCCTGGTGAAGGACAGTGGTTGTCCTGGTGAGATAAAGGAGGAAGGATCAGTAGGATCAGTCACTAAAAGCACTTGATAATTACAGAAAATTATCTTAAACCACACTGTACAATGGTGTGGTTTTGTTTGTATTTGTAAGAAGGCACACTTGTTTTGGAGGAAAGACAACTCTAAAAGAGAAAATGAGCATAACTACTCTTTTTCTGCATGCCAAATAATATCAGAAGGCTTTCCTGAATTGTTTTCTCTGAGTTAGGTGATACAGAAATAGTTGGTCATTACAGTGAACTTATGTGAGTGCATTAGGGAACGACATCCACAAAGATCTTTTAAAATATTCCTTTCTGACAAAGGGGAATACTGTCATAGTGAAAGAAGGCTGCAAAAAGAAGGAATGTGCAAGGGAACAGCACTAAAGTGAAGGAGTCTTTTTGCAAAAATTTAGCATACCAATGGACATTGGAGTACTTATTGAGGTAGGTAGGTTCATTCAGGACAATTTGACAGTGTTTATTTTCTCAGGTGTACTTCACGGCATACTTATGCAATCAATTTCTTCACTAGTAAAGTCCCTCCCTGCCCTCCCTCACACCAGGACAGTCTTGCACAGAACAATTTTGACACAAATCAACTTGTGTTACTCTGATCATCTATGGGCCAAAATCATTAACTTACTCGTGACTTTAAAACACCTCTAAAAAAATCCCAGAAACCAAGTAAATAAATCAGCTCACGTCATCCAGGTCAATATAGAACAGTGTAGAGTTGTCTCTGGTAGAGTAGAATAAGTTCTTAAAATAGCTTTGCCAAGGATGAAAATACTTTCTATAAATAATTCCTGAGGGTGAAATTACACAAGACAGATAAGTCAATCACTACCAAAAGAAAAGGTCCTGTTCCTCCTCTCCTGTCATCTTTTTTTCTGGTTTGTTTGTTTGTTTGTTTTGTTTAGCCAATTCAACTTAAGAATACAGCAGCAGTATGCTTTTTTCAGGGAGTAAAACGAGGGATTTTTTTTTCACTGTTTTCATGACAAATCCACTTGTTATTGAGCTCAGGAGACCACATAAGGGAAGAGGAATAGTAGACTGCTGAAAGCAGAGGTGAAGATACCTGCCCTATATTTCATATAACCGCACCCTAGGTATCTTTGTGGATATAACAGGCATCTCTTTGCAGTACTGTATGGACTAGACTCCTTATCTGCAATAGACCTTTGAATCCACTTCCCTGAACAACCAATTATAAACACCTCTACTCCCCACTACATCACACTTCTCCTAGAACACCTGAATGTCAGTAGTGACATCCTTCTGTATTCTTCCTTTTAGTGAGAAAAAAGGTCTGATCCCCCCATTATACCATTTGCTTTGATCAAAGATATGAAAATATATCCCTCATTATGTGATCTCAACCTGTGTTAATCACAGGCATCTTCCTGACTCCTCCTTAAGGATATACACGACTTAAACTATTAGTCATGCCAGGGAAGGGAAAAACGATGGTGCTTTGATTGAAGATTACTAATATGCCAGACAAGCACAGTTCTTTAATGGTAACATAGAGCAGAATGAAGAGCTCTGGCTGTCTCTCTCAAAAGGTTTTACACACACTTTCTCTATAATTACAGTAATATGCTTTTGAAATTCATTTGTGTAAAATAATGTTACTTTTTTCCATAGGTTGGCAAAACCACCTAGAGCTTGATCCGACTCTCATGCAAAACCATGATTAACTTTAATTGGTGATAGAAACTGATTATAGATTTTGCCTCAGTGTTGACACATCCAATTGTTTTTAGAAGCGACAGGATTTATAGATCCCTGCATCTCAATCTTCGTTTTCAGCTGATGGGAAACAGGAGTCTGAGAGAGTCCTATTCTTACAAGGGGTTGAAGAGTTAAAACTGGCAAGGATGTACGGGCAGCCACAGCCATTTCAAGAAGATGGGAGAGATAAAAGAAAATATACTCCCAGGGTGTGGTTTAATCATTGGATTAAGTAGTAATAAAACTGGACTGCTGCCACAAATAATGTTCCTCCTCCCTTATTGAGCTCTTGCACTTGTACAGCTACCAAGTCAGATCAACTCTCTGATTCAGGTGAAATCCCTGAAGGGATTTATTTATCTGCAGTCAACTCTCTGACACTTTGACTCACTGAGAAGCCTCACAAACCCAATGATGATTGTGAAAACTACCCTAAGGGAATATGATGGAGTTTTAGAGGTCAGAAACTCTTGATATTATTGTCCAACGCAAATAAGTCGTGTGGTCCCTCCTGTCAGGAAAGTACTGGTTTGTTTCTCTAAGTAGGTTTATAGCCTCATCTGATTCATTACAGCAATTTGAATTTATTTGCACCATTTTGAAAAATCTATATTGTGGTATGTTTTAGTAACACGTTTATATATCATAATTATGATTCTTCAGGATTTTGTTGTTTCCCACCTGTTGTGCATAGTTTAACAATTCTGGATATTCCAGAAGCCAATAAATTAGCAATCTGAGATATTTATTTATCCCCATACCTTCCTTTATTGAGCCCTGGATTCTGTGATGTACTGTACCACGTCTGTATCAGTTGGTAAGTGTCATTCATCAGGACATGCAGTAATTCTCCCAGCCCAGAGGAGTCATGTGCAGGAGAAAGATACCATACATACTGTTGTACTACTGACCTTCACAGTACCAGGACAACACTTTTGAACACTTTTGAAAACCTTTGAGACTTCCCAATGTATCAATGCCTTGGACAACATGGAAATTCCTTAATGGCCAGTTTAAATAAAAAATAACCTTATAATTACATTAATTAGCAATTTTGCTCAGACTTCTGGCAGCTTTAATTAATTATGCATGCCACTAAGTTCCATGAGCTATTATAGATGTTAATGGCTGGCCCGGTTAAAGAATGGGCCTGTGAATGTTTGCCTGTTTTTTCTTTTTTAATTTGGCCACCATCTTCATTCTGTCCTGCACAAAGAATTTGTGGTGAAAAGGTTTTGATAAAAGCATTTACCATTAGCTAAATGCTCCTGCTTAGATACTAGCTTATATAAATCAGTGCTAATGCCGTAGGGTAATGAAAGAGAAAGTAAACTGAATAAATTTCCCAGTTACCTAGGAGTCATGGAAGATGATGGCTCAAAGCTACCTTCACAGCAACGGAGAAAGCTCATGCAACTCAGAGTATGGCAAGCTACTATCTTGAAGGCTATTTATTGACTAAGATAGCCTTAATATCATTAACATTACAAATACAGCTATTGCTTTTCTCTATGTAATATGCTGGTAGCCTTGCAAATTTGTTTCTTACTACAACTTTATTTACTTTTCTCTCATATGTTTTTATTCAAGAAATTCTTCAGCTTTCTTCTGTCTATCTGAGATTGTGAAGAAGCTTAAAGTCTGGCTAGATCTTTTGGGTTAACACAAATGAATAGTTATGTTTCACTGCTGTTGTGATTTGGAAAACCAACAGGATCAGACTCCAAAGGTGCACTCACAGATCAGTTATGCTGATAATTCATTTGTCTGAAGTTTTCTCATCTCTCAACTCTTTTTGATCTGGTAGTGTCTTAAATCTTGAGGCAGCCACATAAGTATGGATACTTCAAGTCCTGCTGTGCCTATATAGGCATGGTCACTTCTGCTATTCCCAACTTGCCTTAGTCTTGGCCTTAGTATCCAATAGAAAATCACACTGATCTAGAGACTTAGAGGCAGTTCCTTGGCCCTAGGCCTTCTACTGCTATTTTGTTTTCCCCTCTAAGTGTGTCTCAGTGTATTTTCTCCCAGTCCCAACTAATTTGTGATCTGGAAAGACTACAGGAAATTTATTTTTTAATACGAGAATGAGTTTACAAAGTAGATTTTGTTTGTCACTATAGAAACAAGCAGTTCTTTAACAGAGGCTGTGAAGCAGTTGTTATTTCATAGTTGATTAGTTGTGAAATATTTGAAACAGAAGAACAAGAAGCTCCAGTACAGCTTAAGAATATACTATCTCATTCAATTTATTAGCACAGAGTGATGCCAGAAAACTGGCATCTCAAGGCAGTATTACCCTTCCAAGTGCATAGCTGCAGAACAACAGTATGCAAATAATAATGGAAAAATAAGTTCGTTTTAATTAGCACAACATGGGCCACAAATATCATTAATGAACTATGTTTAATTTCCTAATTCAAACTTCCATCATGACACAAACTTATTTCAAATTCTTAACTGAATTCCCAAGCACCTACTAGTAGGCCAGAGAGAAAAAGAAAAGTTTTTCTCTACTTCTAGTGCAGCCTTTTCAGGATAAGATCGGAGTACAATCTGAGTGTTTTGTCCTCTTGATTCACCCCTTCCATTTCAACTCATTGAAGGCCTATGCTGAGGGATTGCCTTGCCTCAACTTATAACTATCCCAATGGAAGGTTTCTAAGGAAAATATAATGATGTGAGGCAACTGATATAGATAAACCCTGAATGACCACACAATGTAAAATCATGTAGACATATTTGAGGTCATTCCAGATGACCAGGCATGGTTCTTTGGAACAGGGTAGTTCCATGAAGAGGCAGGTCCAAAAGCAGTAGAAACTTATCATTGTGATACTGTAGCTGAGCTAAATAGCATGGACCTTAATTTGTCTCAGCCTAGAAGTCCTCATGCGACCATAAGAAGACCTTCAAAAGAGAAGGAAAACAAATTAGATTTGTCCAGTTGGAGAAGCTAAAGCTATAAGAGAAATATTTTGTTCTGAGTACACCAAAATGAATAAAAACTAGTTTCCTACTGATCTTTATCTCAGTTTGCAGTGATCTGACTAGAAATCTTTTCCCATGGGTAGGAAAAATCTGAGTCTCTCTCACACCCTGATCTTCAGTCGTATGTAACAAATGGAGAGCTGTAGGAAAAAACCTACAGACTGTCTTTCCTTTACTCAGCTGTCTATTTAGTCGATATTTGCAAGCACACAGTTGTCTTCCAAGACTCCTACCATTCTGTCAGATTTATTTATATCTGTTATCCTTTAAAGGGGGTTGTCTGAATTTTTGCTTTTTCTGGTGGTAGGAAGAAGAAAGATAGACAGACATTTGCTTACAGAGGGTATTTCCCTAAGTTGCTTTTTCTTAGGACTTAGGACATAGCTTCGTTTTCTAAAAAATGTGCCTTCTGCTCTGAATGTTCATGACAGTTTTAAGGTACTGAGCATGTCACTGCTGCATGCAAGCAACTGAGAAGTCAGAAAGTCACATCTAAACATTAAGACACATCTGAAATGCATAGTTATGATAATAACTTCAAATGGATCAGTATAGGCAAATAAGCATAAGCAGACATGACATTATGAGTTTAAACTGAGCTGTTCAAAGATTATGGATCTGTAACACCAGAGGAAAGATGTTACAGACTGGCATTCACACCAGAACCAAGGAAAAACAGAAAATTAGTCAGAAAACTAATCAGAACTGAAGCAGGCAAAAACTCGATAAAATTAAGAGTTAAATTCTGGTCTAATTTAATGTAAGAGACCCACTTAGTCTGATACTGCAATACCAGTGCAGTCCTTTGATAACCCTTAGAAGTTTTATTTATGGGTATGAAAGTATAAACAATAATAATTGTCTACGATGTTCAGTCATCTTAATGAAGCAGATAATTCAGCTCCACCTACTTTTAATCTACACCACTGAAAATAATGGGAAATTCACAGATTTTATTGTCTGCTTATATGTATTAATGCATACTGGTGGGTTTTATTTAAGCTACAGTAGAATTTCTCTTCATATACTTATATTATTAAATACTGAAGGCAAGACAGACCGTTAGGCTAAAACTGGAAACTGGATGAAGAAACAATTTGTATGGAACCAATATGGAAATTTTTTTGCATCTTCTGGCAAAATACAAAACTAAAATGTTCTTGCAAAATAATTTATTTGACTTGAACCTGACAATTAAATCTCATTTGTATATTCCATTTATTAAATTAATTTATCTTAATTACAAGGCCAAAAAAAATCCCAAAAAGCATTTGGTATAAACATATGATAAACTTTCAAAATTAAGTGCTTAGTTTAAAAATATGGAAATTAAATTACTAGTCTTATATGGAAACATAGACACTCACTTTCTTAAAGTAACTGGTAAGGAGTCTTTCACAAAGATTACACATTTTACATTAAAAAGATAAGGCTGCAAGGTCCTTGTCAGAAAAAAAGGGGAGATATCCTGGACCTTCCTGACAGAATAATCTAGAGACATTTTGCAGATAGACCAAACCTCAATCCACCCATGTTATCTTAAAAAACATAAGGAAGATATATAGGACTAGGTACTATCTAGCAAAGGTCCTTTCTACCACTCACTTCAGTCTGTCCTAAAATCTATCAGCTATTGTAGGTATTTTACCTTTAGCCACACTCTTTCATGTGTTTGAATGTGATAAGGTAGAACATTGCTCTCCACAAAAAACTGCAAAGTATAAGCTCTGCCAAGACAAATAACTGATTGTCTTCTAGCATAGAAGGCAGAGTGGTAAAAGTAGTGGCCAAAGACCTGCTTTATTAGTGTCACCTCCGTAGCCTTGGGCATCCTGGTGACCTCTAAATAAAATTAATTATTTAAAATGTATTGTTAACAAACTATATTTGTTTAAGGAACTCCCTGATGATAGTAGAATGAGAGTGAAATTAAATCTATACTAAGAGAACTGTAACATCAAAAGAAAAATGCATTATTTGTTTAATATAGATCCTAGGACCATGGCAACTTGATGTGGGCAAGGTCTCTGAAAACAATTGCAAAACAAATAACAACTGCCATAATTATCAAGTCACTTATCTGGCATTCAACAATTAATTGATTCCATACTCACAAAAGGCAATTTAGCACTTACATCTAAGATCAGTTTATGTGACTGGTTACATCATTATATTTTTGCTTCATTCCACAGTTAAACGTCACAAACACTCTTACTTTCCCACAATACATCCTGAATGGAACTAAGGCAGCATTTCAGTTATTACTAATGATGAGTAATAAACTACAGCTTGTTTTCCTGGGTCATTTACCTCTTTTGATGAAGATTTAATTTTGTCACTGTCATTACCAAGATTTCAATAACAACAACAAAAACACAGTAAGAAACTTGCCTGTATAATCAATCTGACATTTTATTATGCTTTCATTGGCATTTGACTCCAACATATAACCCTGAAATAAAAACAAAGCTGTATTGTATAGGCTTGAACTATCCCAGTGTGATGAAGGCTGAAGATCTGAGAACTTTTTGTATTCCTGAAAGTGTATAACGATATCCTAAAAATAAACATAATAAATTATTTTTAAGAGATTAGATTTTCTGACTGTTCTAGAGTGAGAAAATCTTCCTGCAAATATGCCATCCTAATGAAAGGAGAATAGAGACACAGGAAGAAATGCAAAATACCAAGATCTTGATCTGGAAAGGGGATGCATTTTCTTTTTACCAGGCAGATAGAGAACAACTTCATTGTCTGGTGAAGGCAGCATCAAACATATGGAAATAGGAAAGAGCTGAATCTAGTTTGCAATTCCTTCTGGCAGGTGATTTGGATTTCTCCTGTTTCATTTACAGGTTTATTAGGTATCTACAGGGCTTAAACTCTTCCCACATGATAAACAAACTTTTAATGGAACAAGGAAAGTTTACTGATGCATCACTAGGAACTGATATTTTTTATGTTCTGTTCCAGAGTCATAGATGATTCAGTTAGTAACCACAGGAATCTGGAAAACTCTTGCTCAGTGTCTGTTAATGAACATTTAAAAACACCAGATTTATCTAGTCCAGGTAGTCAGCAGTATGGTATATTAAATACTCCAGTAATTTGTCCAGTCAAAATTTAAATGTGAAAGACACAATTCATCCCCGACTTCTCTCTCAAGGGTCAATTTCACATTCTGAAAGGTAACAGCTACTTGGAACACACATTTTAAAACAGAAGAGTTCTGATATGCACTTAACTCCATACTGTAGCTTTCCAGAATTTTGTTTGTAGTTTTTACTTTAGTTCAGGCCCATTTATCATTGTTATAAAGCCTTCTTTATGTTAAATAATCTGTATTTTGTTATGGTGTTTGCAGCGTTTAAATATTAGTAAATGCTTTCCATGTTCTGTCTTGATTATGATTTAAACATGCTAAATATATTATTTATTTCTTTAAATCTTTTCCCTCTAGCTTTTTTATCACTTGTGTAACTTTTTTTTAGTTTCCTTCCCATTTGTCAATATTCCTCATCAATGGAGAGCCAGAACCAATTGTGGCTTAGGTCTGTGTTCTAAACAATTACATACTGAATTATTAACTCATTGATCTAGCTGCAATGATGTTTGTCAGGAAAGGATGACACATCGGTTCAAATGCTAGCCTGGGCCTCAAAAGATTTGGACTTATTTATTCAAAAAAACAGAGATATCCTCTGCAATTCTAGGCAAATCCTTAAGGGCTAAGTGCAGACAAGGTCCTTAAGGCAGACCTGAACTGTGCATTGTTGGGCAGGGCAGCGAACACTGAGCAGACCATGGAGCTACAGGTGCCTCTCCACAGCAGCATGCAAAGTCCCATGTTTGGGTCTTAGATTGGAATAAATTTTGTATTAAGGCTATTTAACTACGTTTCTATGTTTCTAACTCTCCTAACTGTGTTTCTACATTTCTAACTCACCTACATCAGGTGAATTAGCACAGCCACTGCAGTGTACTAAGACAGCTATTTGTTTGGTTGGTTCTTCTCCAGAAGGTCCAAGACCATACTCAGTGAGCATGTTACTCAAGTATTTCAGAGTTATTGCAGTCTCATTACAACTGGGTTAATCTACTGGCTCAGTGTTCATGTGGTTTCAGAAATTAAGATGGGAATCTGATCTCCAATTAGATGCAAAGGTAACGGTCTATTTCTGCTCAGCTCTGGGATCTCTACAACACGGTGCTGTGAATACCACAAACATGATCTGTCTTAAAAAGTTGCTGCTACAAGGTTAGGGCACTTAATGAATATCACTCTTGGGCCTTGGTCCCCTATTCTCTGGGCATGCAGTTTACCACGATCAGTTCCCTGTTGGATGTGCATTGGGGGGATACGCTGCCATTCAAGAGGAAATTCAAAGCATAATGCATATCTGAAATCATATTCCTCTCTAGGACTGACATTGATTTCAGGAAATACCACCTCATTCTACCTAGAATCCACAGTCCTGAATGCTTCTTCTTTTTGTAGATATCTACAATAATTCTTCTAAAGAAATGTCCTTTCATAATAACAGCCAAGTAGTTATACCACTTACTTAGGAAAAGAGAAACACAAGAAACGGACTGTAACAGCATTCAACTGAGGCATTTAAGTATGACTAAGATACGAGGCCAGTCACCTTAAGCTTCCTATATAATTATTGCAAAAAGACAAGCTCCTCCAGGGGATTATTCAGAGCAGGAATTTAACTTTGAGAGACAAGTAAATTATATGCCTAAAGTTAGAAAGATTGAATAACCTTGACTAACCTTGAATAGCGGATGCAATTGCTTGGCTTGAAGAGTTCCTAGCCAACAGTCTGGCAAATGTTTAATGTGAGCCCAAGACCTCCTCCAGCCCCTTAAATAAACACTATTCAGTCCAGTCATAAGTGAAAGAGTACTGGTGGAGGTCGTAAAACTATGTGACATGAAAACAGAGTCCAAGACTTAGACTCATATAGGAGAGCAGAAAGTAAGGCAATGTGGTACATAAGATTCTCAGCTAAATTCTGAATCAATTTTTCACACTGTAACATAGTTCTGAACTTTCTTTGACACTGATCTGATCTGGATAATGGTCTCCCATTATTAAAGATGGACAAATCTATTATGACGTTTAGCTTTATAACATCACCTATGTGATGATCAGAGTGTTAACACTGATCTCCATAGAATAGTTGAGATTAGGACCTTTCCTCTTGTGCAGAAGCAGTCTTGTATCGGCGATATCTATAAGGTCTTAGGTGAGTTCTCTTCCCCCCCCCCCCGATTTCTGTCAATATTTATAGCAGAATGAGTACTTTTCTTTAAAACATAAGTGCTGAAGTAATTAAACACATCAGTACCAAAGGTTATAACATTTTGGATCTCAGACCACAGTTGATTTCATCTATGGATACCTCTAAAGACTGTCAGCAGAAATCATGAGCTTTATCAGATATATGTATAACTAATAGAAAGAAATAAGGAAATAGCTATGAATGTGAAGCAACAAGCTTAATAGGAATAAAGGATAAAGATCCTTTAAGCTCACATAGTTTCTGTTCTCCAGGAAAATCCATCACAGGTATGAACTTCCTTCCTGAAGGAAGAAAAAAGGAGGAAAAGATTGTTAATCTCAAAGAATTCATATCCAGAGAGATCCACTGATGACATTAATATATGCAGACTAAAAAAGCTTCAAGAGTATATAAGGCCATGCTTCCACAATCAGTAATGGACAAACATTACTACATCAGAAAAGAATATGAATCTGATCTGGATTTGGTCTCAGTGATCAGACTATAATTCTTTGAAAATGAAAAAGAGTGCACTCTACGGAGTTCATACTTTTATACCAGCTCAAGGAGGACAATGTTACATCAATGTTACCATGTCACAGAGAGATGACTTTCTGATCTGGCCTAAAATCTGCTTATACAAAAAAAAAAAAAAAATGTATGTGACTCTGCTGAACAAGTTGGAAGCAGCAAAGTGAGTCTACACTGAAACAATGTTTTGTGTCACGTATTAAAAGAATTTGAAGTCTATGAGACTTATAAACAGATGAAAGGTGTAGTTAAATGCAGAATTCTGGTAGGTGAAGAGGTAGGTCACCAAGACCTCAGGAACTTTAAAACTAATCATGAAAGTAACACATTTTTAGGTCAGTGCTGCTACATTTACAGTTTTGGGAGATGATTCCATTCTTAGAGATTCTTGATTAAAGCAGTTAAGCAGTTGTAAATGTAGCTGTCCGTTAAATTTATTTAGAATTATATTTTATTTCAATACTCAGGGTAATGGAGAATGTTTGTTTCTGGAACCAAATATATTTTACATGTTGTACTCCCTATATTCAGTCCCACAATTGTTCTTTGTTCTCTTTCTCCTCTCTCCTTTTTTTGACCAGTAAATTTGAATTGCCTCCAGCAGCTGTGGCAAAGACTAGATTTTAGTACTAGTTAAAGAACTCAGTTAGGAAGTTCTGTCTACGCAGAGGTGATTGAACCATGGTTTCCTTGCCAGTGAAAATGTTCCCACAATTAAGTTACTGCACCCTAGAAGAGAGACAGGATAGGAAGGAGAGCTGATGCCTTGCATTAAATCCTTATAATCACTTCAGGTTAAGTAAGTATCGCTTTTAACATAGTTACTACTAGGAAAGTCGTCTATTGGTTCTAGTTACTAATCTGCCTGTATCTGATTTCCTATCTAGAAGATAAAAATACTAGCATTTTCAAACAAGTGTCTTTAAAATATTTTTCTTGCAGAGCTATCATATGGTCAAATGTTCTGATTTTGCAATGTCCACGTATTATGGCATGACGGACAGCTGATACCCCTCAAGAGAGGGTTCCTTCAAGGAAGCCTAAACCTGCACGTTTTTTTCTGTTGCTCTCTCTTAGACCTGAGGTAATTTACTTTCCCTTATTGGTTTTCAATATTACTCCTTCACATTCCTCTCTCATTTTATGTACACACATAATATATATGTGTGTACATGTACAAACTCATTATCTCTCTGTGAGGGAGCATAATTTCCTTAACAGCTTTTTTTGTCTTTCTAGCTTATATTTCTGTGTTATCCCATCCCATTATTTTTATATATACATATATCTATATATATATCTTTATCTTTGAAACAGCTCAACAGATATTCATTTGTGAGTTTCATTAACATGCCATTAACCCCCTTTCCAGATCATTAACAAAGATGTTAACTACTGCAGGACTTAACATTGATTCCTTTCCATACTATTATTTGCTTCCTCCCATTCAATACAATGCCAGTTAACACTAATATTCATTAATAGACCTTCAAACCTCTTCTTTAACCCACATTTTTTATATAGGTTGTTTAGAATTAAAGTTAGAATAAGGAGCTTTTGCTTGTTTGCTCCTTCCTTATGAGATACTAAACACTTGCCTAACATCAAAGCCTATTTCACACATTACCATTGATTGCTCTATCTCATATTTGTCCCCCTTAGATAGAGTCAATGGTACAAAAGATGGCTGCAGCAAATCACAGAATCACAGAATGGTTGAGGTTGGGAGGGACCTCTGAAGGTCATCGTGTCCAGTCCTGCTGCCACCTACAGCAGGTTGCCCAGGATCATGTCCAGATGGATTTTTAATATCTCCAAGGACGGAGACTCTACAACTTCTCTGGGAAATCTGTGCCAGCTTGATCACCCTCACAGCAAAAATGTGTTTCCTGATCGTCCTGGTTTCAACCAGGATGGAGTTAATTTTCATTGGAGTATTTCATACCATGTGATGTTATGCCCAGGGATTTAGGGGGTTGGGCTCTCTTGATCTTGCGGGAGCTCTTCATTTGGGGGCTTGCTTGCACGCTGTCTGCCCGTCGGGCGGTATTGTTCCTGGAGACAGGGCGGGGCAGGGGGCAGTCACTGCACTCAGTAAACCACTGTTGCATTTTACCCATTTTCTTTCTGAACTCACTATTGCTACTATTGTTCTTTTGGTATATTTAGAAAATAAATTATTTCTTTTTATTCAGCCCATGAATCCTCTTCTTTTGTCCCTCCCATATCTGACCAGCGGGGGGAGGAGAGGTGAGGGGCCGGCCACAATGCTGTCTGGCTGCCACCTGAGTTCAAATCTCCACACTTATGTTCAGACAGAATCTCTTATGTCTCAATTTGTGCCCATTGCCTCTTGTCCTATCATGGACACTACTGAAAAAGCCTGACTCCATCTTCTTTACCTCCCTTCAGGTATTTATATATACTGATAAGATCTCCCTGAGCCTTCTGTTCTTCAGGCTGAACAGTCCCAGTTTCCTCAGCCTTTCCTCATATAAGAGATGCTTCAGTCTCTTCATCATCTTACTGGGCCTCCACTAGACTCTCTCTGGTATCTCCATGTCTGTTTTGCACTGGTTGGCCCAGAACAGAACACGGTACTCCAGTTGTGGCCTCAGCAGAGCTGAATAAAGGGTAAGGAACACACTCCTCAACTTGCTGGCAATACTCATCCTAATGCAGCCAAGGATACTGTTAGCCTTCTCTGTGTCAAGGACACATTGCTGGCTTACGTGTCCAATTTGCTGTCCACCAGGAAGCCCAGGTCTTTTTCTGCAAAGCTGCTTCCTATACTGTTGGCCCCACTATGTACTTCTCCAGTCTGTTGAGGTCCCTCTGGATGGCAGCACAACATTCTGGCTGTATCTGCCACTCCTCCCAGCCAGCTTGCTGAGGGTACACTGCCCCATGATCCATATTATTAATTGTGTTGTTGAACAGTGTTGGTACAAGTATTGACTTCTGGAGTACACCACTAATTACTGGCCTTCAAGTAGACTTTGTGCCACCAATCACTAGACTCTGGGTCCTGTTATTCAGTCACTTTTCAATACACCTCACCGACTGCTCATCCATCCCCCAATTCTCTTCTCCTCTCTATGGGGATGTTATGGAAGACAGTGTCAATAGCCTTTCTGAAGTCTAGCTGGACAATGCCCACTGCTCTCCCCTCATTTACCAAGCCAATCAGTTCATAATAGAAGGTTATCATATTGATCAAGCATGACTTTTCCTTTTTAAACCCATGCTGACTACTCCCAATCACCTCTTGTTCCTCATGTGCCTGGAAATAATTTCCAGCATTAGTTGCTCCATCATCTTCACAGGGATTGAGGTGAGGCTGGCTGGACTGTAGTTCTGTGGATCCTCCTTCTTGATTTTTTAAAGATAGGAGTGACATTTGTTTTTTCTCCAGTCCTCAGACACCTCCCATAATTACCATGATTGTTCAAAGATTACTGAGAGTGGCCTGACAATGACATCATCCAGTTCCCTCAGCACTCATGGGTAAAATCCCATCAGGGCCTATGGATTTATCTATATCTAGTTTGCTTAAATACTCTTAACCTGATGGTTTCCCACCAAAAGTCTTTGTTACTCCAGACTATCCCTCTGGTCTCTGGGGCCTGGGATTCCTAAAGGCTGATCTTGCTAGAAAAGACTGAGGTAAAGAAAGCATTCAGTACCTCAGTCATCTTCATGTCTCCAGGTCTCTTGCCCCCTTCAACAGTGAGCCCACATTTTTCCTAGTCTTGTTTTTGCCATTTATGCACTTACAGAAACTTTTCTTGGTTGCCTTTGACATCCCTTGCAGATTCAGTGCCAGGTGGACTTTGGCTTTCCTAACGACATCTCTGCATGCTCAGACAGGGTCTCTATATTCCTCCCAACTTACTGTTCCCACTTTCTCTATACATCCTGCTCATTTTGAGTTTTGCTGGGAGAAGCTTGATCATGATATACAGCAATATTTTATAACCAAAAAATAATTATTTTAAAAAATCTCTTTGATATAAATAAAGACTAGTTTCTGTTGACACATTTCCCTTTTGAAGTTTTTAATGGTTTGGATAATCTTTCTGTAAGAGAAAATAGCCATTATAATGAATTACCAGTAGATGTTGATCCATACCCTGATTTCAAACGTAGGCTTACCATGGTTCTGTAAGACATGTTTGATAACTGCTACATGATGTAACTCATAAAGAGTGAACAAGTGAAATGATACAGCCTACGTTCTACCACAGATTGGTGCATGACAACCCTTGATTCCAGCTGAAGAATTGTTCTTAAATGAGACTGTTTAGATTTAATATTTAAATTCTGAGAACAAATTTAGACCTACCGTGTGTTAAGAAAAATATCAGTAGTAGTAAATTTGTTTTTCTGTCTTTAATTACTGTTTTTCACATTTTCAACAATCTTTAACATAATACAGTGAAACTGTCTGATTTATGCAGCCCTCATAGCTGAGTGAACAGCTAACTACTGCTTCTGGCAAAGCATTATAACTAAACTAGGTGAAGTCTTTGATGAAGTCTCACAAAACAGCATTTTATGTAGGACTAATCTTTTGTACTAAATTGTTTTACAGAATTTTGTGAAGTATTCAGATTATTCTGTGTGCTTCTAGTAAGCTTTAATTTACCTGACACTTGAAGGAAATATGCAAAAAAGGGAGTATTATTTCTGTTTTGTTTTGTGTGTATGCACATATAAATTTTGTGGAAAGTAAAGCATAAAAGGTGACAATCAAAGTGGACTAATATTTTAACACAATTGTATACAGCAAAAAGAAACAGGAGAATAAATAGAAAAAATGTAAAGCTGAAGAAACGTCTTTTTTACAAGCTCCTATACATAGTGGAGCTTGTAAATAGGCTTACTTCCTCCGTCAAGTCACTTTCAGCATTACTGTAGTTTCAAAGATCTGAGGTGTCATGGTGTAGAGCTTCTCTAAAGGCACCTTTCTGCTATAGCCATTTCATCAGCTGGCAGTTTGTGTCACTGCCCCAAGCTTGCTTTAACTGAATGAAACCTTAGTGCCATGGAGCCACACTGTTACCAGTGCTGAGCTAACCAGCTTGGGCATGGGTACCCATGTTGTAGTTACAGTGGAGCTTGCACTTTGGGTATTTTCCCACAATGGAAGATCCAGTAACTTTGAAGGGCTGGATATGGTTTCTCTTGCTCAGCCAATTGGCTGCAGCCTGTGACTTTATTACAGCATAAACTTACCCTCAGGAGATGAACATACTGGGTAAAAGCAAAACCAGCTCCTCCATCTGGTATTGGAAGACTGGAAGCTGAAGCCAAGCAAATTTGATTTGAAATTAAAGCATGTGTGTAAACAGTGATGGATGGTGATCAGTTACTGCAACAGAGTACCAAGGATGCATAGTCCACATCTGGGTTTGTCAGTACCTAATGATGGTGGATGCCTGTCCACAAAATATGTAGTATCCAGAAGTAAATGAGTGACACTGAAAACAGAAAATATATTAGGATTGAAAAAAGATGCTCTGATGGCTTCTCATGATATGAATGCAAGCAAGAGTCTGCTAGAAGAACTCAAAGCTCTGTATTAGCAGTTCTGACTGAATAATCTCTGAGTAATTTGAAATAGTAATTTATAAATGTTACAGCAGTTAGATTTCCAGAAGAATGTCAGTCTACTCCTGAAAAGATAGAGAGCTATTCTTCCTTTTTTTTCCATAAAAAAGTCCACTTTTACATGCAATCTTACCTCCCTGCTGTGTCATGCTATACCCGACAGTGCTCTCTTTTCATAAAGATGTCTAGACAACTGCTAATGCTCATTGCTTTGATGACAACTTATTCCATATGTGTCCTATCTCAAAGAAATTACACTGTCTGAAACTCTGGCATTTGTTCAGGTTTCTATCTTTCAGATTGTGTATGGTTTTATTTTGAACCTAAGTACCCCACTCCTTACTCCTGACCTGTGAACAGCATGAAATTCAGAAGACCAATTGTGTATAAACATGCCCGTTATAATGCTTTAATTTCATTTTCACTTGCACATCTCTCACACCTAGAGAAACATCTGTTTCAGCTAGAGGACATTGCAGCTAGAGGTAGATTTTTGACAACCCTTCTCTTCTGTCTCCGATGCCTTTTTCTGTTGCCCTCCCACATCACTGCCTTACTTCCTGCCCTTCCGGCTCTCTTTCTCATCGTCTCTGTGTACCAGACCTCTTCCCACTATTTTTGGTTCACTCCCTCCTTTGAAATGGGAGGGGAGGCTGGCAAGGTGGGTGTTTCAGAGCAGGGGATCTGTGAGGCTGCAAATCCTCCTCTCACGTGCTGAGCAGCAGATGCTGCCTCCAGAGGAGCTGCTTGGATGTGACAGTGAGAGGACCTGATCCTATTGCCACTTGCAATTGTTTTGCTCTGGTGCCCTGGATGTCTGTGAAAGAACAGCTAGGGTCAAGAGGGAAAATATCCAGAAGATGTAGGCCTTGGTTTGCTAGGGTACATTGGGGCAGCCTGAAAACAGCAGCATGTTTCCTGATTACACCTCCGCCCTCATCTGCAGCTTTCTCTGTTGACTGTATCTTCAAACAGTGAAGGCCAGGAACTACTAAACTTCAGCTCTCCCCTTCCATCCACCACAACAAGACAAACAAACTTGCCGACTGAGTTTATTTATAAGTCAACCATTTTATAGAGCGATCTGTGTTTGTGCAGTGACAGCAAAGATGTAAAGTGAGCAACTGCTCTGAAAAGGTTTCAGTGGAACCTTCTCAGCATTGTTTGATGCCCTGAAGAGGTTTCTAGTGCTAACGTGACTCCAGCTTTCTGAGTAATTCTTTCCTTAACAATATTGCCAAGTGTTAATTAAAAAAGAAACAAGAGGTAGTTCTTTGACCTGGTTGTAGAGGTGTATTAGGATTGTGTTTGCCAAGTCATTTTGAATTAAAAAAAAAAAAAAAAAAAAAAAGAGCAATAAGGGGAAAAGCTCCTGTGTTTTAAAAGCACTCTGTAATTTTATACATTATGTATCATGCCCTGAAAATGTCTTGAAAAGACAATAAGAGATAAAAGGATGGGTATAATGGCTGTGTCAATTAATAATTTTCACTGGATATTAATTTGTGGACATTAGCCCTTTTCATTGACCTTTAGACATATGATTAGACAGACACTAAGCTCTGCTGACCAGTGCATATATAATTAGCAAATAGCAAGGTGAAGTAGAACTCTTTAATCTCATTTCATCCCTGAGACTTTATCACCATTTGGCCTAGTTCCCTTTATCCATCCAGAGATAACAACAGATTTATTTAGCAGTGAGTTAAAGAACCAAGTAGCTTTGCATTGTAATATAGGTCAAACAAAAACAGCACATTTGGTTGTCGGGCTGCTTGACAAGCTACATGTCTGGAGATTGTTGCAGGATGGGAGTAAGGCAGTTGCAAAGGACTCAAGATTTTCAGTCTGTAAAAAGTGCAAAAGATTTGAAAGATTTTAATTGGAGACAGCCAAATAGTCTATGGTTGTTCATTCTACCATCGATCAGGAGATCAAAGTTTAAATTCCAAACCACTGGGCAAGGAGTTGGAGCAATGTGAAGACAGGATGTTTGAACACTGCCTGGGAGGTTTCCCCTCATGATAATTTTAAATAATGCTTCCTATTTGACTCAGGAGCAAAAACCTGGATAAGAAAGAAAGTGAACCTTGTTTCACCTCCTTCTGTTTTCACATGAGAAGTAGCACTGCTGACAGTCATATGAAAAAAATAGTTTACATCAGAGATCCTCTCCCCCTTCTCAAATGATCTTTTCAACAGAAACAGCCTGTTTTCTCTCCTTCTAAAAGCATCTAAGCATTAGGTTATTAGATACTTACTTCTCACCCTGACTTGCCCCTGAATTTATTCAGTAAGCAGCACAGAATTGATTAACTTCCATGATTTTCAAGATTCATAAAGTCATCTCTCCCTGTGGGCTACAACTGTACTAACTCATCTGATGTTGCACTTTCTTAGGACATACTCCATCACACGAAACTAAAAATGTCCCAGTGCTTCATAAAGCATTTAGGAGGTTTTATTAAAATTTTGAGGTATATGATTTCTTTAAAAGTTGGTGGGTGCAGGTCTTATTCATGAGTAGCGGATAAAGTACAGTGCTACAACTCCCACTGATACAAACTGTTGCAGTTCACCAGTGACCATACTCAGCAGTCTTCCCCACACAAGAGTGCTGCAAGTGACATTTGGGTTTTCTAAATATGACATGCTGTTTACACGCTGATCTGCAAAAGTGTGTCAGAAAAATAGGGAAGGAATGACTGTGGATAAAGTAGATTTAGAGGTTGGGTTTTTTCTAATTTGATTATTAGCATAAATAAAATTAGATTTCTTTCTGGGATGGGAAGGAAAGGGAAAAATAGTATATTATCTTTGATCTATTGCTGGGACAATCTTATTAGTGAGACATATCAATGATAGTTAAAGAGAACTATCTCTTACTCAATGAGAAAACACTCTTAGCCTCTCCTTTTATCAAAGAACTTATTGGAAAGAAATCTTCAACTTCATAGATAAGGGGCTGATCACTGACCCAGAGTTTTGCTAGGGAGGTATTGCATCTTGGACATATGGCTCTTTGGAGATTAGTCCTTTACTGACTGACAGCCAAAAAGCTACCTTGTGACCTTAGCTGGAGGGGATGCACTGAGCCCTTCACAGTCTAAAATGCTGTCTGGCACTCAGTGCTTCACGTGTGTATATGGATACAAAGCATCAACGTAGGTTTAAATTAAAAACTCAAGCCATAATGGTGATTCTGAGATCATGTGTGGAAAACACTGACTTTCTACACATCTACATGCTCTAATGGAAGTGATATCCACTTCCTAAATTACACCTGAACAGCTAAACACTCACACCTGTGCTATGTCTGCACAAGTACAATTGATTATATAGATGGAAATGAGTGGGGCCGGTTACTGTTACTGTTGAAGTAACTGTGTAATGGAGTAGATAACTTTCTTCAGGTATACCATGCATTATAAGGATGCAGCTTGTTGATGATTTGAAACCCATTTAGACCAATTTAGCAGGAAAAAAAAAAAAAAAAAAAAAAGAGGGGAGTAATTAAATCTGTCTTCATGCATCTATGCATGCTTTTAATAGAGAACTAGGCTACAAAAAGCTGACAGCAAAGGAACAACAGAAACAACTTTAATTTGTAAACATACTACTGAGATTGCAAAACCAAAAAGAAAACCCAACAGACAGCTATGAGACGTACTCCAGTCAGACAGGAGTAGTAATGCCATTTTTGGAATTCAAGGAAAGTCAGTTATTTTGATTGATTTTCCTATTTCAATAAATTAGGATTTTTAATTTGACCAAGTCTGGTATCTTGATGACCTCTAATATTTTAGTGTAATCTTTGCTCCCATATATATGAAACAAAAACCTCTTGGGAATATATGGAGAAAGATTTTTTTAAACTATTTTGTCCGGAATCTAAATGTACAATAATGCAAATAAAGCACCTGTTCTTTCAGATTTTACTTCTACTGATGTTTCTGAGAACTGGGGAGCAAAGGAGTGTTTTTAAGGAGTTTAGTACCTGTTAGACTCTGAGAAGTTGTTAATCGTTGTGCCACTAGATTTCAGAATTAGGTTCTTCAAGCTGTTAGGTTTATGCTGATAGTTTTGATACCACACACACATTATCCAAGGAGTTTATGGAGCTTCTTACATTGCCGTGTGCAAACACAGTACAAATACTACTCAGAAAACAGCACATGTTTAGAAAAATGACACATACACATGGTAGTAATAGATCCTAATGTTTTTCTCCAGCAAAGTGGCACATTTCTGGTTTATATGAAAATGTCATCTGTAGATGTAGATAAATTTAGGATATCAAAATCCTCAGAAACCAAAGAAAAACAAAGAAAATTATGATACCATCAAACTTGTCTTAAAAAACTGTGTCCAATAATCTGAATTTCTGGGTTCTTTCTCTTGGACTGTATCAGATGACATGAATGGAATTGCTGTATCAACTCACATAAAAGTAGAATTTGAAATATGATTTTAAGAAGAAAAGTAAACAGAAAGAGTTTAGTTACACAAATATGTAGTCATTATAGACAGAAATAACTGATTCTTCCAAATATATCTCCAATTTTTAAGTTAAAATCACTTTGGACAAATTATTATCACTCCCTTTTGTTAACATTCAAATAAATTAATGACATTTCCATGAATGTTTCCAGGAAAATAATATTGGGCCTGTAGATTTTAATCATAGAACAAAATATATTTCAGGATATGAGAATTGTCTAATTTTAGGGGCAAGATCCAATTTCCAGATTAAGAGACATAGAGCATAACAGTAGACATCTTAGATCTTTTGAGATGCCTTGCAGTCTCACACTACGCTTCCAGTTTCTTGTACTGTAAGTCCTATAAGAAATAGATGATGAAGCTAGTTCTTGAAGTTCATTTACAAGATGACATTGCTTTTAAGATGCACTAGTTTTGAAGATGACTTCCACAGGAAAAGTTGTCTACTTCTGTTCATCCTCTCTTTATATGATTGGTAAGTGTATTTTTTAGCCTCCTGTTATTGCACAGCATGGGATGTAGCACATCTACCCTTCTGAAGCCAGTTTTTGTCCTGTAAATCTGCTCACAGTGTGGGTCTGTAGCTTCACACTCTAGTCCACATAGTCAGCCACCCTGAAGGGACACACAGCCCCAGTCTAGTGAGACACTTGTCCATGGTCTGCTCCTGGCTTAGCTCCTCACTCCTAAAACTGAAGCTCTGAACTGTCACCAAAATAAGGTTGCGTCTCTGTAGTGCAATTTAGACCTACATTTTTGTCCCCAAAATTATTTTATACAGATCTATTTGTTATGAATCAGTCTCAAAACAAAATAAGTTTCTACATAATTATTCCTATGACTCAATAGAAAGTTTATTTTATTAGGAAACGGATGTGCATGATTAACTGGACATGTCAAGGTGGTTAAAGACTAGAGTTTTAGAAATGGCTGGTAATTTTTCATGTTTTCTTTTTGGTATTCAGCTACTAAATCTTAAATTGGGCTCTGGAAAATCTTCAGTATTTTCAAAACTATATGCAAAAGAGTATTCTCCATATTTCTTTAGCCCATGTAATGCCTCAAATTGTCCCTATATGTGTTCTACACCAGCACTTCACAGATGGTCAAAATGTGTCTACACTACTCATGTATTTTCGTTGCAGGATGAATGTGTGTCATTATAGGATTTCTAGATTCTACATCCATTTCTGAAAATGGCTTAACTCAAATCTTGTTAGGTACCAAATACAAATTAAAAAAAAAGGTTTTTTTTTGTTTACTAAGCAATCTCAGAAAAACATCACAAAAAAAAAAAAAAAAAGGAGGAGCTGAGAGTTTTGAATTTGCAGTCTCAGAGGAAGGAAAATTGGTTTAGGTGTATGATCATGTCAAATCTGTGATGTACTCTCATTGCTGAGTGGCTCTTCGTCTTAAGACCTGTGAATGGCATTATTGTTCATGCTATTCATAGTATATTTAAAAAAAAGGAAAAAATAAAAAAAGCAAAAGGTTAAACAATAATATAATCAATAAATAAAACAGTCAGCTTTGTAGAAAAGAAGATAATCATTGACCTGAGTAGTGAAAGTTGCTCATTTTTTCCAGGTAAGCCTCTCCCATGTGCCATCTTTTTGATTATAAATTTAGTTCACTGATTCCAACAACCACTCTTGGAGCTAGTGCTACATTCTGAAATATGGCACATCATTTGAAGATGTTCAGCATAGATAATTAGCAGATGACCTTTAAAGTTATCTCTAAAACTGTTCTAATTTATTTTAAAAGGAAAAAGTAATACCACATGGGTAAGTCATCCATGCATCAAAACCAATCATCTAAAGTAAATTCCAGTTCACCTTTAAGTATCAAAAGATTTAAGCCTATTTACAGCTTGGATTTACTAATATTTAGAGAAAAAATATAGTTTAGCAAATCCTGTCTGAAGTTACAAATCACATAATAGAATGTTTGCCTTCTAAATGTCATATTGAAGGAAGGTTCTCTAGCAGAGCAGAGCGTAGTACGGTGGTTGAATCCAATTTCTTAAGAATCCTTGGGAACAAAGATAGAGAAAGAGGTGCAGTGCATTCATTCCCATGTTTAAAGCACACATTTCTGTAAATGAATGTTTGCCTTCTCTTTAACCACAACTTTTGACATGACTAAATGCCCTGAAGAATTATTTATTTGGATTGCACTGCATATGTCCTCTTCATTATTGAAGATCCACAACACGCTGAGGAAATTTGCTTTGATTATGTGTTTTTCAATCAGTGTTTTAATTATATGTATTTTCCACTTCAGTAAACTGTACTAAAAGTACAAAAGTGAATGTATAATAACCAGGTAGTTCCTGTTAAAAAGAAAAAATTTAAAGTAAAAATCATTTCATCAGGCTGTTCCTTCTCTTTTCCTCTCATACATATTGAAATAATCACCATACAAATATGAATAGTCAAAGACATGGGCTCTTTTTTATAAACCCTAAACAGCTCAGCAAACAGTTCCATTTATTATGTCTGCAACTGAATTATTAAAGACGCAAAGTGAGCTTGAATGTTTTAGGCTGGAAGATATACTTTTTCATGTAAGACAGTTTACATACTTTAAAATTAAAGAAGATATGAGATGTTGTAAATCAACATGTGTTTGCTGATAAAGATGTTTTATGAAGGTGGTTCCTGTGCCAGAGAAGAACAAAGAAAATTAAATTGTCCATGCCCCTTATTAATGTCACCTGAATCTAACATCTTCTGCTTCCTTCACACTACCTGGATCTCAGATAAGAAGCTGAAGCAGTTCTGTACAGTTGTGGTACAAAAAGGAGATGGCAGAACAAAGCATAGCTTAGTGAGACTGTAATTTTATATTCTATTAATTTTTTCTAGTTCACATCGTATTCAGCTATGACATATACTGGGGTGCATAAAAGAGTAAGAGTCAAGTTAATAATTTGTATTGTATAGATATAAACATTCTTCAAGTATTTTTAATTTTAAGTGATTAAGAATGCATGGAAAACTATTAAATATAAGACTAAACTATAGCATGCATGACATACATACACTCAATTGAATATGGCATGGGGATGGATTGGTTAACACTTAGAATGTATGCACCTATTGTTAATATGATTCTATGCAGCCCTCATCAAAAGCCCTAAGGAATGAACTGTTGACTCTGGGAGACGGGATCAGTCCTTACAGTGACCATGGTGGGTCCTGAGCACTCTCGGGCACTGCTCTGCAAAGGGCATTCCCTCAGGGCTGGAAATCAGTGCTTTGCATAGCCTGTACTGTACAGCCTGGGCTGAGCATTTCACACATGCTTACCTTTGATCTGAACAGCAACAGGATTACTCATTTGCTCTGAAGGTAAGCAGACTCAAAGCTCTTTGCTTGGATCTCCCCTGTGGGTGCATACTGGAAGGTCAGTTTGAATTTAGTCAGGATCTCCTTGTTTATCTACTTTTGCTTGATTTCCTTTGTGAATATGGAGCATTCTTGAGCTTAGAGGAAGTGATCTCCCAGTTGTCCTGGAGCCCATGTATCCCACAGGATTCTTCCAGACAGAACAGGCAAATGTCTGGTCTCCTAAAGTCACCTATCAAAGTGAGTCATTGCAGTGGATAACCAACTTTCTTTTTTAAAAAAATAAACACTGTCATTTCTATGAGGATGTACCCATAACTGAAGCTTGTATATACTCAAAGCTACTCTAAGCTGTTCTGGCTGCTAATGGCGACACAATGGCTTGTGTTATTTGGGTAAAAGCAGCAAGTTCCTAGGTTAATGGGGAGGCCTCTTTTCCATAGTAAGCACCTGTTTTGGTTTTTGATTTCTTCAAATCTCTTCATTCTGAAAGGCAACTGATGACATGGTTAAAATATTATGTGTGTATGATGTGAAGCACTTGCTTCCCAGGGACTGGAAGTCCTGATGATATGGGGAAAATATGAACGTACACTAGCTTATGAGAATAGTTATACTGTCAGAGTACATGTTTAGAGCTGTTTTTCTACAGTTTTCTCACAAAATGTAGAGAATGGAGATAATTCTTTCTGTATTATTATTATTATTATTATTATTGATATCTTTATTTATATATATATATATATATATATATATATATACACCACAGATAAAATTACATATCACTGTTATTTTTTATCATAGTGAAGTGCTAAGGCTTGGACAACCAGCCCAAGCCAGAGTTGACCTATAGATGAATCCTGTATATTTTATAACTGAAAACCATTATGCTTGTAGGTATTGTACTAAATTATAACAACCCACCTATGCTGATGTAAAAAGTGCTAAAGCATTGATATACTGCAGCCTGAACAACAGGCCCAGAGCTGAAGCTGCTAACTTAGCATTAATAAAATATGTAAACTTTCTAGCGAAAGACGCATCTTAGACAAAATATAATCGGTAGTGAGGAGAGAATGTATTCAGCTTTCCTTTCTCAGCCTTGTTCAAGGCTGAGAACCCAAGTATCTGGCCTTATTAGAAGCTCCCTTGGTTTTCACCCCAAGCCCTGGCCAGGCTTTGGGTGGAATCCAACAGGAGAATGAAACCAGAAATTCTCCGCTCAAAACAAAGGTGCCAGCTATTCTGGCTTCTCGATCTCTGGTATATAAGGCTGGACACGCTCACAGTGACTTTGGCAGCCTTACCTATGGGTGGAAGCACCGCGTAGGATTTCCCCCTTGCCGGGACAGGCTCTCCAAACCCTCGCTGTAACCGGGGCTGCCCAGCCACTGCGGGGCTGGATGATGGTAACATGCAAGTGGTGAAGTATTTTTCTTCATCACTATTCTCTCTCTCGTGAAGTAATGATTTGATGCATTACCCTGTGTTTTCCTGTTTGCTGCTTTAAATGCACTATTCTACCTTACTGCATGTTTTCTGTATTACACTGTTACATTGGTTATCACCAGTAAAATATGCCTACTCTTTCCACTCTGGTGTCTGAGTTTAATTGGTATCCTTAATCAGCAAAACACATAGTTATCATCATGCCTTATTGACCTGTTTGATAGGAGACACCCAGAAAAAAGACATTTCCTGGTTCTACTAGCAACTAATAATGTACTAGTTGAACATGCAGTATTCCTAAACACTAACAAGGTGTCTGCTGGTACATCTTGAACTGCTGTGCTACTTTACACACTGGGCTTTACTAAATAGTTAGGAAAAAGTATGTATTGTACTTAGAGCTGATGTTTGGATGTTTAGTATTCACAAAATTATACATATCACTTCAGTATCTTAGCCTTTCAGTACACCGCAGATGCAATATAAACTTGTGCAAAATAAGAAATAATATTTCAACACAATGCTCTAAGATTTAGGTAAAGTATATTCAAATGTTTCTTCCTTAGACCTTTCTTCCCACTACCCCAGTGATGTCAGCTTTACTTGCCTTTATGAGAACTAACATTTCTGGTTCATGAAGTGTCAAACACATTCTTAGTCCTAAACAAAGTATAAAATGCATCACACCAATGTAAGCAGTAAGAATAATACCCGTAAAAACAAATGAGAAGGATTTTAATGAAACCTCTGCATACATTTCAGCATCTAAGAGCCTTCTTAGGAATTAAATTTGCAAAACAAATTCTCTAGTCTCAGTTTTCAGAAGAGGTAATTATCAACTAGCAGACCAATGTCTCACCATATGCAAAATGCTAGGGAAAGTTAGAAAACTTTTATGATTTAGATTAAATATCATAACTCATGATAATATGGTTATATTCTGTAGAAGTAACAATTTATAATGCCTTTTTTTTTGGCTATATAAATATCAGCTGCATTTTTGGGGTTTGGTGTTTCTCTGTTTATCAGAAAGAAGAAAATTTATCACAGCAATTCAGAAAGGCATTTGTATTTTACTCCATGCTGGATATTTTCAGCATAAGACCTCAAGAACAGCTCGACCAGCTAAAACCAGAGGGCTGTTTAGAATAGGATCTAAGGTAGGTTAATGATGGATACTCAAAAGAAACATATACAAACCAGCCCAAGTACAAAGAAAAGGTCTATTCTCTTTATATTCCAGTCGACAGTGCTTTAAGAGCTTCCTGAGCTGGTGATTGCTTGCAGACTATCATCTTCATCTGAAACCAGTGAACCTGTTACCATAAATTTGTCTAAATTTTCCAAATCCCCTTGCATTTTTCACTCTATCAACATCCTGTGGCAAGAAAACTTATAATTTCATTATGGATTGGATGAAGAAAAGCTTTTCAATGTATTAAAATTTTCAACCTGATTATATTATTAGATTCACTTAATATTAAAGTGAAAATGGTAAAGGCTTATTTCCTATTCATTCTGTATTTTTATAGTCTCAGTCACATTTTTCCAAGTTGAAAAACTCTAGTTTATTTGTCCTCCATAAAGAAGCTTCTCATGTATTTGAAAAAGAGATTGGTTATTTTTAGTCCACCAAGTTGCTAGTCAAAATAATTTCAGCCTGACTTCCTAATATATTACATCTAATTTGCCAATGTTTCTTCTTCTTTCATTACTTTTTAAATGCTGACAAAATTTATAATTTCTAAACAGTGTCCTTGTTTTTAGTAGCATCTGTTAGTTTCCTGTCAAACTCCACTGATTTTTGTGTTTGTTTCTTTATATTTTGGTGGTTTAATTTTTTTCAGTCAGGGATATGCATGAATGCTGAACCACTGACGTGTTAACTCTAAGCAGTCTAAGTTTCACTCTTTTAGATTCTACTTTTAATGCTTTTGTAATTAGCAGTCTTGTTTTAATATAATTCACTTTTTTTTTGAAGATAAACAATATTATGTGTATTTTTATATGGCTCCTTCATGCAACTAAGATAATTAATTTTATGCTATGACAGAACAGCTCTTTAATGGCTGCATGTAGAAATGTGCCCCTGCACTGCCTGGAATAAAATCAGGGGTTACTTCTGTTGTAAATTTTCTCCAAGTAGCAAATGATTTTTGTTATTTCAAAACATAGTCTCTGTACTATGCCTCTAAATGACATTTATCTTGTTTACTTGGGTAAATGACCAGCCTAAAGGACCAAATTTACTATTGATGTTCCTTTACACTTTTGCTAATCTCCCTTCACATTTTGCAGTCATAACTGCTATCTGAATTAGACTGTCAGTTTAATTCTCTGAACACTTCCTACTTGGGCATGGAAGTTCGATTAATTTAAAATGAATGGTAAACTTTGACAGCATTAACGTATTTACATTAATTACATTATTCTTTTTTGAGTATATAATATTCTCTAGAATTATATAAACAAGAATTAGATATATGTTCATTTAACCTGATCTACAACATATATGGAACTTCCCCTGTAAGGAGCAATCCCAGCCTGGATTGAGGCATGCATAGTTACCTCAAAGACCATCCATCTAATGCCTCTCCAGACAGACCTACCTTCTGGTGCTTAAGGAATCCAGAAAGGGTAAGTCTTATGGTTCACTTCCCCACCCAATGAACTTCTCATAGGAAGTTGTTCAAAAGCCAATACAAGTAGAATTAGTTCTTCAGCTGTGGTGTGTGGGAGACAACATGCAGATTGTTGAGTCTCTAAAGCACCAGCCATGACACACTGAGTATGCATCTGGTATTACAAGGGGTTTGGGTCTTCTGTCTTTATTTAATATATTACAAAATAGCATAATTAGGACACGAAAGGATCAAACATACACTTTTGATATTCCACACAGTCATTTGGAGTACATTTATAAACAGAGGGTCCAGAGATGTTTTCTCCTCTGTGCATATGGAAAAGCACACTTCATCCTGTCTTACAATCTACATTGAAAGTTTACAAAATGCAGAAGCTCGTTGCTTTATGGGAAACAGAAAGAAGAATTGTTCGGTCATAGGGAAAAACAGAAACTAAAGATTCTGTCTAGTATATTTCATTTCTTCCTTTGCATTTTTTCAGACCCGTGGAGTAATTTCTAGCATTTTTTTGTTTTTCTTCCCCTCTTTCTTTAAAGAATTTGTCCTACAGTGCTGTAATGGAAAAAAAAAAAAGAGTGGAGCACCACCAAAACAAATCTGGTGGTCAATTATATGTTGCAGCAAAAATATATTTTAAGACAATGAAGCCAAAGCAATCTGCTTTCTGAATGTTCTTCCTTCTCCATAACCCAACATTTGGAATCATGTTGAAAAACCTGGACCTTCCCAGCTCATGAATGCCAATGTTCAAACACATCCATGGGTTTATAAAGTATGTATGCCAATCAAATTACCTGATTTAAGTTAATCATGTGCAACTTTCAACGTTGTTCAGGGTGCCAGACTGAATCTGGAGTCACCCAAAGCTAAATCATTGAAAATGTCTCAAGAAGAGGATCAAGTGATTCTCACTTAAATGAAGCGAGAACACATAATCTCTAATTCATCTGTAATGTGCATAATTATAAGCATTTTGCAAGACCAGGGTTTTTTCTATTTGCATTTTAATGTAGAGAAAAAATGGAATGCAGTTCTATATATTGTTTGCAATTGTTTTATGTTTTAAATGCAATAATTTTAATAGTATCCATATATATATATATATCATCAAGATTTTTTATTATTATAATTTGGTTTACTTCTTTTACTGTCTCTTTTTGTGAGGTTCTGCATCACTCCTGCATACAAATTAGACTGCACACTTGGTTTTCAGACTCATTTTTTAAATTGTTTGTATAGTTTCTGTTCCTCATTGGCTAAGTTTTGCTCATACTTTCGAAAATCAGCAACTGCCCAGTGTTGCAAAGGCCTAATTTCAAAGTAAAGGCACGCAGGCTGAGTGCTGGAATGCTGGTGTGGCTGGTTGGTGCTCCAGCCAGAATTCTAACTATTTACTGACAGCTGAGGTGACTATGAGTCCGCCCCACATGAAAGGGGTCTTCTCATATTTCTGAGAGAAGAGAATTTAGCACATATGTGCACATCTTTAGTGATTCTGTTCTGAAAAAAAAAAAGAGAGCTGATGTTGGGTCAGAAGACAGTGCGCAGACTACACAAATTCAGTATTTATGAGCAGAGCTCAGGATGGCCTTTGAGAAACACATAAGCAAACATGTTCCAGGCCCTTAGAAGCTTACATGCCTAATAGCAGACCTGACAAAGCCAACAGGAACTGCAAACAATAGATGGAAAAATGAGAAAACAGACAGATGTAGTTTTCAAGATCAAAGGTAAATTTTGTAGTTTGTTATATGTGTCCTTCCAAAATATTTTCTCGCTCTGCTAAGTAATCCACTCCAAGCCAGTGGAAACTTCTCACATGGCAAAACCTCTCTGAACTACTTTCACAAACACTTCATCTTTTTTAGTCTCCAACTTGTACCATGTCTAAGTCCTCCCATACATGCCTTTCCCCACTCCCCACCCCACCTTGAATTTCACATCCCATGAAGAGAAACATTCCATGGCTTCCTAGTTCTCCCTATGGCTAACATCCTGTGAGTAAAAGAAAAGATACCACTCTGAAGAATGTCCATATCTGATCACAGTGAGTTTGGATGTCTGAATTCCTCCTTCTATATTAAGATATGTCAAAAGACCCAATGACTTCAACTGAAGAGTAACGGGGTTAAAGAACTTTGTTGACGTGTTGAAGGTTTGGGATGGCTAAACATTCAAGGTTCTTATTCTTACTAGAATTAATAATACTTATAACTTAACCTAAACTTGATCATTCAATGGCAAAATTGTATAGATGTTTGGTACACCTTTAAAATCTGTAGACATGGGATAGATACAGTGGAATACAGAATTCTTACTATTGTTTCCATAGTGAAGAGGTAATATTTTATGGAAAATTATATCTAATATTAACCCTAGTGATAAATCTTCAAATATCAGTGTCCAATCAGAAGGCATTATTATTATTATTATTATTATTATTATTATTATTATTATTTAATTGTATTATTATTATTTGTGTAATTGTGTCCAGTTTTGGGCACCTCAATACGAGAGAGATATC
Organism: Athene noctua; assembly: GCF_965140245.1. NCBI lineage: Eukaryota > Metazoa > Chordata > Aves > Strigiformes > Strigidae > Athene > Athene noctua. Next base: position 66,962,227 of record NC_134039.1, read on the forward strand.
GAGGTGCTGGAGCGAGTGAAGAGGAGGGCAACGAAGCTGGTGAAGGGCCTGGAGGACAAATCCTATGAGGAGTGATTGAAGGAGCTGGGACTGTTCAGTTTGAGGAGGCGAAGTCTGAGGGGAGACCTCATCACTCTCTACAGCTACCTGAAAGGACATTGTAGAGAGGTTGGTGCTGGTCCCTTCTCACCGGTGATTAGTGACAGAACAAGAGGGAATGGCTTTAAACTGCAACAGGGGATGTTCAGACTGGACATTAGGAAAGAATTTCTCACAGGAGGAGTGGTCAGACAGTGGAACCGGCTGCCCAGGGAGGTGGTGGAGTCACCATCCCTGGATGTGTTTAAGGGTTGTTTAGATGAGATGTTGGGGGATATGGTGTAGGGGAGAACTTTGTAGAGTAGGAGTGATGGTTGGACTCGATGATCCCGAGGGTCTTTTCTAACCTGAATGATTCTGTGATTCTATGATCATTGAAGTCCTGTTAATAAATCTGCGGTAAAAATGCAATGCCTGTTAAGCTTCACAGAACATCTGGAAGACAAGGACACTTCCCGTAATAGTTTATCCACAGCTGCAAGAATAGGCATTAGACACCAGAATTCAGCTACTGATTTGTATTAAAAGTAACTAAATAGCAACATGCAAAAACTGTTCTTCATCTTACTCTCACTTTTGGTGCAATACAAAGTATGTATGTTTTTAAAATTTAGTCCTCAATAAGCCTTCTTTAGACATTCCACAGAAAATAATGCTCAAAGCACAGCTGTCTCTGCTGTGTCTTCTGAGCAATACTGTGATGGAGAAAATGGCTATTGGTTTTGTGCTGACAGATTATTGATCATATCTGTCTTCTGAATCACTTGATACTATGGACTTTTGCTGAGACCATTAAGGGACCAGCCTCAAGCCCTCTGTGCCCTGTATATATTGACAACATTCTCACATTCCAATTTATGTGCATGTCAATAATGGCCACAAGGAGAAAACAAAAGTGTAAAAAGACATTTCTGAAGCAGGTAGTTTAAACACAGGAAATTAGAGAAGGATAAAAAGTGCTTATAAATATGCAAATACATAGCTAGTAATTCAAACAGAGAGCATGAGATGAGTGCCCAGAATTTACAGAGTATTTTTAAACAGATAACTTATGATTTAGGCCAAGTGAAAAACAAAGCAGTGCTACTAACATACATTTTTATTTCACTGGAAAGATGTTAATTTTCAAACTCTTCTTCTTTATGGACAGCAATAGTTTGCAGCTGTGTCAGCACTAAAGCATTGGACGGGTGGACTATTAATCACCCTCTCCCTAAGGCTCAGGTCAGAAAAAACAGAGAACCAATTCTAATTTTTGTTCTTGTCCCACTGCGATCCCTGGACTGCCAATCAACACAGAAGGAAAGTAATTGGCTGTACCACAGGTTCTGCTACCCCTAAGGTTCTTAAGGTAAAGCCACTGTTATTCCGATTCTTGTCTGAGCAGATATATGAGAGAGGGACTGTCTTCACTTTCTCCTTCACTTCTCCTTCAGTCAAGCAATAGCTGCTAAAATTTAGCTTATAGTTCATAAAATAGAACAATACCGTGTTCTGAACTGTCATCTTGTATAAGTGTTGAGTGTACGCCTTCCTGTTATGAAGCCCTATTTTCAGTTGTTTATAAACTTGCCAAATTTTGACTGTTTATGTTGAAAGTTTCAGTGATGGGAAATTTTACCAAAAATATGCCAGTTATTTCTCACAGTAACATTCAAGAAAGAAAGTGCTGCCGGTTTCTCCTAGACAGTAAAGCAAGATCTGAGTCTTAGCTGAGGAGAGGCAGCTGTGGGATTCAGGCAGAAGGAAGCCAAAGTAAGGTAACATTTTTGTTGCTACCCTATTCATTGTCTGCTGAGCAGCTATCAATGCTTATTTATTTACAGAGAGAAACAATCACTTAACATGTGGGAGACAGACACTTTGCACTTTTGACATCTGTGCAAGAATATACTCAAAGGAACCCAACTTTGCATCTCTTGAAAGTCTCAGTTCATACAAACTCAATATCTTCTTGCTCGTAAAACTCTCAGAACAGTCTGTCATTGGGAACATGAAGGACTAAAAAGAATGGGGAGAACACCATCAGCAACTAACCTATGGGAAACTCTTGGTTCTGCTTCCAAGACCCCATTTCTTCTCTCCCTTCAGTGTTCTGCCCTGCCGATCTAGAAAATCACCACAAAAGCATTTGACTAAAATAAAATACAATCAAAAGAAAAGAAGGATTCTCAAGTACAGGGAGGGATGTTGGAGACTGACCTGGAGAAAGGATGAGTGAGTTAAATCCATTGTGCAGAAAGTTGATTGATAGAAACAGGAAAAGAACAATATGTGGGAGGGTTAAAAGAAGATATTAGAAGGGAAATTGGATGATGTACAGAATCTGGGGTCACAGAAGAAACAGAAAGGAAAAGGTCAGGGGTAGAGGGGACTAGGAACCTACCACATGGGAATCCTGTTCTATAGCATCTGTAGGAGCTTGATACCCTTCTCCAGCAAATCACCTAGCTAACAGGAGAGAGGAGGTGCACAGCAGAGACTTCATGCTTTTTGACAGTTTGTGGAATTGGAGAGTAACAGAACTAAGTTCACCAGAAATCTTATTTGGTTATATGGGTATATTTTTTATAACTCAAAATTCAAAAATTGCGTTATATTTTCTACAAGATTTTTGCCTTATTTAGTCTTCTGTTTGCCTTTTTTGTTTTCAGTTCTTTACTGTGGTGTGTTAATTTTCTTTTTTTGAGAATAGTATAACGTATTCTTTGTTTCTGTCATGTGCCCTCCCTTCTTTGAAGAGGTCTTTTCATTAACTGCTTATAATGAGATCTCAAACGGTTAAAACTGGCTAAAACTGTTTAACATGGATATGATTAAAGCTTTTTGCAAACCTGCCCTGTTTACAAAGTTTCTTGGAGACTTTCACACTGCTGTTGAAATTTGGTGAGTATTGAGAGTTATTTGGGGTAAAATTTTAGTCTCTTGTGATGCTATTAAATTAGGAATTGACTTCAAAATCAATGAAATGATATTGTGTGTACAAGATGACAAGCCTTGAGTAGAAATAGTTGTGTAGGAGGTTCTTTTTTAAATGTGAATGTGCTAGTCTCACCCCACCGAAACTACAGAGTACTGGATAATTCTTTGTTAAATTATGCAACAACCTTTCAAAATACAGACATTTGGGAATCAGTTCTCATACAGAAGTCTTAAGCAAATACTTGTGACATCATCCTGCAAAAGGAAAATATAAAAAATACATTCTTCTATCTTTTACTAAAATGTAGGCTATATAAAGGTGGTGTTAAGGTGCGTGTGCCCTTCCCATACTAGAAGATTTAACAGGGTCTGAAGGTATTTACAAATTCTAACTTTGGGGCCCTATTTTAATGCCAGTTCCTTTAGCTTTTGTTCTGATTCCCAGGATTTATAGACTTTCAGAAAGAGAGCAGACTACCTACGTGTTAGAGATTTTAGATAAGGCCACAACTGTGTCTTCATTCTTTGCATTTTTTGGTCTGTATTTCCTGCTAATGTGATTTGAATAAGTCAATTACATTGAAATCTGGTCCATCATCATGCAAATAAGTTCATGAGTGTGGATCTCTCTGTATTCTGTGAAATTGAATGGGGAGAAAAACTGGTCTACAATTTGGTTGTACAAGGGGTCTGCGTGGTGTGCATTTCTGAGGTTCCATTTGCACTACATTGGAGGAAGATTTCAGGCAGATAGAACATTTAAAGAAAACAAAGTCTTTTAAAAGTACTGAAATGCTAAAAATATAGGCTGAGTTTTGTTTTCTAGGTGCAGGCTTCAAACATGCAGTTTAAGCACGTAGTTTAAATATGAGATATTCTAAAAAATAATGCCTGGGAAAATATCACTCAAAGCTTGATGAAAATATCCTCAAATGTCCATTGTGTACTGTTTAAAACTGATTAAAAGTGCTATAAGAAGTGTTTTATTTAAGTGTTAAATCTCTTTATCAGTGAGATCATATGCACAATTAAACGTGATTCACACTAACCAGGAACTCAAGAAAAAATTACTTATTTTTCAAAGTGGTGGGAGTCCTTGATGCTCTTTAAGTGCTCGTGGCCTTAAGAGAGAATAATTTTTTCAGCTGCCACTTCTTTACACACTGGCATTGATGACGGTTTATGTTCCTGGCCTCCACTTTATTCACTGCTCTGTGGGGGTACCATATCAGGTACAACAATTGGGATTTCTTCAGGAAACTATACGCCAGGCAAAGAACAACAATTCCTGTTCTACTTGAAGGAGACATTCCTGAGACAACACTACCATAGGGCTCTTTGTGCAGGATGACTCTCACAACTGCTGAATTCCACAATTAGTCTGTAAACAATGGATATGTGGGCTAAATGGAGAGACTTGCCAAATTTGCTGAGGTAAGGATTGCTGGAAGCAAACAGGAGTAAATATAAATGCCTTGGTATGTGAACTCCTACAACAACAATTATCCACTCCCTCACAAGTTTAGCAGGTTGAGTTCCCACATTATAATGCTCTTAGTTTTGGGAGAAAGCCAGGTATCAAATTCTGTTCTAGGGAGCAAAGAAAAAGACCAAACCACTCAGTGTCTGAGATACTGCATCAAAAAAGGTCCAATGTCATTTTATCTAAAGATACACAAGCAAATCCTACACAGCACAAGCTTGATCCCAGCTTCCTTTTCTTTTAAAGGTAAAGCATACAACTGCAACTGCCTACATAGACATGCAAGCTGTTGGAATGAACAGCTTTGGTAGTGAATCATGGCCACATTGAAGTAAATCTGAATTTTATTTTTTTAAAATCTCTTGAAGATAATACAAATCATCATTATACTAGAAAACTTTAGAAAAATATATATACCAGGAAAATACTTTTTTTTAAAGTACGGTTACTTGACATTCATTTATTTTACCAGATCTAAATGGCCATAATAATACACCCAAAATAAGAATGAATATAAAATGACCTTTATGGCACTGTGGCAAAACCAATTCTTCCCCCATACTCTGTAATATTAAGAAATCAGAGGAAAAAAAAGCATAAATAAACTTGCAGCACTCAGCTGTAATCCTTTACAAATATGAATGTCACTTTCCTTTATTTCTAAATTAAAACACACTCTTTCTAAGATCCAACATTGATGCAAGTTCTTTTCAAATTTCTTTTTGGTAGTTATGAAGCACTCTAGAAAATCTGTGATTACCAAACAAGCATCTTTTACACAGGAGGTGTTCTGACACCATAGTGACAGCAATAACAAAAAACCTCAAGATAAGTAGATCATTGTTTGCTTTCTCCCTCAGCTTCCTATTTGTGTTCCTTGTGGGAATTTTAAGTGATTAAAAGCAGAGCAAGGATAAGAAGTGTAAGAACACTAGTGGGATTTTTTATTGCATATCCTTATCAATAAATATGAAAATTATTTTTTGCCTAAAGGATGTTTTTCCTAAATATCTACTTTATATTTCTCTTCTGTCCAGTGCCTCCTTTTTTCTGAATGCTTAATTTTCAGTCTCTTGCACCCATGTTTTGTGATAGCAACAAGTCAAGTTTTCCAAGAGATCCAAACCCAGTGTGTGAACCATTACACACAGAGCCTGAGACTCCTGGTGTGAGTTCACAGTGATCACATACGAATCAATGTCAGGAGTCCTTCCAGTAAAATTTCTGTGCATCCAGAAGATAACTGTGACAAGCAACACTAGCCTTTGACTCAGGACTCCACTTTCAGTTCAGTATATTTTAGTGTGGTAGAAACAGTGGCTCGGTATGGTCTCAAGATCTTAGAAAAAACCACTACTGTACATGGATCTCACATGGAGATCAAGACCAGAGACAATGACATTTGATATTACACATACTTTTCCCAAACTTTCCATTCTTTTTTGCTGCACAAAATGCTCATATTCACATCAACAGGACTTCACACATGCTTAGAGACAAGCACAATGGCTTTCTGAGCTTGAGGCCATCCTTTAAATTTTTATTAAATAAGAGAAGCTTGCAATCTGATGTTAAATAGCAGGGCAGACCTTAAGAACTACTCAGCTTTTACTCAGTCAATGCAACTCTGTCTGATTGATGACCTCGGGGTTTAGCAAGCCTGATTTTTGTGAAAAAAACTTCCTGTACGGTATGTCAAAGCTCGTATGTCCACTAGTTCTGCTAAGAACACAGATGATGGCCCTTCAGGCAAGAGCAGTGAATCAGTTGCAGATTAGAGCCAGGTTCACTTATGTGACACACAAAACCTGTTCCTAATATAAATGGCTGGGAAAAATGTATACAAGTATGACAGAACTAAATAACACAAGTTCTTCCTCAACAAGAATGGCTACAACACAATTAATCAGTAATGTAAGGTACTCAGTACACTCACTGGATTACAATTCAGCTCAAAATATTCTTACATTATAACTCGTAAAATGAATACACATGGTATTAATTTCTTTTCTTTTTCCAATTAATGCAATGGTTTTGTTTTGGTTTGGTTTTTAATGGTGATAATTTTTTTTTCTAATAAGCAGCTTGTTACTTGTGTTTATGAATTGAAGACATGCTTAATTAAAGTCAGTGTCAAGAATAACTAATGTTCATAAGTAATATAAGTCTGTCAAGACATGAAATATACAATTATTTGTGTAAATATTTTATAGGCCAGTTTGTGCTCCCACCCACCTTTTTTCCTCTCTGCTTCTGATAGTTTCAAAATCAATTTAAAGTACTTTTTGCATCTGAATAAATTGCCTCATAACTATCACTTGAATAATGTATAAATTCCTACTGAATCTAAAAATATTTAATTAAATCATGTAACGAAAAAAATAATTTAAAGTGGGTAGGGGCTATCCTGCAAATTGCTGGAACAAATTTCTTGCCCTGATTTATGTTTCTGATACTTTGGTCAATACCTCATTCTGGCAGCACCATATGAGCATCTCAGCCCTCCCAGGTCCCTACTTCTTGCAGCCTCTTTGGAATGGGGACACTTGCTCTGCTCAGACAGACTCCAAGTCAAATTTTTTTCTCCAGCTCATTCCATACAAATAAATGAGACTCTATTTTACAACATTCCTTACAACTCACGTGCACTTTTAGTGCCTGTCTCATTCACTGAAACAAACAGATAACGCCAGTACATAACAACACACTTCACTTGGACATAGTCATTCCAAAACCTTAGGCTGGCCAGGCTGTGAGAGAGAGTAGTAGAGAAAGGAAATGAGTATTGCATTTGTTCAGGTTAAATTTCTGGACTCTGACAGGAGTGTGAGGGCAAATGGAAACCAGAAGAAACAGGCTTGTATCGAGGAGTGTTTCTTCTTGCTCACATACAGAAAACTGCAGCTCTGTGTTAGGGCAGCGGAGAGGTACCACAGCATGGAGATTCAAATCAAGAGCTTAGAAAAGAAATCTCAATTTCTTGTGCTAAAAAAACCAACCATCCAAACCTTCCCCACCTTTGTTCAAATCTTGCTACATATCATTCAAGACTAGAGCCAACCCCTTGGACATCCCCTTTTCATCCCCTTTCTCCCTGCTCCCCATGGGGATCCAGTGCCTGGGGACCTCTCACTTCTGCAGCTGATCTGGCAGGCCTACATGGGGAAAGTAATAGGATACAGGAACACCAGAAACAGGTGCTTTCTCTGAAAATTTGAATAGACTCACTGAGTCTTATTTCCCCATGAGCAAACTGCAAACAGATCTGTGTTTCATAATCCAAATAACTGTTAACGTAACAGCCATGAAGTCCGTGGTCGTTGACTGAGATCTTACAGTAAGGGGACATGTAACATGTTATCTCATCAAAAGTTTAGCACAGAGATTTCTCCCCCTGCCCCCACCCTTTATTTGCAGTAAAGCCTCAAACTATCAAAACCTTTCCATTGTTATAACTTCAAGCAACACAATCACTTCACATTTCTTAATTATCAAACTGTACCCACCTCTTTACTTTTCTCTCCTCCTTCTTGGACATACAATGACATCAGGAGATTATGTTCCGTTTAAACAGCTCAGGGAGATACAAACATACCTGAAAATATATACATTCCTTCCTGCTCAACAGATTAATAGCATTCAATTTGACATGACTGTAAGTTTAGACACATTAGAATGTTTCAAGTGATACCTTCTAAAAAAGGAAAGAATATAAAAAATGTTCTTGTATATTCTGCATGACGAAGCGATGCATTGTTTTTTTCAGTACTCAAATCTGTTTTCATGCCTTGGTGCTAACAGTTGTGAACAAAAATCAACTCTAGTATCATGGCATTAACGGGGAACAGTCTGTCCTCCACCTAACCCTGAAGATAATTATGCTAAAACAATAGTGATGAACATTCAGCTAACTAGCTCTAACAAGGAAAGACTGCTGCTGCCATTCATCAAAAAAAGCCATTTGGATAATGAGGAGAGATGGCTACTGACATATTTCAGTAGGAGAGGCCATCCTGCTGGGAGCTTCTTTTAAAATGCCAAATTCTATCAATTTAAAAAGCAAACATCACACTGTCATTGGTTTGTCTGGTGATCTGGGGACCAGACACATAAGTTGTATAGTACTGCCCAAGTTGAAATGAAGAGCTGGAAGAGATACCTAAGGAGAAAAAAGTGCCATACTGTACATATCATTGTAATTTTCAGTCTCCTGAAAGGACTAATCTTAATTATGAGCTACATGACTGCTGTCAGTCAGGGAGAGCAAATCCCTTGCTTTTTGTAAGAAGCTACTAATCTGATTATTGATTTACAGTTCTGGTGATTAGTTAAAGGGTGTGCGTCTCAAGGAATCTGAACATCCCAACTAGACAAACAAAAACCCAGCCATTTAGAAGAAAAGCTTTGCTTCAAATAAATGTACAGTTTCAAAGTAAATTTAGACTAGAAAATATTGTGTGCTAGAATAAAATGAAAGAAATGTTACCAACATCTTCTGCTTTTATAAGTAGTGTCTAATATGACTTTATCACAACAGACATCAGAGCTGATAACAGTAATCGGGAAGTCGCCGTGACGGTGAGGAAATTTATTTTAATTCTTCTGTGGAAAGTATGTTAAAGAAGATGTCTTTTCATAGGAAAAGGAGGCAAAGGAAGTATATGTAGCAGTTTCCAGTGACTTGCTATTGCAAGCAGCAAAGCTGCAGATGCCTCTTATGCTGTAAACAGTCTTGACTGGCAAGACTACTGCAGGTTTTCACGTATTGATCTTTGTCACCAGGAAGTATGCTTTTACTGATTATAGAAAAAATGTGAACAGAGGTTTTTTCCACACTAACTGGCAAGAACCACATTCAAGATTTCTCCAGTAACACCCATTGTCAGCTGATGAAGACAGTGGAAATCACAAGCAGCACAGCTTCAGCTCCTCTGCTACCAGGAAGTCAGGGGCTTCTCTCTTCTGATTTACAACACAAGAGGGAATATGTTGACTTTCTTAAAAACACTCACTAACAAATCCAGGACTGTAAGACAAAGAAGATGGTAAGATAATAGGTGAAAGAGAAAAACACCTGGAAGAGTAGGAAATTCAGTGGGACATTTATAAAAACAAACATGAACTCAGTGATACTAATCTCCCTAGGTTTCTTCTACAGTCCACAGAGGGTGTGAAGTTCCTTCACGAAGTTATTCAGAGCAGGAGCTTGGGAACTGTTCCTGGAAGAACCTATCTTTCTCCACAGACTCTATAAGAGACCTACAGAAATTAGCTTCAGTAGGCTAAAATTAATCTCTTGACATACTCGGTACAATGAGCCCACTCCCAAATGGCTAAGTTAAGGAGGCAACAATTCTCTTCCATATCCAAAGGGTCAATTTCAGAGAAGTATTTTGGGATGCTAGAACTTATAGCTGAAAATTGGAAGACCTTCTGAGGACAAAAAATCTGTTTGCTTTGTGCTGGTGTCAGAAAGGGTGCTAGTGCTAGTATTAAAACAGATTTGTGTTCCTCACCTACAATTCAAATAAGTACATATTTTTTTAGTACTGATTTTAAAGTGAGTCCATGAGGCTTTTAAGGTTTCAGTCATTACACTGTCTAGAAATAGAGCATAACATGTAAACTTAAGGAGCTGTTAATGATTTTAAAATCTAAAAACTTATCATGCATGTACCTATGTTTGCATTAATTGGACTCTATCACAGAACGGTATATTTCTACTGGACCTTCTCTGCTTGTGCTGAAGTCATTGGAAGAGGCTGATAATAATGTACTTGGTTTTCTTCATGTGTTTGAAGGCAGGAGAAAACTCCCCAGCTTACTGAGTGCCATTAGGCAGCAGATAACTAATGTTACACCTTGCATAAAAACTGTTAATTGAAACCAGTTATAAACTCAGTGAATTCCTTTGGCATGACATGGTTTTTGCTATGTGTATTTTAAGTTGATGATCTCTGTGAAAGATAAGCTGTTAACAGTGTTTATATTGTATATTCCTAGTAATGATCTATGTTTTCTTAGTGCTATGTGAAAAATGAAGAAATAGAAAAAGAAGGCTGATTTGCCTTTCCCTTGTGTAATTTGTGATCATGACTAATTTGATATTAGAATCAGAATCAAAGGAGCCTAGTAAAAGGTCCATATCTAATGCTTTCCCACGTTCAGTCTTACTTTAATTTCTGAAATTCTTTAATTCTCTCCTTAGGATATGAATACTTGGTATTACAAAATTTACATGTCTCTATTCTTGTAGGAGAGGCAAATTAAGGCAAAAATTCACAACAAACTTCCATAGTGAAGACAGATCATTTCATTTGTCTAGACATGTTGAATTATGGGAAAATCAAACTCACTGCAGTTATGTATAAATGGCCACAGAAATACACCTTGGCACAAAACCCAGGCATGCAGCATAGGTTTTGCCTTAATAAAGCTAACTGTCTCTAATATTTGGAGCCAGTAACAAAAACTTTTACTGTAAGCATGGCTTTTGGACTATATAACATTCAAACCCAAAACAAACAAAACCCTCACATTTCTCTCTGTGCTAATGATAAAACAAAAGAACAGGGTAGTGCCATGTTGGCAGCACCTCCAGATTGCGCCAATCATTTCTGGCAAATAATGAATCAACTTTGCCCCTCTAAAGACTTCATGTAAGGTTGGAGATATGTTATTATTGTAGAGCTAAAAAATACTGCTGTGGTGTTCACAGAAAGCACTCGCACAGATTATTCTATTTGAAGTCAATTAGAAGGATCCTCTGATCTTACTGGCATGGGTTCTCACAGCAAACACTAGACAGTTGTTATCGCTAACCCAGGAGAATGCAGCTATCCCAGGAGAATGCAAAGGCTAGTTTAAAGAGCTATTCACTATCTGTGCTGATACTTATGGCTTGTATGTCTGTTTTGCAAAGTCAGATCAAAATGATTGCCTCTAACCACTATACAGACAAGAAAAGGCTGTCAAGTACCTGCCAGTTTTCACAGTACAATTCATGTATCTGCTGGGCTTTGTGGTTCCACACCTTGTTATTCATTTCCAGTTTATTTTCTGAAACATTACCAGTATCCAACACACTGCTGCTTTGAAGAAAGCAGCAACTCAAGCACAGAAGGAGAATGTGGGTCAGTATGATACTTTCTCATTAATTTTTAACTTGCTTTTTTTTGTTTCTTTTCATTGCTCCCACAAACTCAATTATGAACTGTTTCCTGTCCACTTTGATGATACTGAAAAGCATTTATCTTTAAAACTTTCACTTATACTAGTTTTCCACATCAAAACCAGGTTGCATGCATGTATCTGTATTTCTCTGTGAATTATATGAACACAGTAAAATATAATACACAAAGTCACAACATCTGCCACATGCTTGATAGACAGAAAAGGACAGTCTTAAGATCTCCCATACTAGGTTGGAAGCACTAAAATATGTGTGCAAGGGAAATCTGAAAATATTCTGAAGGGCTCAAAGAGTTGTGGTGAACGGAGTTAAATCTAGTTGGCAGCCGGTCACGAGTGGTGTCCCCCAGGGCTCGGTTTTGGGGCCACTCCTGTTTAACATCTTCATTGATGATCTGGACGAGGGGATCGAGTGCACCCTCAGTCAGTTTGCAGATGACACCCAGTTGGGTGGGAGTGTTGATCTGCTCGAGGGTAGGGAGGCTCTGCAGAGAGACCTGGACAGGCTGGAGCCATGGGCTGAGGCCAACTGGGGGAGTTTCCATAAGGCCAAATGCCGGGGGCTGCCCTTGGGCCACAACAACCCCCAGCAGCGCTACAGGCTTGGGGAGGAGTGGCTGGAGAGCTGCCAGTCAGAGAGGGACCTGGGGGTGTTGACTGACAGCCGGCTGAACAGGAGCCAGCAGTGTGCCCAGGTGGCCAAGAAGGCCAATGGCATCCTGGCTTGTGTCAGCAATAGCGTGGCCAGCAGGGACAGGGAAGGGATCTGACCCCTGTACTCGGCACTGGTGAGGCCGCCCCTCGATTCCTGTGTTCAGTTTTGGGCCCCTCACTACAAAAAGGACATTGAATGACTCGAGCGTGTCCAGAGAAGGTCAACGAAGCTGGTGCAGGCTCTGGAGCACAGGTCGTACGAGGAGCGGCTGAGGGAACTGGGGGTGTTTAGTCTGGAGAAGAGGAGGCTGAGGGGAGACCTCATGGCCCTCTACAGCTACCTGAAAGGAGGGTGCAGAGAGCTGGGGATGAGCCTCTTTAACCAAGTAGTAAGCAATAGGACAAGAGGGAATGGCCTCAAGTTGCACCAGGGAAGGTTTAGACTGGATATTAGGAAGCATTTCTTTACAGTATGGGTTGTTAGGCGTTGGAATGGGCTGCCCAGGGAGGTGGTGGAGTCCCCATCCCTGGAGGTGTTTAAGAGTTGGGTCGACATAGCGCTGAGGGATATGGTGTAGTTGGGAACTGTCAGTGTTAGGTTAATGGTTGGACCGGATGATCTTCAATGTTTTTTCCAACCTAGATGATTCTGTGATTCTGTGACTCTGTGAAAGGTGATGTCCTTTCTTTTGGTCCTTCTACATAATTTGTTATGTGAGTTTTCTTAGTCATGCTGCTTCTTTTCAAAGTATTTCTCATCAAATCTTAAAGCCCACCTTGCCTGCTCAAGGGAATGTCTCTAGCTACAAGGCATCAACAGGAGATGGCACATCTGCTGTCACCTCTGTTACTTCTGAAAACATATCTAAGGTCAGATTAGGTTTGTATTCATTTTCCCATGTGCACGGACATTAATCTAAGCACATCATTACCCATCTCAGACTCCCTTATTACCTTAAATTACAAAAGGAATAATATTGACAAGAAACTTTTAATATGATAAGATTAATAGTTCTCTAAGTGTTGTAATGCAACAGTAAGAAATAACGATTTTAAAGACAAAAATTAAATAAAGAGGTAAATATTTTGAGAGAGAAAGAAGTTAACCTTAAGGCTCAAAGGGCCTTTAAGGGGCCACTGACAGACTTTAGCAATTTTGTAAATTACAGCATCTTCCTTGTACATTTATTTTCTTACTTTGCTCTTCTTATCAGGAGCTCTGTTGAATACGACCCTTTCTGTCTGCAGTTCTGCCTACTGTTCACAAACTCAGGAGAGACTTCACAGAGGGCAGCTTTATCCTTATGTGTTGGAGTCCCTGCTTTGAAGGCATTTTGCAAAATATAAAGGTCAAGATCAGAGGGAGAGGAGAGAAGTTTTTTCAGGTTTCATAAGCTATATATGGGACTCTTACAGCTGCCAAGTGTGCAGCATATGCATACTGATTTTGGACCCACAAGAAAAACACAAGTTGATTTCAGTCTTAATTTGCTATTTCCTTTTCTAAGCCTAAGATTTATATTCATGCTGTTTTCTTTCTCTGACTTTTTAAGAACATGTTATTATGCTTATGATACAGAAAACCTTTTTCCTAAGTTACTGTGTTCTGTGAGCTCTAATAGTGCACCATCATGTACAGTTCTTTCTACACACCAACAGACATCTCTGAGGAATAACACTGAGACATCCGCCTGGAGTTTGAATGTAAACACAGAAACAATAAAGTTAGTAATAAATCCTGTTAGGCATAGTACAGTACAATTTTGCAGAGCCAACACTTTTTCATTGATTTTTTACAAGCCAAGAAACATGAACAATTCAATGTGTCTCAGCTACACATGCACACACACATGCAGACATCTAGCATACAATTTACTATTTCAGATAAAGCATTTATAAAATAAAATATTATCTACTATGAGGTCAAAGTCTCAACATCCAGTGTGATTACTGACAGGCAAATGACTTGCTTCATTGGTCCCCCATTGAATATACTGAGATGACTTTTTTTAATTCCAGAAAATTTTGAGTGTCTGCTTTCTGAAATTATGTCTCAGCCCCAGTATATAATATCACTGGTGATTTCTGGGACTTTAGGTCAGTATTGTCATATGTATTATGAATCCAGGATAGACATTTTGAAACTGATCTAATATTTTCTTATTTAAAAAATATGAATCATATTTTTACATATATTGCTTTATCAATGAAAAACTTTTCACTTGTAGACTACACGATCTGATTGCTAAAGCATCGTGTTCAGACAGACATCTGTTCACCTGGCTCTGGAGATTTGAATAAGCAGTGAGATCTTATACAGACTTGTTTAGTTGGAGCATTAATTCACCAGGAAAACAATCTTTTTATCTTGCAGTGGATTATTTTAACTGTTGACTAAAAATTTTAAGCACTGATGTTTTTAAGATTAATGATGGGTTTGCTTTCTCATGTATTTATGCTTCTGATTGCTGTTAAACTTACTATATAATTAACATAATAGTCACCAATAAAAAGCAAATATTGACTTTATACTTCTATTCATCATTATAAAGGAAGTAGAGTATGGGTAAAACATACCAAGCATATCTTCAGAAATTTATAGCAACACAATTGGATAAAGCTTCTCCTCCTATCCAGAGCACATAACTTACTTGATAAATAAGAATATGTTAAACTTTACAAGACAATCTTGTGAATTCATGAGGCAATCTGTTTAGTGCTCCTGAGCAGACTGTGTATAACAAATAAATACTGTATTCCCCAAATTTGAATTGAAAATACTCAGCTTACTCACTTTTACCCTCAGCTACCATCTCTTCTGTTCTTGCTGAAAAAAGAATATGTCCTTTGATTTCAAGTCTACAAAAAATGTTTCATCACCTATTACTCCTTTTGCAGATATTTCATATATTTGGGAACATAAGTGAGGATTTAAAAAAAATCCTATTAAATAAAAATATGAGATAAAATATTATTCCTTTTAAACTAAAATCCTAACAGAACAAACCAAATTTAGTCAGACCACTGACTGCAAGAAGACTAAAATGAAGTTCCGAGGAACTTTGGTCACAGAATTAACTTTGGAGCTTTGTTATGGTGATTTAAATGCCTCTACTGCTAATTATTTCACTAATTATTCTAACAGAAAGAAAAAGAAGAAAAAACCCACAATTAATGTGCTTATTCTACAATTCCTAACTACTTGTATTACTTTCCTTGCTGACAGAAACCAAAAAACTTCTTTCCTGATGGCTAATTTCAAAGCTTTGATCAAGTCGTAATGGCATAGCTAACACAGATTTCTGTGGATACACTGGTGCTCCCAGGTCTGCATAGACCTTATGCATCCATCTATGAAGCTGAAAAAGTGAGACCAACCCTTGTGCTGGTTTTGGAAGTCTTTCCTTTTCACTAATTACACTAGGATTTGCATCAGGCAGGATGCGCATGTTTATTTGGGGACAGCCTACCGTCTGGCATTCTGTAGACTGAACATACCATCAGAGAATATGTTCTCCTTTGCTCTGTATATCACATTTAATAACTTGAAGATCCTGCTGATTTGAATTTTTTGGTTGGTACTTTGCTTTTCTCTTTTTATTCAGTTCAGGAAAAACAGAGAACATTGTCGCAGAAGCCAAGGCAGCATTTCGAATGTGGAATGCACAGGGTCCCTCACACCCCACCAAGATGCCTGTCTGCTCAATACTTGCACTGATTTGTATTCAGCAAAACATAGAACCAACTTAACTAGTTAGTTCCTCCGCTGAGACTGTTTATCGAGGAAGACAGAAGTAAATCATAAGAGACAGTAAGAAAAATATTACAAATAAATAAATATTTAGGTATGTGTTATAGAGAATATAAAAGAGAGTAGTTAAAGCCAAATTGAAAAGCAACTTATAGAATGGCATCCTTTCTAATTGCTTAAATATATTTAATCTTTAAATTGGTGTGGATTCCACGGGGGAGTGACAGAAATCTTAGTTTAAATCCTTCGTTGCTGTATAAATATATGAAATCAACCACAAAAATAATTGGAATTTGTTCTTTATTTGAGGTGATTCTTTCAAATTCCCATCATGTTCCTAGGACAGTACTTACTATTTATACACAGATAAAGAATGTCATCAGGTTCCTATTAATAATGGGTAAAATGCGTATAAAACAAGTGACTCATTAATCTTCTAATCTTGAGCTGACTACCATCTTAGAGTTTACATCACTAAATGGGTGAAAAATAGATCATTTTCTGTATAAAAATCATAGAATCATACAATGGTTTGAGTTGGAAAGGACCTTAAAGATCATCTAGTTCCAATCACTCTGCCATGATCACGAACAATTTCCACTAGACCAGGTTGCTCAAAGCCCCATCCAGCCTGGCCTTGAACACTGCCAGGGAGGGGGCAGCCACAGCTTCTCTGGGAAACCAGTGCCAGTGTCTCACCACCTTCACAGTAAAAAATTTCTTACTTATATCTAATCTGAATCTACCCTCTTTCAGTTTAAAACCATTACCCCTCAACCTATCACTACACTCCCTGACAAATAGTCCCTCCCCATCTTTCCTGTAGCCCCCTTTAAGTACTGGAAGGCCACTATAAGCTCTCCCTGGAGCCTGCTCTTCTCTAGGCTGAACAACCCCAACTCTCTCACCCTGTCCTCATAGGGGAGGTGCTCCAACCCCCTGATCATCTTCATGACCTCCTCTGGACCTGCTGAAATAGGTCCATTTCCTTATGTTGGGGCCCCCACAGCTGGACAGTCTGTTTATAAAGTGTTAAGAAATTACAAATAACTTATTTCAGAGGCTACAGCGTAGAGAGCTGAAGACATTAGGTAAGTAGTTATCAAAAGTTTTTAATGAGAGTAGTGAAGACTGGAAATTCTGTTTTGCAATAGACTTCTGAGTTTCAACATTTGTTTTCAAAATCTCTATCCTGAGTCTTTTAAAATATTTCATTTTAGTAATGTTTAACATTTTCTTTTGATTTTGAGAATTTTAAAGTATATTGTTGCTGTTGTGCAATGTTTTCTTAATAGAAACCTGTAGTTTCCTTAAACAGAGAAAATAACTCTTTGTTTGAAGAAGCTTGAAATGGAAATAATTTTATAGCCTGTTCTTGTCCACTTCTAGTTCTCAACTGAGCTACAAAAAAAAGACAATACCTTATTAAAATTCAGTTTATAGTGCTAAATTTTAGCCATTGCAAACACAAGCAGGAATCCTATTGTAGATAATGTGAGATTTGCAAAGCCAGCTGAGGGATGTAGCTCTATAAATTTCATTAAATTTGATGGAAGTCATGTAGCAAAATAGCTATAGAGAGGTTTGAGCATTTCAAGCAATATGTGTGTTTTTGAAAGCCAGAATTTGCCCCACTGAGTTTAACTAAGGAACGGGCAGGTGACCCTGGGTACTGAATGATACTGATAAAGCAAAGAGACACAGTTGTCAAGGGTGACAGACAGTAGGAAGGCTACTTCAGATCCTATTTTAAAGTACGTCTACAATGATCTGATTCTTCAGATCTTCTTCAATGATCCAAAGAAGAACTTAAAGAAACCTTTCTAATCTCTTCTGACAGTCAGAAAATGAACAAAACAAAAAGTCTCCTCCTCAACCTCCAATAAATACATTAGCGATGACCTTTTAAGATCAAATGGTAAAAGTGAAAAAGTATGAGATGCTCTTGAGAAAAATGATGATATAATCAAAACATCACAGAGTGCCACTTCTTTTTCCTTCTGGAAAAGTTGAGTTAACAATCTTCTCTGACCTTGTTTGTCTGTTTTTCTCTAGAGTTATTCCAAATTATCTGAAGGTCTTTTATAGAGTCAGAGAACCTGAATAGCTGTTAGTTCAGAGATGCTGCAGATGTGGCTCAATATTCACTGCTACAAACAGATCTTGTCAAGCTGCATCACAACACCCTGGATCCTCCATCTCCAGCAGTGTATGAAAACACATAAAATTAAGAACTCTGCTTTCCACGCTCTAATAGACAATTTTTTATCATGTCTGCACTCATGCCTTTAGTTCTGTCCAATGTAAATTTTGCAAAGTCATCATGTGCAATAGGACCAAGTTTTTTTTACTGTCTAAATAATGTCCTTTTGGAGGTAAAATTTTGTTCATTATTATAAAGGCAGAGCTGCAACATTACCAGTTGTTCATAAATCTCATTAAAGTTCTAAGCAGACAAATGCTCTGAAAAATCTCTCCCAGGTATGATGGTCTGTATATTATTCTCTCCCAAGTATCTCTGCAGGTACATTACTGAGTCAATAAGCTGAAAGAAGGAAAAGATTTTTAAATGGTTCCTATATACACAAAAGTCTAATACATCTTAAAGAGCCACACAAAACAGCAACTGCTAAACAAAAGCTCTCTTCAAAGGCTAGTGTTTGCATAGCAGGTCATTACATTTTAGCAGAATTCTCACATCGCTGACGTGCATGCCATCAGTGAAAGAAGTTCCCATAAGAGATTATCACAGGAAAAAACTCATTCATGTATGCAACTGTTTGTTATCAATAGACAGCATGTACTCTAATTTATTTTGACTTGTTGGATTTTTGATTGCTTTTGCATATGGGTTGGTTGGTTTTGGTTGTTTGGTTTAGTTTTTTGTTTTTTGTTTTTTTTTTTTTTAACTAGATAATCAAACCTGGCTGTATACGAGCCAAACTTTATGCCTCTATAAAAATATGTATTGACCATTCAGTGGCACTTCAAAGGGAAGTGCACAGCCTTTCTCAGCAATGTGACCCTTCCACTTACTTTCTCTTTCTCAGAATAACAGACAGAAATTTTCTTTGGCTCAGAAAGTAAGACACCCTTCTCTAGTTAGACTAGAGAAAACACTAAAGTATTTATTAGCATTATTTCCTCTTTGCCTAAGGAAATAAAGTATATGTAATCATGTTCACCGTGTATCTCTCCCTATCTAGAAGGAAGTTAAAGTTAGTGATACAGTTTGATAGGTGAAAGTCTGAAGGATAATGAATTTCTTTCAACGATGAAGATAAATGGGTAGGGGGACACTAAACATATTGGAGCTTCCTATAAATAACCATGCTTGAGGAAAATGCTGAGGTGCATGACTAATACTATATACAGTAAAATCTTCATAAATGTCCTAATTGAGGTGTCTGTCCCAGCTGTCAAAGCTGGTAGCCAACAAGTCAGACTTTAGTAGGAAACCGAGTTTCATTGCTGCCCGTCCTCACAGAATCATCAGGAGCTACAGGTTTGGTAACAGTTGTAGAAGTACAGTCTTATTTGTATATTGCAAAAAAATGGTCCCTAGGAGGATGCTCAGCATTCCTACTTGTAACAGTATAACAAACTTCGCCTTTTGGCATCCCAATGCAGGAAAAGTGGTCACAGAGGACAAGGCCTGGTCTCTACAAATTGACTCATGCAAAATATGCCTTCTTGAAGAAGTTTAAGCTATTTATCTTCTAAAGCTTTTTCAGGAGACATTGAGAAAGTATCCTGCCTGCATTCTTTCTGGGATTCTAGCTGAAGGGTAACAAGCAAACATAGTCTCTAGAACTTTGGTTGGAGTTAGCAGCAAAACCGTCTAAGCTGGTTCTGTAATCATGTTGCAGGATCTGTATGGCAGTGACTAACCCTGCTGCACTGGGGGCAGAGACTTCCTCCCTGTCTCTGTGGGCCAGCTTTACATTTGCTTTACCCTGTCCGGGTGTGAAGTGCACAGATGAAACAAACGATGAGCTGCGGGCCCAGGTGTCACTCAGGGGGTCTTTGATGTGAAAGTGTCACAAGGCACAGGGCATGCAACCTAGGCATTAAACTTCCCAGAGGGGCAGCACTGGCTAGTTAACTGCAAACATGCAGAGAGGCTATTGTGTTGGCTGTGCTACTGATTCACGCTCACTTTAGCAGGACACCTTGTCTCACTTTCTCTTCTCTGTAGAACAGGAATATTAATAAAAGGTCCTATATACCTCAGAGGACTATCATTACAACTAGTTAATTTCAGATACCAAAGTGCTTGGCAGATTTAATATAATCAAAGAATGGGGTATAATTTTAAACGTATTTTGTGTTTTAAGTTACTACATACATACCTACATACATTGCTGAGTATGTACATCCGCTTACTAACAAATCAGATCTAGTAAACATGTACTAATATACCCTGGACAATACAACAGTGCTCATAAGCCTCATGGAGATAGAAGCTGCAGAAATTCCATCAGAAGAGGCTTCTATGTTTCGAAATATCAACTTCATCTTCTAAAGCTGGAAAAAATAGATGAAATTAGAATTCCATTATTTTTTGACACTACACGTTCACTGAAATAAGAATATTTAAAATTCTGTTCCTGGAATAAATGTATATACTACAAATAAATGTTTTTTTATTATTCTTGTGTATCTGTTGCAACAAGTCTTAAGGATTTTGTTGCTGTTGTTTTATTATTTTTTAACTTGTTTGATTAATTAAGGAATGTATCAGTTGTTTGGTTGGGTTTTTTTCTGACAGACAGTCCTCATTATGAAAGGCAGGTGGACTATGAATAATTAATACCTTCTATTTATAAAGTACATTTCATCAATAGCTATTCTGGTTCTTTCCAGACAAATTTTCCATTGTCTCCATTTTACAGATGAAATAACTGAAATATTTCTGAATAATAAAAGTAGGCAGATGAATAAATACTCTGAATCTTCAGTGTCCTGCAGAAGTGTACGCAGATGAAGAAAAAAACCTCAGGAAAACACACTATAGGTATTGTTCACTATTTCATTGACTAGTAGCTGATATTTGCGACTTTCAAAAGATTTCCTTTGCCATGAGAAAGAAAATGATGGGGTTTTTACTTGATGAATTTTTGAGGGGATATATATGTCTCATGTATAATTACTAGTGGGACTAATTTGCATTTGGACAGCTGTTCTACAAAGACTTGGGCTTCTCTGTCCCGGCTCAAGCAACAGCTGTCCCATGTATGTTCCTCTGCAAGGGCTCCCTGCTGACTGTCTACACTGTCACACAAAAGGAACACCCATTTCTCAGTTTCATGCATTTCTTTAGAAAACGTGGTCTTGTCAGGTGGCAGTGGGGTTTGGCTCCTGTGTATACAGCTGTTTGTACTATGCAGGGTAGCTGAATGCTTACTCCACCCATTTGTTTAACGAAACCTGTAATCAGCTTCAATTCCAATAGGTTATTAACACTTCTTCCTCAGCAATACAAAGCCAAAATTGGGCAGGTTTGTTATGCCTGTTACAGCATGCAGTGGAGATCATTTCTGCAGGTTTTAAAATGTCTTTATTATAATTCATGTTCGTAATAATTACAGTGACACATCCTCCTTGCTACAGCAGTAACAAAAATGAATAGCTTCTCTTGTCTTTTTTTCTGTATGATTATGCCTTGAAATGTATATCATTCTCCTAACTTCTGAATTTAATTTCATAAAAATATCAACCAAATAAAAGCACTACTGTGAATGGTTCCTAATTTTTTGTTCCTCACAAAAGAAAGATGCCAAGGACTAATAAATATATAGGAACTACATCTAGCTTAGAATGTCTCCACTTAGTATTTGGTGGAATAAAAGGTGTTGTAAGTGTTTATTCTTGCAATCATGTGCCAATATCTGCTTTTGTCCTTTTTCAGGACAAAATACTAGACTGTATGGCTCTTGTATGTCCTTTCTCCTCTTCTTAAAGGATGGGAAATGGTTGTTACTTCAACACATTAATTCCACCTGCTAAATACACCTTGCTACAGTATGTAACACCAGGGAGCTAGGGTTTTCAGAGAAGAGCTGATATGCGAATGAAACGTACAATTCATTTTTTGTTATGTGTTTTTTTTTTCCTTTCTGGGAATGAAGGTGAGACTATTAGCATATCTGACTATGCCTGAGACAAAAGAGGAAGAACATGCTAGATACAAGAGTGCAGGATGCGGAGGAGGAGAAATATATATTCCATAAGGTGATCTGTTAGTAAACTGGGCAATGACTGCTTCTTTACACTGTAAAGACCCTGATGCAGAAAAGTAACATTTGGATTTAGAATATTTTCATTAACTTCAGCATGTCTAAGTGTTTGTCTGTGAACTGTTGCTGTAGTATAGAGGGTTGTACAAATAGAATCTATAAGCAAAGGTGAGTTTTAGCAGGTGCTTTGAATTTAGCAATGGGCAGAGAAACAGCACTGTATGCTCAAAACCCAGCCCCCTGACCAGGACTCCTCTCTTCCCTATATGTTGCACTTGTGTATTTTACTGGAATGGTTATACAATATCTGTATATATCTGTTCTCTGAAAGTGAATAAGATCTTATAAATAAATGATAAAATGGGCTCTTTTTCAGTGCATTTTCATCCTGATGCAAGTAAATATTAATATGTCATAGGTAGTTTAAAAAGAGGGCTAACAGAAGACATCATTGTGCAAAATTTTTCTAATTTTGTTGGTATATTGGGTGTAGAACAAGAATGCATGTGTTCAGTCCAATTGCCAATATGACAAAATTTAGCATTAAGTTTGTTCCTTATTTCTGATACTTGACTGAAAAGGCCAAGAACAGAAAGGACAATGGAGCTCTACCTATGACTCCAGAAATCTCCTCTCTGTCATACCTTAGCTAGTCTTCTGGGAATGTACAGCATACATGGACTTCTCTGGCCAAGTCTGTAACACCAAGGATCTCAGTTTCCATTGCTCTCATCCTAACTCCTTCCCAAGCTCTGTGTTTATTTTAAAAATGGACAAATAATTCTGCCTGAAAGTATAAAGAGAAAAGTAGGTCAAGATATAGACTTACCTTGATGCTCTCTCTTTAACATTATTGCGTAGTTGTAATTGAAGTGTCCTTTTTAAAAGTATGCCCTGTATTTTTTTATTTTTTTTTTGCCACAGGTCAGCTTGGAAATGAAATGTAGTAACCCATTGCATTTTTCTGCAGATTTGCAATTGTAATTATTTTATTGCACTTCAGGTTCTTTAAATCCCATAATGTAAGGTATATGAGGCATTCATGGGTATCTGATGTGGGGGTATACTGGGTAGAGTTCACATAAGTTCTGCTATATACATTGGAAAGACCTATATAGACTTCAAGGGAATCATATAGCTAATTTTCACTTATAAACATAAAATTGCTTCCCCAGTGGTAGCAGGTAGTTTTTTGTATGGTCCTCATATAGAAAAACCAGCAGCTAAATTGATAAAAATTATGGATTTGGAAAAACTGTAAGCTAACAGTGACTGAGAAGTCTTTTATGATGTTTACATCTGCAGATTCTAGAACAACCATTTATAATTTTGGCTGAGGCTTATAGACATTGTCACAATATGATTCTAATCAGTAAATATAATTTTTAAAATGTCATCAGTAGAGTATCCATATCACCTGTAACATTCTTTGCTTCCTTCTTGTAGACCTAGAGCTGTTTCATGGAATGCTTTTAATTAGGGAAAAGGATTATTTAGCAAATTAATTTGTTAATGCCAGAATTAGATAAAAAGAGAACACTGTGTTTGTATATTAATCATGGGAGGTTGGACACAATTTGTTCTTTCACAATTCTAGCTCTTCCTTCAAGCTTGGAGACAGTACTTCAGACAGAAAAGTCTGAGCTTTCAGTTTCATACTTCAGCTGCCACAAGAATAAGTGTAGGTTATGTGACTCAAAAAGAAGATGTACTTTTGAAACAATGCAGATGCTTGTTGCACTGTTTAAAATATCTTATTGGCAGGACTATACCCATTTAACCATACAGAGTGGCAATGGCCCAAAACTACTAATCAGCAAAGGCAGAAAATTTACTTGTTGGGTGTAGATGGCTTGGGTTTACATGATGCTGCCAAGCTATTTTTATCTTTGTAGTCCAGGCCTTGGCCAAAAGTTAAGACCAAAATCTAAGCACTTCAAAGATCTTTTACATTTGAGCTAAACCCAAACTCTGTTGACATTTCCATGTCTGAGTTTAGAAGCTATCAATTTTATGACATTTTAAAACCTTTGCATAAGTTTGTCTGTAAATAGCACAGGAAACAAAAGAATAAACAAAGCAGAAGTCCAAAGTGAAGCACCAGGCTTCAGGGTAGTTCTAAAGGCAATTTTAAGAGATGTTTTTGTTGTTATATTCCCAATAGCAGAAAACCATAGAGTTAGGTTATATCACTATTAATATAACAAGGATCTGGTCCTAATTTCAGTGGAATAACACTGATTTATATGAAATGAAGATCTGTCTTTTATTGTAAAACGTCACTTAGAAATACGCTGGTGGGTAGCAGGGAAACATTGTCTTGGTTTATAACAATGTGATATTGAAAGTAATCTACCCATTTACAACTGGTTCATTCTGTTTGACTCTGGTGACTTACATCATGTCTGTATGAATTGGTATCAGGCTATAAATTGCATTTGAATGTTGTGTTTGTCTGTTTGATGTGATACCAATTTAACCTCATCTTGGACTGAAAATATGAAGGATTGGTCACAGGGCTAATGAGAAAACTTAAATTTTTGTGGTCCTCTGTGACACAGAAGTCCCTGAACAAAGAGTGGTCAACTGGTCAGGACAAGTGCTTTATTTCAAGGCTGAATTGAGGGTGGGAGGAAGCTAAGTCATAGAACATCGACACTGATACCTCAGTAGGACTGGTCAGGGACTATGCCCTGACAGAACTGTATGCAGTTTTTAAATAAAGTCTGTTTTGTGAGAGAGAGAAGAAATTCAGTGCAAGAAATAGTGCTTCTGTACAAGCCCTTTGTAAATGGCCAGTTAAAATCCTGGTGAATGAGAAGATAACAGCAGTTGGACTAGATGATCATTGTATGCCCCTTTCAACTGAAATATTCTATTCATTAAGTAGCTAAAATCTGATTGTGAGTCATTATGTACACTCATTCTAACAGTCAACATATAAACATATATTTCTTCCATATACATGCAATTTAGTGAATAAGTAAAGGGAAAATGTGAAGAGATTTCTGGACATATAATAGCAAACACTGTTTATAAAAGCGAGAAATAGAAAGCTGAAAAAATTTCCTTGATATGCATAAGCTAGAGAGTTTTGGGTGATGCTTATGAATATACAGTATACAGAAATTATAGGTTAAGGTCCAGATTCTGCTAAAGAATTTGACAATTTATTCAGATTACTTTTATCTCCTAACAGCACCTTATTACATGAATAGGTGCTGGAATCACTAGGATTACTCTAGACTGTAAAGATGTTATACTATACGATAATGAAACTTCTAGCATGTTTCGCAGTAGTCACATCTTTATTGACTATATAGCATAGAATCATGGAATCATTGAATGGTTTGAGTTGGAAGGGCCCTTAAAGATCATCCAGTTCCAATTCCCCTGCCATGGGCAGGGACACCTTCCACTAGGCCAGGTTGCTCAAAGCCCCATCCAGCCTGGCCTTGAACACTGCCAGGGAGGGGGCAGCCACCGCTTCTCTGGGAAACCTGTGCCAGTGTCTCACCATCCTCAAGTAAAAAATTTCTTCCTTGCATCTAATCTAATCTAATCTAATCTAATCTAATCTAATCTAATCTAATCTAAATCTACTGTCTTTCAGTTTAAAACCATTACCCCACATCCTATTACTACACTCCCTGCTAAAGAGTCCCTCCCCATCTTTCCTGTAGCCCCCTTTAAGTACTGGAAGGCCACTATAAGCTCTCCCTGGAACCTTCTCTTCTCTAGGCTGAACAACCCCAACTCTCTCAGCCTGTCCTCATAAGGGAGGTGCTCCAACCCCCTGATCATCTTCATAGCCCTCCTTGGGACCCACTCCAACCCGTCCCTGTCCTTCTTAAATTGGGGACCCCAGAGCTGGACACAGGGCTCCAGGTGGGGTCTCATGAGAGTGGACTAGAGGAGGAGAATCACCTCCCTCGACCTGCTGGCCACAATTCTCTTGATGCACCCCAGAATATGGTTGGCTTTCTGGTCTGCAAGCTCATGTTGCTGACTTATATTCAGTTTTCCATCCATTGTTATTCCCTAGTCCTTCTCCTCGGGGCAGCTCTCAATCCACTCATCACCCAGCCTGTATCTGTGCTTGGGATTGCCCTGACCCATGTGCAGGACCTTGCAGTTGGCCTTGTTGAACTTCATGAGGTTTGCCGACCTCTCAAGACTGTCCAGGTCCCTCTGGATGGCACATCCCTTCTCTTCAGCGTATCAACTGCACCACACACCTTGCTGTCATCAGCAAACTTGCTGAGGGTGCACTCAATCCCACTGTCCATGTCACCAACAAAGATGTTAAACAGCACTGGCACCAACATTGACCACTGAGAAATGTCACTTATCACTGGTCTCCACTTGGACATCAGGCCTTTGACCACAACCCTTTTGGTGAAACCACCCCGCCAATTCCTTATCCACTGAGTGGTCTATCCGTCAAATCCATGTCTCTCCAATTTAGAGACAGGAGTACAAGAGTGTCATGTGGGACATTGTCAAATGTTTTGCAGAAGTCCAGGTAGACAATGTAAGTTGCTCTTCCCTTATCCACCAATACAGTAGCCTCATCGTAGAAGGCCACCAAATTTGTCAGGCACACTTTGCCCTTAGTGAAACCATGTTGGCTGTCACCAGTCACCTCCTCATTTTCCATGTGTCTTAGCATAGTTTCCAGGAGGATCCACTCTATGATTTTGCCAGGTTCAGATGTTAGACTGACTGGCCTGTAGTTCCCCAGGTCTTCTTTTTTCCCTTTTTCAAAATGGGCATTATGTTTCCTCTTTTTCAGTCAGCTGGAACTTCACCAGACTGCCATGATTCTCAAATGTGAAGGATAGTGTCTTAGCCACTTCATCCACCAGTTGCCTCAGGACCCACGGATGCATCTCACCAGGTCCCATGGACTAGTGCACCTTCAGGTTCCTTAGATGGTCTCAAACCTAATCCCTTACAGTGGGCATTTCTTCATTATCCCAGTCTCTGCTTTTGCCTTCTGCAACTTGGGTGGTGTGGCTGGACCACTTGTTGGTGAAGACTGAGGAAAGAAAGTCATTGAGTACCTCAGCCTTCTCCATATCCCACATAATCAGTTCTCCCGTATCCTTCTGGAGAGGGCCCACATTTTCCCTCGTCTTCCTTTTATCACTGATATACCTATAGAAGCTTTTATAGTTGCCCTTGACATCCTTGGCCAGATTTATTACATGGTTTTGCCCAGTACAAAGATATCAAGTTTTGCCCTTTTGGTGTACCCTTTTTAAACTGATGAGACATTTACAGAGAAAAAGACAACTCACTTTGAGTTAAGACAATAGAATGTGACACTCTTTATAGGAACAACCTCTTTAATCCCTCTTGTGGTCTCCCCAAGGGTACACTGTTTATGATAGGGGAGGGAACACATAAAGATTTCACTCATGTGGGAGAAACACAGCACGCAGTGTCAAAAGACCATCTCTAAATAGTGCTTCAGTATCCCTATAGAGAAAGCACAGCTCATTCAAAATGCAAATCTAAAAGACATAAAATTCAGTACAGCCACTTGTCTGAGAATGGAGCATAAGTGTTTATTTTTTTTTTTTCTCTACTCTGAGGAGTAATTTATAACAACAATATTCATTCTGTCTAAGCAGTCTCTGGCACCAGAGTATGCATATCAGCAATTGTAATACAGTCATTCACTATTGGCACTTCAGGCCAATAAAGTTTATTTCACTTGGAGTGCTGACATGGCTGTCTGCAAACAAGACTCTGAGAACTAAGACAGCTGGAACGTCATTAAAGAATATTGACTTTCTCTCTTCTTTTTTATCTTTTCCCTTTGGTGGAACTTTAGTGCATTTAAGAATGCTAGTCACCTCCCAAAACATGAAAGCAAAACTGGCAATATCTATTTTTATATTTTCCTCCATGTATATCCCAAGTAACATAAAACAGTGTAGAAGATCAAACCATGCAACAGATTTAGGGAAGAGAAAAAAGGTTTGTACACTGCTCAGATGGTTGTATCAGGGATTTCATAAAGGCTTTTTGTGAGTTTAAAGATCGCTGTGTAGGGAGAGGTAGATTATTAATAATTTAGTACCTTTGGCAGGATCAATATGACTAATTTGTTATGTCTGCAGAGCTAATTCCTATTCCATTGTGAACTGAAGACTTGAAAAATTGAAGTAACAATTTAAAAGGGAAAGCATTTATCGGGATTAAGGGGAATTGATTGATTCTATTTTAAATTTAAGAATAATTGATAATCTAAGAATAAATTCAAGAAGTTCTTTTACAGTTGTAGCATATGCAACTTGAAGACCTTGCTACTTCACCTTTTTACTACTAGAAGTGGTTTCTGAAAATTGGATTTCACAACTGATAAATATTTGAGTTATTTTAAAAAAATACCCTTGTAGTAAAAGCACCCCTCTGGTCTGATTCTGTGACACCCTGTAGGAGTCCTAAACTAAGTCCCTGCGGTGAAGTTACATGGCTTAATACAGGCTAGAGGAATGTGGGAAACTGAATTGCAGCCAAAGGTGAGGGAGTTTGAAAGAAACCAGTCTTCCTCTCCCTTTCTTTTCTGAACTATTCAAGTCACTTAGCAAAGTTTATCCCAGAGTAATAATGTATGTCCTTCACAGAGGTTTCTGCACTGCCTCAGACTCAATAGGAAGACCCCGGAAGAGCAAATTTCGGAGATAAAGATTTGCAAGGGCAGAAAGCAGCCACACCCTCTCATTTAGTGAAAGGTGAAGGACCAACTGTAAATATATGGCATGGAAATACCAGGCACTGCTACCAGTAGTATTCTTACCTATCTGCTCCAGCCACCACCTAAAGCGCCCTCATATGCTCAGCTCACTCTCTCTGGTGTGAGTGAACCTTCCCCAGATGACAGACCCTTCCATCATCAGTCCTCTCTCTTTCTCTGATGCAAGTCATCACTGTTACAGGGCAGGACCGGTTTCCTGGTCTTTCTCATTGATCTGCATTTTCATGATCTTTACATTAGCATTTCATGCCTTCAGGTCATTCCTTGTGGGACAGAATGCATGTCTCTGCTGTTGTTGTGGACACACTGTCTGCTATGTAATGATAGGAAAGCACCTCTCTGCAGCATGGATCAAAAGGAAAGACAGAAATAGCATGTTTTATGCAGAAGGAGAACAAAACCCCAAAAAATCACATTGAACAATTGGATCACACTCAAGAGGAAATTTCCAAGAGAAATTAATGGTGAAATTGTTCTCTTGTGATGTTTACAGCTATTAAATAAAGAACATAATCTTATATTTTGCTATAGCAAATACAAAAACCACTATTATCTTAATGTCAGCTTGTAGAGTATCCTAGAGTGGGTTCCATTTCATACAAAGGGAAACCAAGCTGAAAAATTCTTGCAAAATGTTTAAATAATTCGGTTTAAATAACTATACTGTACAATGCAGGGGAATTTCAAGTTGTAGAACATAGCTTGAAGAAATGTCAGCATGGGCTTACAGTACTTGGTGCAAAGAAATTTATTATGCTGTAATTACAATACACATGTAAGATTTTAGTCCTCAGTCACTGAAAAAGGGCCATGAAGCACAAATTATTTCAATGTTCTATTAATACCTGAATCCTGGAAAGAAAGTTACACTAAGACAGTCCCTATTAACATATTCAACGAGTTTCTCAAATTTTTATTACAGAAAGTTGGTTGCTGTTTTTTTTGGTTGTTTGGTGTTTTGTTTTAATTGACAGATTTGTAGGGAGGAGTGGGCATTTGGACTCTTTTCTAAATCTTTGTACACTATATTTGCTTGCAAGTACATCACTAGCACAAACATTTGTATATACATGCCCTTAAAAACAGTAAAGTCTGTTGTAGCTCAACATCTGGTTGTTTTGTCTTGCAAAGTGTGCAGAATAGCACTTGAGATTAGAACAATTATGTTCTTTTTCATGCAAAAGTAGTAAGTAAATAATTTATTAGAAGAACTGGAATAGCCACTGCAAAATAAAGCTATTTTCATTGTTTATGAAGCAATTTCATTTCTAATTACAGTGATATTTTGTTTAATAGATTTCCTAAATAAAAGAAATTCAATGAAAAGAATTCTTTATAATGGTGCAAAAAGATCTGGTTTTACACAAGGATAACTATGATCCTTGGAATATTAACAACAAGTAATCTTCATGAACATGTACTTACTTAATTTACTCCTTTGTATATAGGTATAAGATGTACAAGCATTCTGCTTTTCACATACACCTTGAAATTATATGAAATTATATAAACAATAACACTGTGCAAGACAACAAAGAACCTAGGTGCCATATGAACAGTGAGGAACAATGTTTTCTAATTTAGGATAAGGGTAAATGTGAAGCCTCTCTTCAACAGAAGTAATGAAAAGAATGCTGATGGAGAATCCTGCCCAGTGTAATCTGTTAATGAATAAATGGCAACTATCAGAATTGCTAATTGTAATGGAACTATCTTTTTTTCAACATTACTTTGTGGTTTTACTCCCAGAATATTCCTGTGCCACTCACTGGTGACTTCACGTATTTTGGGTGCTATATTGCATTATTTTTGTTAAAAAATATTATATGATTTATTAAATTATTAAAGAGATTTCCAGGAAAACTGGCAGCCTCTTAGTCAGGGTAAAATTCAGAACTAATTTTACACAAACCACTTATGCTCCAGGGTTGCTCTTGTATTTCAGAGAGTTAATGTAATTCCAAAGTTACAACACACTTCCACAGTGTTCCTACATTTTCTTCTCTACTCCATGGCAAAACACTAATATATAATATCTTCAATCTTCAAAACATTTGCTTAACATTATTTTTAGGTCTTGAAGCAACAAATAAGGACTATGACTGTCAGTCTAACTAAAAAGACAAATTCCATGCTGGGTTCTTTTTCTCAACAGTACTCTGTTAACAATTTTTTTTCCTAATTAAAGGGCCTCAGCTAACCTAGTACTTCAGCAACTACACTATGGAGATTTTTAAACGTTTAGAAAACTTAATTACAGTTTGATTATTAACAGAAGCTACCACCATCCCAAAGTCCTTGTGTTCCAAATAGAGGAAAATAAAAGGCTGAAATAAACCTTCTGGTGAAAATATTTCTGGGTACATCTCAAATAAAATTCAGCTTTCAGAGTGGTGACAAGGTTGTAACAAAATCCTTTTCAAGATTTTCTGATGGCTGCTGTTTGTCAATAGCAAAAAAATTCCCAACTTTAAGTTGTCTTAAATCTCTAGTCAATCCAGAAAATTTTTACTTTTATATTACTCTGCCTTTTGTTTGTTTGCTGCATTAAATATAATGGCAAAACCTCTGGATTGCAGTATTTCTAGAAAATTTGTTTTAACTGATCTAGACTACAGATATTATTAGGAAAATCAAGGTGAGTCAGTGTTATTTTTATCCAGTATATTGAAAATGGTCGTAACCAAATTACAAAAACTGCTGAAAAATTTGTATGTGCCTCAATACTCACAAAGAGACCTGCTGAAAATAATTATTTTCTTCCTGGAAAATATATTACTGTTTTAGATGGTTCAGGACTTTTTTCAGTGTTCCTTCCAAGGAAAATTACTGGACAAAGAGGAGCTATGATGGCTTTAAAATGAGCCATGCACATTTTATAAGTGCAAGTTCAGTATGACCTCATCATGTTCTCTTCTGGCATGTCGTTCATATCCTTTAAATACCAAGCAGTATATCCCAAGTTTGTATATAACTTGAAGACAGTCAAAGTGCTTCCCTCATGCTTATACCACACAATGTGACAGAGACAGGTGCAGGTGGTGGTGGGTGGTCTGAATGAAACAGGAGAGGCAGGGCTGTACCACCTGGACAGCGAGCAACAAGGACCTTGCAGAACTGGCACCTTCTCTTACCTATGAACTATTTCTGGAGGTTCCCCTTCTCTTTGTTGTTGTGGATATACCTCATGTGTCTCAGCCATGAGGTATATCCACAACAGATTTTCCTGTGTAGCTCACAGGGCAAGTAAAGTTGCATAATCCTCCTTGAAAGAATCTCCTTGTAACCCCAAATTCTTTTTAAGTTATGATTCATTTCACCTCTTCGGAAAGGCCAGCAGTAGCCTGTTAGACAATTTTGCTTTGTACTATTCTGTGTGAGTAATTATGCCGAGGCACATTGTATTTACCCTGGTAGAGAAAAGAAATTACTAATTACCAGAAAGATTTAATTGCACTTCTTTTTAATCAATATAAAATATTTAAATTATTTCTATTATCTCTACCTCACAGAATTCTTTAACTTTCAGTCTGTTTTCTTAGCTTTTTTCAATTAGTTTAGCAGAGCTAATCCATAGATGTTTCCATATTTAGAATCAGCAAAGCAGGGCCTTCTAAATTACACCACTAACTGAAGTACAGCCCGTCTCAGCTCATTAGATTCATTACAGAAAATTGTACTTGATTCACAGGCTTTATAAATTTTTTCTCAGATGACAGAATTTCCTGCTCTATCAAATTTAACTTAATAGTAGGTTATTTAGAGATAAGTAAGGAAACTACCTTCAGCTTTCCACCAGAGACTGATAAGCTAATTTTTTTCACTTAGCTCTGAGTGCGCTGAAAATGGCTTCCCACTTTCTAAGGACATGGACTCTGCCATGTAAGCATAGTCCTGTGCTGAGCAAAACTCCAGCACCAAGCCCTGAGAGAGCACAGAAAATACACTGCATGCAACTGTAAAGAGGGATATGGAGCAGTTCCTCTAATCATTGACTCTTTCTGTTTCTAGATTCATTGTCTCCTGATAAGGAAGGAAGCAAATTTTTCCAGGAACACTGGGCAGTCTTTGTCCATTCATTCCTTTTCCTGTACATCTGGGTAAGGAGCAAGAAGATGCTAGTCTTACACACTACAGTTATTTTTGTTTTTTCTCCGTTGTAGTTTTATTGCCTTAGTAACCTGCAAATCATTTCATGTCCTACAGCTATCCCACACAGTATGGTATGTACACATCCACGAGGCAAGAACATTTTTCACTATAAAATGATTGTTCCTGATAGAAATCTCCATTTGTAAAAATATCAAGCTCAGGGAGGATACATAATTTGCCAAAGAAGGAAGACTTTTTCAGTAATAGAACCTCAGAAAATGGCTCTAATTCTCCTGAAGGCAGGTCATTTCATTTAACTAACTGTTACTGCAGAGCTGTAGAAAAGCAAGTATTTCTGGGTAACTTGACCAGAAGGAAAACAATTACGCTACATACTGAACTGTAGTAATATGTTTTCTTGGCAGCAGACTTGTCTCTGTGGTTACCACCATGTATAATGTACCCTCTTTAAAGACTAGAGGCTGGAAAAACAAACAGTTCAGAGGTGTACAGTACTGAGTCCTACACATTGGGTATGTGTTAGAAAACTATATTTTAGTTGTGGGTTCATAAATTTGTTTTACTTCATTTCACACATACTCAGACCTGCTGCTTCAGATACTCTATTTTAGATTAAGAGAGAATATGGTTCATTTTTCAAAGATCAGTCAAATCATTACTGAATTCATTGGCAAAATGATGGAAAGAGAAGCAGTGAGGAAGCATGACAAAAAGACTAGTGAAGAAAACAGGTATGAATATACAAGACACACACTCTTGTAGCTTATAAAACCTCTTCTATGCCTAAATGCACATGCAATGCTGTTAGAACTTTATTAAAACTGAGACATCCATTGCTCAGAGTTTAGAAAAAACACCTTGAAGATTACCTATGCAACTCTAATTCAGCTTTCTTCTATATTTACATTAGGACATTAATTTTAAATACATGACAATGTATTCTTGTTTTTAAATGCCCTTTATTGCTTAGTGCAAATGATAGAAGATGGTTACTCATTCACGAAACTGTTTAAAATTGTGGTTTATGTTAATCCAGTTATTATCAGTGAAAAAGCCCAGTGTCCCAAGCTTTATCTATGTCCAAGAATCCCTAATCTACACATAGGCAGAATATTAATTTTAAGGTGAGTACTTCTTAAACTGTTTGATACAAGAGATTAATGCTTGATTCACAAACACACATCACAAACATTCCTGAATTTGTTTCTGCAACACACCTATTAATCAAGGGCATTGTAATCTCCAATTTGCAAAAAGGAGAGCGGGGTAGAGGAGAAGGGTTAGATGTTCAAAGGTCAGAGTATCCATTGTATTTTAAGGTGCTGCTTGGGATATTTATTTAATTTTCCTGAGAAGCTGATTTATTTAATTTTCCTGAGAAGCTGATGTTATACATCTCTTCATGTTTTTCAAGTTCAGGTTCCAGGAAGTTCAGCTGCAGCTCTGAGTAGAGAGTTCGTCATACATCCTTATGTCTCATACTGGACATGTAGGAAATGATGACATGCAATTAGCGATGACCTCAGAAAAGTCTGGTTTGCATGACTTGTTTAGCATCACACAGATGGAAAGATAGAGGAAAGAAATTAAATGCCTCAGAACCAGATTCAAAGATCTCAGCAAGGAAATCCTCCCTTTTCTATCTGATGTTTTATTTTAGTTACAAACAACCTCTTAATAATAAGACCAATGCACTCTTTGACTCTGCCTTTTATACACTGAATGAACAAGGATTATTGTGGAAAAGATCGGATAACTAAAGACATAATAATGCACATGTATAAGGAGGCTGAATTAATACTACCATAATATTTTTATCCTGGAATTTCGTAAATTCTGAGTTTTGCATTTGTTTTCTTTCTTATATATAGGTATATATCTATGTACATGTTTTGTTTTTGTATGTAGAATCATGCAATCATAGAATGGTTTGGGTTGGAAGAGACCTTTAAATATCATCTAGTTCCAATCCCATTGCCATGATCAGGGACAACTTCCACTAGACCAGGTTGCTCAAAGCCCCATCCAGCCTGGCCTTGAGCACTTCCAGGGAGGGGGCAGCCACAGCTTCTCTGAGCAACCTGTGCCAGTGTCTCACCATCCTCAAGTAAAAAATTTCTTCCTTGCATCTAATCTAATCTAAATCTACCCTCTTTCAGTTTAAAACCATTACCCCTCATCCTATTACTACACTCCCTGCTAAAGAGTCCCTCCCTATCTTTCCTGTAGCCCCCTTTAAGTACTGGAAGGCCACTATAAGCTCTCCCTGGAACCTTCTCTTCTCTAGGCTGAACAACCCCAACTCTCTCAGCCTGTCCTCATAAGGGAGGTGCTCCAACCCCCTGATCATCTTCATAGCCCTCCTTGGGACCCACTCCAACCCGTCCCTGTCCTTCTTAAATTGGGGACCCCAGAGCTGGACACAGGGCTCCAGGTGGGGTCTCATGAGAGTGGACTAGAGGAGGAGAATCACCTCCCTCGACCTGCTGGCCACAATTCTCTTGATGCACCCCAGAATATGGTTGGCTTTCTGGTCTGCAAGCTCATGTTGCTGACTTATATTCAGTTTTCCATCCATTGTTATTCCCTAGTCCTTCTCCTCGGGGCAGCTCTCAATCCACTCATCACCCAGCCTGTATCTGTGCTTGGGATTGCCCTGACCCATGTGCAGGACCTTGCAGTTGGCCTTGTTGAACTTCATGAGGTTTGCCGACCTCTCAAGACTGTCCAGGTCCCTCTGGATGGCACATCCCTTCCCTTCAGCGTGTCAACCACAGCACACAACTTGCTGAGGATGCACTCAATCCCACTGACCATGTTGCTAACAAAGATGTTAAAGAGTTGTTAAATTTCCTTTTAAAACCTGAAAGTAGAGACACTCCATCTCAGAGCATCACAGTGCCCTTGTCACGCATCCTGAGCAGGGATCAGGGTCTTGACATAAAGGAAGAACTAAGACATAATAGTTGCAGGTTTTTATGCTCTGTGTACAAGAAAGAAATGTAGATGTTTACCACATAAAGTATTTCTATCAGCAGATTGAAGAAGAAGTTTGCCAATACAAGAAATTTGGAATTAAAAAAAAACCCCAGGGTTAACCCTGGATTCTAGCAGGAGCTTCTGTTCACCGCAACCTTGTCTCATTTTGCATGGTCCTCTCCAATCATCCTATTGCCATTTTACCATCCTGGGCTGTTGTGCCATTCTATTTTCCTCTTTACTCATCCTTAGTCCCAACATGGCTGGTTTGGTACATCTCTGAGTTTTCTGAAACTAATAAAAGAACAAGAAAAAAAATCCCTCTTCTGTTTTACTGTTCCTCCCTCTCCTTTTCACAAACTGGTTTTATAGTCAGTTCCCACAGTTCTTGGTCTATTCCATTCTACCAAAGTTTTCAAAATGATCCTACTTCCAGCCTTCTGTGTTATGGTCCAGTTTTTCTCTCTGCCTCAGAAAGCTATCTAATCTCAGTGGTCATGGTTTTGCAGCAAACCATATGCCATTTCTTCCACTGCTTCCTTGATTCATGTTACTTCTTCTTGTCAGACCAATCTATATGTTGTTTCTTCACTAGCTCATGGATGCAGTCACCCACACACCAGACTCCAGTCTCATTCTCTACAGTAAACCTTATACAATTTGCTTTCCCTCAGGCATCTAGTCTTGTGCTTGATTAGCCCAATTTTCTGTTTTCCAACTGTGGATCTTATTTCTTCTCCTGCCCAAACCTTGTCAGTTGTATTCATTTGTTAATACAATCTTATTCCTGCCTCTCTGTCTTGCCTTGTGTTTCTCTTTATATTATTTGGGGAAGAGCCTGAGAGAGGGCCAGGGGCAGATTATTCAAACTACAGGATGGGCAGGTTAACTGTCTGTGAATGTGATGGTAGGTTCGGTATTCCAGCTAGGACATTCACATAGGTATGATCATGTACAGGCTTTCTAGAGAATTAGTCAAAGCAGGACCACAGAAGATAGATGCAGCAAGCAGATGTACCATCCACACAAGAATGTGCTTACAAGGTAAACAGTTTGGTACAAGGTGAACGGTCTTGCTAAACAACAGAGGTAAAAGAAAGGGAGCAAAAGAAGACATATTTATGGATCATGATCTCTTCCTTTGCTGTATGATAGATAAGGTATGTAAAAATCCAGATCAGTATGCAAGTACAATATAAGCATCTTGACCTCTATAAAAAAATTAGGGTAAAAACACTTGCAAGGTTTTATTGGTCTCAGAATCCTTCATGATGTTGTGCCAATACATGGCAAGAGCATACATGAGTTAGCATGTGTTTGTTAGAGTGTGAACATGTTAGCATGCTACCCTGAATGCTGGACTTAGTCCATGGTCATTCTCTGGAAGAAAATAGTGCTGGAGTCCCTGGACAGAAAATTTGCCAGCCCCAAGGTCTCTAAGATTACAACAGTGGCAAAAAAACTGAACTAGGAA
Organism: Athene noctua; assembly: GCF_965140245.1. NCBI lineage: Eukaryota > Metazoa > Chordata > Aves > Strigiformes > Strigidae > Athene > Athene noctua. Next base: position 66,999,901 of record NC_134039.1, read on the forward strand.
ATATTAAACAAAGAGGTCCAAGCTCAGATAAAAGCAACTATTGCGTTTAATGGCTTTTTTGAGTTTTCACATTTGACCTCCCCAAGACAGACTTGAAATCCAGACAAATCTGTGCAGCCCTTCCTGAGGGTGGCAAAAGGCACATCTCTGATAGAAAGGCTTTTTTGTTTTCCTTTAGATAACTTTTACTTTCTTTCAAAGGAAAGATTTCTCTTGTTTAATATGAACAAAGCAGTATATTTTTCGCAATATTCTTTTTCAGAAATATCCAAATCATTCTGAGATAAATTAAAATATATATTAAAATAATGTAATTCTGCTTAAGTAAAGTAACCATCTTTTTAAATGTCAGCTCAATTATTTAAAATACAACAAAATTATAGGTGGCAGAACACAGCATCTTATAATGGGCAGCATAATAAAAGGCACAGTTACCACTTCCATATCTAACACTGAAACTCATTTAGAGTGCTCTTTTCCTAGAGGGTGTTTTATCTGTTTTGGAATTGTTTCCACCTTTGGTTTTCCATTTTTTATCAACACTGAAGAAAAAACAAAACAAAACAAAACAAAACCCAACAACAAACAAACAGAAGACAACTCACTGTTTAAATTCAGATCACAAGGGAGAGAAAGTATTGTAAACCAGACCACAAGTAGTGAAAGCTGATCTGAAGAAATATTCAACAGCAACAGCTGCCTGTCTACATGGCTACAGAAGTGATTGTCCTTTACAGAACAGATTAGTATCGGGACTATTTTCTAGTGAATCTAACCACCCCAAAATTCAACAGCAGCCCCGGATTTTCAATCAAAACCTTTCAATTCTGAGATTAAAATATGCAAGCATTTCCAGCTCCCAGCCCATATAGGAAATATTTAAGGATGGAAGGGGTGGACAATGTTTCAATTTTGTTTTCTCTTCTAAAATATTTAAAGATAATTCTAAATGCTTCTGGAATCGCTTTCAATAATCTGCTTTCTTAGATCTTCTCTACAATGGGATTTACTGAATGACATATCTCTAGCCCTTTCGTAGCCTCGCATAGAAGTTTCCTTATTGTGCCTCACCCCAGCACAGTCTGTATTCCAACAAAACCAGAGCTGTAAATTTCCTGTAAAACTTCTCAGAACAGTGACTTGCTAGCATGGTGTTTCCATTATCATGCTCCTGTTCAAACCTTGATATGGCCTGGGTTATGGGACCTGGTCAAACTCTAACAGCTGGATGTAAAGCAGCTCAGCAGAGAGTGGAAAATCAAACAGTAGGAAAGATCTGAGGAATGCTGGGAAGCTACAGGTGGCAGAGCTCTCACAGGCTGATAACCTTGGAAGGATCCTTACACTCTATCTGTCTAAAAACTCTTTTATCAGTTTTACTCAGGGATTAAAGTGTTTTTGAAAAACAAAATCAAAATGAGATGGAAAACAAACCGATGTCATTTGGAAGATTAGGACACATTTAAATGCTAGACTTTTTGTCTGCCTAATTTAAATATCTGCTTTCCCTCTCAAAATACATATGTGTGTATGCACATGAACACATATACATATATGGGTATGCATGTACTATTTTGTTTACATAAACCCTGATTTGCACACTGATAGCATAGTCAATTATTTTCAGTGAAAAGTGTTTGAATTCTTTCTCTCAACCGTAACTATTTGCATGTGATCTCAAACCTCACAACATTTAATCTAGTTACCCTCAAAACCCTCCTTAAAGGGTGGGACAGCTCCTGTAGCTGGAGAACTACAGCACAGAGAACGACAGTTTAAGTGATTTACAAGAGTATTATCTCAGATGGAATAGGAACAGAAATAGAATGAGCAAGGGCTTGAAACACTTCCTGTCTTTTGATATTAAAATAAAGGCACAATGAAATGTATCTTTTAAGTTAGATATGAGTATATTTAATATCAAAATGGATATTCTATATCTTAAAAATCCTGTGATTCAAAGTGAATCTTAAACCTTCACTTTTTTAAGACTTAAATCATAATAAATAAGTAGATATATTTGCAAAAGTCTCTGAAATGTATATGAATCTTTTAAAGAATCTTTTTGCTCTTTTGAAGGCAGAATTTGGATGGGTTTTTTCTCAGTTTTATCCACAGACTCTCAAGCTCCTTCCATATTCTGTTCCTCATCAGTGACATGGAAGTTCATTATTTTAAAACCTGATCTCACTGTCTTTTTGCAAATCCATACCAATTACACTGTTCAAATTGTATTTCACTGACACTGAGAATATCAGATAAAGAAATTAAATCTGGGTATGGCTGAAAGGGGCAACACCCATAGAAAAAGCAGAAAGAAAAAGGTAATGAGGATGATAGGGAGTTTAAAAATAAGTTCCCAGATGTACACCTGATTTATATGTTCTTTCCTGTAATGCCTGAAAGTTTCAATCACCTTACATCAGATGTTATAGATATTGTCCGTTGTCACCTTTTTGAAAGCTCTAGAGGCTTATATATCTCTGCTTAGTTCTGGACAGACGTGTGTTTTGTATTACTATCAGGTACCTAGGGGCATCCTTCTATTCTGTCTTAAGGGACTATGGTCTAAATTGCTGTATGTGACATTTCCAATACTGTTTCAGCGGCTGCCTGAAATCTCTTTACACGGACTTCAGGCTTTTCACCTTGCTTTTCACCAGAGGGGAACTCAAGCACAAAGGGTCAAAGAAAACCAGAGCATTCTTAGAGACTGGCTCCTAAATTTCCTTAGAGAGGGACCAGCCTGAAAATTAAATAATCTTTTGCTGACAGATGGTCTTTCATATGATAGATGAAATATATGGATAAAAGAAGATGGAGAAGTTTAAAAACCTACTCTCTATGTTTAATTATTTCTGAGGTACATAGAGCATTTTACTTTATATTTCTCTTAAAAGTATTAAAAAAAAACTTATGAAAATTTAAAAAAAATATATATACTGCACATTTGTGTTACTTTTGTTTGACTTGTTTTTCTGTCACAATTCAATTTACCTGCACTTTGATTTGATACAAAATATATTGTTATGTTCTCTGCATATTTTTAACACTTTTCTTCCAGTGTAAGATCTTTACAGAGTTTTTTGGATACTTTCTATTTATTGTATTCTGAATGAGTCAGCTCAAGAAGTCCTGTTCTTTCATTTTACATAGATCAGACTAGCTAGTCTCAGCCAACTGCTCAAAAACCCAAAGGTCCAAAGTGAGGTTATTCATTTTATGTGAAGTTATGCAGATATGTGTGCTGTCACCTGTCTTGTTCAGTATGTACATGAGGTTGCCTGGGTAATTAGAATGAAAATCTGTGCTGCACTGACATGGCACACAGATCAATGTTTCTTTCTCAGCAAACCAGCAAACCCAGATGGTACAATGTCTTTGCCTTCACAGTGTCTGAGTGCGACTGAAACTTGGCACTCAGTTCAGACAAAAGAGGGATTATCAAGGGAGGCAGGAGGGGGAGGAGGTGGGCAGCAAACAGGAATGGCAGGAATTGTTTTTGCTCCTATAGCCATAACTATAAATCATCCTTATCAAAGAAGTTCATAGTGTAGAGCTGTGTCATGTAACTAATTGTTCTTGGTTCTTCCAGCATCATCTTGGTTCAAAACCACTCCTTTATACAGCATAGCTTTTTTGCAAGATAGAAAAAAAAAAAAAAAAAAAAAAAAACAAACCCACAATTTCATAAGTTTCATAAGTGCTTCAGCATGCAGCTCAACATGCTGATTCAAATCTGCACGTACTTGGGTTGTAGCTACATGAGAGACAACCCTTTCCTGCATGTGTTAGGGCAGCAGTTTATTTTAAATTCATCACTCACAAGAGTGATGTCCAGGTACCAGACAATCAAGCATTTGGTTTGGAAACCATGGTAGGTGCTACCCAAATGTCCTGTCAGATCTTGAGGGCTGAGGTGATGGATGGACAGTTTACTAATCAGCAGGCAATATGTGGTGTTCCTTTAATATAGTTCAGTATGAATTTCATAGTGGTTAAGGCTTTATACAATGTAAGCAAATCCCCTTGATTTTGAACTGAAAATAGCACGTGTAGACATATTCTTATCTCATATGAAGTGATTTTGGAGGACATAATATCTAAGAAAAAGTGAGCTCATTCCTTTGGCCATTCTGAAGTGACTAAAACCAGGGAAACTTCAGTTATCATGTCAAAGCATTTGAACTGCTAATCTTTCTTCCCAGCAGCACTTACTCATTCAGACTTGACACTGTTGTAATGCCATCACATGGCTTGTATCCTGCTATCTTGGGACTGTCATAAGCAGACAGGCTCCTGTCTGCTCATATTGTAGTGTTTAGAAGCATCCTGAGAGAACCATTAGCCTGTGACATAGCTCATATTGCTCTCATTCCTATGGATCAGTGAACAGTTTGCATATGTAGCTCAAAGAAAAAAAGTCCTCAGGGAATGGAGTCTGAAACTAGACTTTGGTTAACTTTAACAAAACACTTTCTCCTGCACAAATTATGAAGTAGTTTTGAATCTCACCGATTTGAATTTGATGTCATTAGTCGTCAGACAAAATCTATGCAGCTGGTATTTATAGGGAAGAATAATAGTAAAAATATAAGAAAAGTGTTGATCCTATCATTCTGCACTTGAACTAGTTAAAATAACTCTGTGGAATAATCCGAGATGGAGGAGCAAAATTAAAATATATCAGTATAAAATACTTTTTTTTATAACTCCATACTCCTCTGCTAGTTTCTTCCTACACTACTTTTCAGGTTATTTATCTCTCTCCTCTACCATTAATAAACAAAAAGGGATAAACATCCACATCAGCAATATTTTATTTTTTTTTTCTTTCTATGTCTTTTAGCTAAATGTATGTTTATTACGTAGGAGCACTAGAGCATGTTAATTTCTCTTGTAAAAAATGACATTCAGCAAACAAGAAAATGATCTATATATATCTGTTTATTAATGCTCTGCACACAAGCATGTACAAGAAGTAATTCTGGTAGCCCTGTGTGAAAGTTACAGTTGGTGCACACAAATTTGAGGTACGGAGCACTTCCAATTTCAATAATTGACTACAAGGTCTACTTCTCCAGTCTCTCATGGGAGTTCATGAGGACATGCATCTGGCACAATGTTAATCATATTTGTTCTGACACACAGAAGTACACCAACTATTTCCCTTGGAAGATTATTTTCTATTACCCTATAGAAGAATAGCTGACATCTTGAAAATGCTAATGAGGGATATATCAATTTTTATAAGAGCTTGGATGGCTTCCAAATATTTTTAAATGTACTCAACAGATTGTGAAATATACTCAGTATACGGTTATAAATGCAATATGTTAACTTTCTTTTGTTGCATGCCTTGTAAACTACACTGACAGAGATTAAATATGAGCGGATGAACAAATGTCACTAAAATATTAGTTTAGATTTACTTTTTTTGCCTAATTGCTTGTTTTTCTTCAGTCATTTCTTCCACCCTAATTGAACAAAAATATAATATCTTTACAGTTGCTACATCGGTTTGCATCACTGAAAAGTCTAGCCCATTGTATTTTGAGCCAGAAAATGAAATTATTATTGGATTACAAAAATAAAACTCCAAACCAATTGGAGTGTGGAAATACTTTATTATTAAACTGAGATGAAAATGCTCTAAAATTATGCCTCTACCTTGTCTCTTTTAAATGTTTTCCTAACAGAATAACTTCCAATTTAAGGGTAATCTGGTTTTATCACAAGATTTATCATAACTGAAACACCAATGTTCTCAGCCAAGTATAATGAGACAAACACTCATGAACAGATTAACCTTCCGAGATGTAGTCTCTGGATTAGAGCTGTGGTATACTATTCCTTGAACAATAACTACACCCACAAAAAAAATCACAGCTGGAGATTTTTTTATTCATTCTAATCTGTCTGAAGTTAAAAAAAAAAAAAAAAAAAAAAGAGGAAAATGAGCAAAGTAAACCAAAGTGTAGAGGGAGGGAGGGAGGGAGGGAGGGAGGGAGGGAAAGAGGAAAGGCAGAAGGGAAAGAAGGAAGAAAGGCAGAAGGAAAAGAAGGGAGAACATACAAAAGGAAGGCAGGGAGAGGTGAAGGTGGGCAGGGAACAGGGAAGGAAGACCAAGCAGAGGGCAGGTAGAGCCATGAATCAGGTGAGCTGATGAAGGCTATGATAGTTACTTTTGAATCGTGACCAATGAATAAAAAGCTGATCTATCTAATTCTACAGTTAGCTGATAGAATTGATATCTCTAAGTATTTCTGTTATTTATAAACCAAAGTCCTTAATGATTGATTAAATGTGGGAACAAATTATTTGAATAAATCCAATGCTACTATTAAAAAAACCATAGAACTAAGTATATATTCTTCCTCCAAAATACTGGACATATAGCTGGTCCAAAGTGAGATCCAAAACTCATGAAAATAAATGGAAAAATTCTTTCTGGTTTCAGGCAGCCAAGCTTATATTTTCAACAGTTTCACCTCTTATTTTTTCCTTGGTTATATGAAGGAAATAGAGATCCTGGGAGAATCCATCTAGCCAGTGGAGAACACTGTAAACAGATCAAGACATCACATTTTACATTGTTTTGCAGAGGATCTGCAAGACATACTGATTCTGGAGCATCACCAGAAGTGCAATGGGCCATTGTTTGTTGTGACATTAGTTCTGGTGAGAAGTGGAATACTCTGCAGCAAACTTAATCCTAAGAGCTGTAACACTGTCTTTTTGGAGTCTGATGTTATGAACAAAATGTAATAAATGAGCAAAAATAGCTTTCTGATAGAAGGAGGTACTTGCAAGATTTGAAGACAATGAATATACTTGGAAAGTCTGTACTGTACTGAATAAGCTTTAATTATTATATACAACTCCAGGAAGTGTTTTATATTCATTATTCTTAGTAATAAGCCACCATAGTAGTTTTTAAAGCATTAAAAACTGTAGAGTACAGTGCATACATAGCAGAAGATAGCACATTACTTTAAGCATAACAAATTAAAAATAAATTCCAAAAGCACAAAATGCTTAGCCAAGGTAATAATTTTGAACAACATCAATGAAATGCCCACAAAAGTATGAAGTAAACTAAAGAATTTAGCTTCTGTTTGTGACAAGATATAATTATTAGTTAAATTGGTTTCTTATTGTATCCATAGTGGAATGACAATAATTAGATTACTGTAAATGAAAACTCATTTAATTTCTTTGATTTTATGCATGCATTTTGAAAAAGACTAGTTATAGGCAAAATTATTCTGCTTTATTTCTAAAGGCTCAGCTGTAAATCTAAGGACCCTGACATACAAACATTGCTGGATATAGGTACAGAGTTGTGATGTTTCTACTCTCGGCCTTTTGTACTGGTCTTCCAGAGGCTTCTGTGTGAGTAGCATTCTCAGGAAAAAGAAATGGACATCGGCATCTTTGCCATCATAGTTTATAACCCAGCACATCAGCTCAAACTCACCTTCAGTAATGTCTTCAGCTATAGCTTTCGGCTCTATCATTGCTGTGGTGTGGGTGTGTTTTACTGACTCTGCTATGGAAGCAGGAAGTCAGCAGTGGTTAAAACTGCTCATGTTGGCAGGAGTCATCAAAACTCCTCTGTCAGGACAACAGCCTTGCAAATCTGTTGATCGGTGTAGACAAAAGCAACAGTTCTGTGAAGCAGTCATTTCCTAGCACAATTACAGACACTTCAGCAATTTTATAAGATTAAAATTTAATAAATGAAACACTGAGATGTTCTGCCAGTGCTGAGGAGATAAGGAAGGGCATCTGGTTTGGTTTGGAAGGTCTCATAGGCAAAAGACCAATGATTTCTCCCAAGGGAAACTGTGTGGCTGCCATCCTGGGAACATTCCCCTTGCACTTGTGCTATTGGGACACAGAAGTCACTGAGCAGACTGTGGGCCATGGCATGAAGAGAAATACTATAAATGCCATATAAATATATATTAATAACTAATAAAGAGTGGCTTGAGAACAAAAAACATGCAAGATTATTAGAATCTGTAAAGAAAAGAACAGGATTATGGGGACACCTACCAAAATGATAGACTTGTCTTGGAAATGAATGGAGTTTCTGGCATGCCAATAGGTAAGGTACTATGAATTGCTCAGGGATGTTCCCAATACTTTGCTATTATCCTCAGTCTTGATTTGTAGTTTAGAGAACTTGACTCTGAATCCAGACACTAATGGGCTATTTCATTCCCAGAAACAAAAATAGAGCATGTCCGTATCTGAGAGAGACTGATAAAAATTCATTGATTTACAGGAGAAGAAGACAAAGCTTGCTATAAAGAATTATTGATGTGCTCACATGAAGGGTTAATAACCATAGAAATAATTTGAGATTCCAGATCACTGAAAAGTCCTATGAAAAAGATTTTGCTTTTCCTTCCAATAATCTCTAGATTTCAGGCAAAAAATCATATCTAGCCACTAAAGCAATTTAAAAATATCATTCAGAACACCAAGTTCTATGAAAAGTCTGAGGTTAAATCAAACAGTAAGTCCTAGAAAAAGTGTTTACATTATGCTTTATAAAGTTTGATTGTGATTCTGATAAACATCTTGGTGCTACTGTGATATAAGTAGTAAATAACAATAATAATAATGAGCTGTTATGTTATATAACATTACAAAACTAATTGAGTGTAGTAATGGGATTATAGTTTGGTTTATGTATTAATTTTTGATAATACAGAGCTGGTGCTTACTGTGCTATTAACTTCCTTAATCAGCTCTTTTCTTTTTTTTTTCTGGATGAGTTAGGCCAGACCAGACATACAAACCATTTAAAAAACCTTCATGATAAATATCACTTTGGCATTGCATTGCACAGCTGTAGCCAGTGAAGCTGTAACACACTTGGTAGAACTATGCAAGGAGATGAGCAAATATAAACTGTTGGAAAAGTAAAAATAAACTGTTGACCCTCATGCTAAGTTCAACTTATTTACTGATAACTTGTTCTTAAACTCTGTACCTGCTGAATATAAACCATTGCCTTATTACAGCTGCGAGATAGACAAATTGCTGCAAAAAACAAACGAAGTCTGATAAGGGAACTCAGCTGAATCAATGGCCAACTAATTACCTGTGATAGGACCTGTTCCAGCTCATAGCAGTATTGGCACGTGGATGAAGTACTGAAGCATGAGAAATTACTATCATGAGGGCTGGATGGACATTTTTGGCATTAGAGATATTATTTAATGAAGTCTTCTCTGCATTGAATGAATTATTCAAAATAATGTGCTTAATATGCAAATGTACCTAATTAAATACTGTTCATTAAGTAATGTATTGGGAGAGTAGTAACAAACATTAATTGGACAATTTGCTAAGAATCGTTTTTGCAAATATTTAAGCAGTTTTGGCTCTGGTCTTGCAAAAACTGCTCTCTACTGATGGCACTTATATTTATGGGGATTCCTACTGAAATAAATGAGACTCTGAGATTATATCTATGCTAATGTACTAAAATAAGACTACAGCTGTTCTCTTGCACCAAGGCAATTAGGCATGAGGTAGTCAATTTTCATACTACCTTAGGCTCCATGACAGGGAAGCCACATGCAAACTATCATAGTCCTGGACTATGATATTTAATGTACCATGGCCAAGAAAGATTTGGGTAAGGAAGAACTGCAATATTGTATACAGTGTATATATGAATGATAGTGAATACCATGTATGGGTCTACTGAAAACAGAATGTACTCCAAAAAGTATTTTTATTATATTTCTGAAACATCATTAGTGTACAGGTTTTTCAGCTGTCATTTGAAATATTTACTGGTGGAAACAAGTAGAGATACCAAAGCAGTGTCTTTAGTCCTGTGAGTGAGGTGCAGACATCTTAATCTTGTAGGGTTTAGATCACTCCTTACTGTGTCATTTATCAAGGCCTCCAATAAGAAGGAAACCATGCAGAATGCCTATAATCATGTGAATGAATATGTGACGTGACGGCAAATGAACCAGTGGAACAAAACATGAGGAATCTATGCTTTTTGAAATGGCCTTTACTCATGTTTTTGTGCCTCACATTCCTTCTGGACAACACTGAATAAATAACTAGAATACAAAGTTTAAGCAAAAGCTTAAACTAGAAGGCTGGGCAGAAAGAGGATTTTATTCACCTCATTTTTTTTCTTTTCCTCAGTTTTAAAGATCTGGTATTATGTGAGGGAAATATATGATCATTAGAGAGTGGTGTGGCAGGCTATCACAGTTTACATGAAAATAGTTTAAGTGTAGGAACACCTACAAATAATATATTGGGGTTGATAAATTTGGCAGAAATACAGTGTGTTTAAAAAAAATTGTCAAACTGGAGTACTCATCCAATGATCTCAACAAACTCTACAAAGGAGGCTGACATTATTATCTCAGCTTTATAAACTGAGACATTAACACTCAGTTATATGAGTCTATTTAACCGTCTGATGCTGCCAGCTGTCATTCTAATATCAAGGCTAAGATTCAAATTTAGGCTTCTTAACCCATGATTTTATCTGAATTGTTATCAATATTTGTCAATGGCTGTGCAGAAATCTTACTTTGGAGAGCAAAGTTCAAATCCCATCTTTGCTTGACACTCTGCTTGAGAGAAATTAAAATTTCACTTTTTAAAGAGAGTGACCAAATGAAAAAATTTACAGGTTGCTCTGGTTTGTGGAATTTCTCCTATCCAAGTTGTTCCACTCCCCATAAATAATTGAATTATTCAGGAAAATCTTCTGATCACTTCTGGTTCGCTGAAATTTCTGTAACCACAGGAAGAGTTTAGAGAAAGTTCATGTCAAAACATTCTTGACACAGTTAGTTACAATACATTTCAGACAGGAACTTCTTGTTCAGTGCCTGCTCCAGATGAAACAGACTCTATATTTAAATCCGAATCTCTCATCTGTTAAGTGCATACAAACTTTAATCACTCTACTTTTTAGAAAGGGTAGGTCTTTACACTGTACAGAAACTTTTAAGAAGATCAGAGAAGTATGATTTCAACATTCTTGTTTTAAACAGGAAAGGAAGTTGGGTTTTCCTGCTAAAATCAGAAAATCAAGTGCCACAAAGTTAAAAACAAAACAAAACAAAACAAAACAAAATAAAACAAAACAAAGAATAAAGATAAAATAATTCTTAAAACCACAAAGGAAAAATGTTAAAAGTCATTAGAGCTCTGTTCCTACTGAAATAACCATTAACACCTCTACTGACATCATAAAAGATTTTTCAACAATACTGACTGCCTACCCAATGCCTATAGATTTTTTTAGATGTATCTATATTAGCAAGTGAAAAATAGGGACACCTATTATCCTGAGCTGTGGCAAAAGCCACAGCAAAAAAACCCCAGATAAAAACAAATTCTGTGAACAATCTTCATGGAGATTCACTGTTTCATTGTTTAAAATAATTCACTTTGTTCTCACCTATTTAGATTATGTCATTAAAATCACCACCAAATTTAGGTAATCCTTGAGAAGGAATAAAATTATTATAATGATTACAAAGATTACAAAGATGCTGTGAGGCTACGCAGGGTGGAAATCAGGAGGTCTAAAGCCCAGCTAGAAACTAATCTGGCTTCAGCAGTTAAGGAAAACAAGAAATGGTTCTATAAGTATGTCAACAGCTAAAAGAATACCAGGGAGAGCCTCCATCTCCTGCTAGATGCAGGAGGAAGCATGGTAACAAGTGATGAGGAAAAGGCTGAGGTGCTTAATGCCTTCTTTGCCTCAGTCTTTAATAACATGGTAGTTGTACTGAGGGAATCCAGCCTCCTCAGCCAGAAGACAGAGACTGGGAGAACAGGAGGAGACAGTCAGTGACCTCCTGCATCACACAGACACACACAAGTCTATGGGACCGGATGGGATACACCCGAGGGTGCTGAAGGAGCTGGCTGGGGTGCTCGCCAAGCTGCTTTCCATCATTTACCAGCAGTCCTGGCTGACCGGGGAGGTCCCAACAGGTTGGAAATTGGCCAATGTGACACCTGTATATAAGAAGGGTCGGAAGGATGATCCAGGAAATTACAGGCCTGTCAGCTTGACTTTGGTGCCTGGGAAGCTGATGGAGCAGCTCATCCTGAGTACCATCACACAACACATGCGGGACAACCAGATGCTCAGGCCCAGTCAGCATGGGTTTATGAAAGGCAGCTCCTGCCTGACAGACCTGATCTCCTTCTATGCCAGGGTGACCTGCTTATTGCATGAGGGAAAGGCTGGGGACATTGTCTACACTGACATTAGTAAGGTCTTTGACACAGTTTCCAACAACCTTTTCCTGGAGAAACTGTCTGCTCGTGGCTTGAATGGGCACACACTTCACTGGGTAAAAAAACTGTCTGGATGGCCGGGCCCAAAGAGTTGTGGTGAACGGAGTTAAATCTGGTTGGCGGCCGGTCACAAGTGGTATCCCCCAGGGCTCGGTTTTGGGGCCACTCCTGTTTAACATCTTTACTGATGATCTGGACGAGGGGATCAAGTGCACCCTCAGTCAGTTTGCAGATGACACCCAGTTGGGTGGGAGTGTTGATCTGCTCGAGGGTAGGGAGGCTCTGCAGAGAGACCTGGACAGGCTGGAGCCATGGGCTGAGGCCAACTGGGGGAGTTTCCATAAGGCCAAATGCCGGGGGCTGCCCTTGGGCCACAACAACCCCCAGCAGCGCTACAGGCTTGGGGAGGAGTGGCTGGAGAGCTGCCAGTCAGAGAGGGACCTGGGGGGGTGATTGACAGCCCGCTGCACAGGAGCCAGCAGTGTGCCCAGGTGGCCAAGAAGGCCAATGGCATCCTGGCTTGTGTCAGCAATAGCGTGGCCAGCAGGGACAGGGAAGGGATCTGACCCCTGGACTCGGCACTGGTGAGGCCGCACCTCAATTCCTGTGTTCAGTTTTGGGCCCCTCACTACAAAAAGGACACTGAATGACTCGAGTGTGTCCAGAGAAGGGCAACGAAGCTGGTGCAGGCTCTGGAGCACAGGTTGTACGAGGAGCGGCTGAGGGAACTGGGGGTGTTTAGTCTGGAGAAGAGAAGGCTGAGGGGAGACCTCATCACCCTCTACATCTACCTGAGAGGAGGGTGCAGAGAGCTGGGGATGAGTCTCTTTAACCAAGTAACAAGCAATAGGACAAGAGTTAATGGCCTCAAATTGAGCCTGGACAGGTTTAGACTAGATGTCAGGAAGCATTTCTTTATAGGTCAGGTTGTTAGGCGTTGGAATGGGCTGCCCAGGGAGGTGGTGGAGTCCCCATCCCTGGAGGTGTTTAAGAGTTGGGTCGACATAGCGCTGAGGGATATGGTGTAGTTGGGAACTGTCAGTGTTAGATAAATGGTTGGACTGGATGATCTTCAAGGTCTTTTCCAACCTTGATGATCCAGTGAAATAGGGCTGTCTCAAACTTCTCAACTGTCTTGCAGAAGCCTTTGCTGCTATCCCACAATATCTTTGTTAGTGTGACTCAGTGGGAGCCATGACTGATCACGCAATTAACATTTCTTGTTCTTGCTGCTGCACTAGACATACAATCCCAGATGTTCCATGAATAAAATAATTGTAGTGCCCCTGAGAATGTCAATTTTTATTTATCACTGCTCTTCCTAAATCTACTAGGGTCATCACAACTCTTTGAAAGCTGGTCTGTCACTTTTTTGTCTAAGTAGTTTCTGTCTTGTAGGAGACCTAAGAACAGAAATTATAACATTTCAGAGGGCCATAAAGATCAAGGGAGATCATCCCTGAAAAGCATTGCAGTCCAGAGACTATTTGCTATTTGCTTTTTAATAGTGACCAGAGCCTAGGAATTGTTAAACACTTGATTCCTTTAGTTACTGCCTCATCTGTTTTAGGATTTAAAGCCCTGTACCGGAAGAACACAGGATAGGCCAAATGATAAATGTACAAACTATCCTCAAAGGTCCTGAGACTGAGCTGTAGATTTTGTTTCTGTTCTTTTCTGCTTTACTCAATACTTTCCATTTTATAAAAGGTAAACTGAAAATAAATGTAATGCAAGCTCAGCTACAACATCCTGAAGACGACTGTCACTAATTCATAAACTAAAGATTGCTCCAAATAAAACATTCTCATCAGATTCGTGTTGTGCCATTAACAAACATAACTTTGTTCATAAGAATTTTTTTCTCAGATTTCTGTGTCTGACTTGCTGTGAATTCTGTAGAGAATTGTAATATCATATTATATAGACATTCTCAATATGATGCCATAGATTTTAGTTGGCATGTTATTTTCTTTGTTCCAAAGACTTTAAGAGAATCATAAACAAGTTAAGACAGCAATATCTAGGCAATCACATTACTGAATAATAAAAAGGTCTAAGTGGGACAGAACCCAGAGATTCAAAGTATATGAGATGTTAATAGTCAGGAAATTTGATTCTTAAGGATGAACACGAGAAGGAAAGAAAATAGAAGAACTGACACCACAATGAAAATAGAAAGCTGTTGAATGGAATTTGCTTTAACAGAGTTTTAGAAGAAATTTTAATGTGGTCATTTACATAACGAGGACCTGTTACTAGTGGTGTAAAGATCTAAGTGGAAAAAAAAATAAAGTGCCTATATGATAAACCTATAAGATAAGCTTTTCTGTTGTATTTGCGGAGAGGTGGGAAGTGTTAGAAAAAGCTTTCCACTTACAGAACTGTTTATTCTCAACTTAGGTTCACTAATTTAAATGTCACAGTTGAAGGTTTATCTCTAGCTGTGTGAAAAGTGCAGGCACATACCTCAGGCAGGCATTTCACTTAATCTTCAACTTGTTTCTATGTAATGATTAACCTGGGTAAATAAATAGTTATTGATCATTCCATTACCTAAGCAGCTGATAGAGCAGAGGTTAACTTTATGGAAAAGTAACAAAGTTTTGCCTGGTTTTATCCTTTAGATTCTGTGCTCTGAATTATTGGGCCCAAATCTACAAAGCATGGGTGAATTTGTTTATGAGTGTAAATAGTGTCCCTGAAGTCAAGGATATTAATTGCTTACTTAAAATCAAACATATATTTAAGAGTTGTGACAGATGAAGGTCATGCCTGATGCAGCACGATCAAGCTTCAATTAAATGTTAATCTTTATATTAATGTATAGTTCCTACACTAAGAGGAATTTTAATACTTTAACAAGACAATATTTAGAGAAATATTTTTTAAATTTTTATTTTTAGATTGTCTGCTTTTAGCTTTTCAGTTTTGATCAGATATATGTTTTAGTGAGGTAGATGATGGCTGAAGAGCAAAAAGTATACAGGCAACGTAAACAAAAAAAAATATATTAAAAAAAGACTTTTCTGCATCCAGAAGCTGTGAAGTTCACTGACATAGTGCGAAGATATTCCCATTGCTGCAATAACATTTATTATTCCTGAGTATGCTATTGGGAACTCCTAGTCTCTCTTATGTTTAGTGAATAAGTCTAGATTTTATGTAATCAGAGAATTTTCCACGTTCTTTTGCAAGCGAGCAGGATGAAAAAGAATCATAGTAGATGAGATGTATATCAACCTATATTCAGACATCATCAAAAAAAGATTCATCATAAAGCAGACATCCAGGAATGTCTGCAAAATACCAGTTCCTTTCCACTTGTTATAACTTGCTCACATTTAAACATTTATATGACAGGAATGTAAAGCTATACAGGATGAGCTGCATTCAGAATATCCTATAACCTTTCTACAATGATTTTTGTTTAATTACAGGTAACAGTAAAGGAGATAAAGGACTTCACAGAATCACAGAATCATCTAGGTTGGAAGAGACCTTGAAGATCATCCAATCCAACCATTAACCTAAGACTGACAGTTCCCAACTACACCATATCCCTCAGCACTATGTCGACCCAACTCTTAAACACCTCCAGGGATGGGGACTCCACCACCTCCCTGGGCAGCCCATTCCAACGCCTAACAACCCATTCTGTAAATAAATGCTTCCTAATATCCAGTCTAAACCTTCCCTGGTGCACCTTGAGGCCATTCCCTCTTGTCCTATCGCTTATTACTTGTTTAAAAAGACTTATCCCCAGCTCTCTGCACCCTCCTTTCAGGTAGCTGTAGAGGGCGATGAGGTCTCCCCTCAGCCTCCTCTTCTCCAGACTAAACACCCCCAGTTCCCTCAGCCCCTCCTCGTACGACCTGTGCTCCAGACCCTGCACCAGCTCCGTTGCCCTTCTCTGGACACGCTCGAGTCATTCAATGTCCTTTTTGTAGTGAGGGGCCCAAAACTGAACACAGGAATCGAGGGGCGGCCTCACCAGTGCCGAGTACAGGGGTCAGATCCCTTCCCTGTCCCTGCTGGCCACGCTATTGCTGACACAAGCCAGGATGCCATTGGCCTTCTTGGCCACCTGGGCACACTGCTGGCTCCTGTTCAGCCGGCTGTCAATCAGCACCCCCAGGTCCCTCTCTGACTGGCAGCTCTCCAGCCACTCCTTCCTAAGCCTGTAGCGCTGCTGGGGGTTGTTGTGGCCCAAGGGCAGCCCCCGGCATTTGGCCTTATGGAAACTCCCCCAGTTGGCCTCAGCCCATGGCTCCAGCCTGTCCAGGTCTCTCTGCAGAGCACTTCTCAGTGCTCTTGCTGTTACATTTCAGCCAATATAATTCAGTACTTCTACTATCTGAAATAACCAATGGGTCACTCTATTGCTGAAGAAGAGAACTAAATCATACTGAAATTTAATTTATGATGCGTTTTTCTCTGAAAGTAGGATTGGTAACATGCTGTCCTTGTTCAGGGAAAGCTGTGAAATGACAATCTAGTTTAAATGGAAATACAATATATTTCAATAGCTCTTTTTTATAATCAATGTATTCAAAGCACTTTCTAAGCTAATCTTAATGTTGGTATACAGTAATTACGCCTTACATAGGAGTAGATACAACTGTAGCTATTAAGGTCCTCTACCTCTCTGAAATTCCTATCCAGTAAAACCTGTTTCACTGAGTAAAGATAAAACAGTGGGATACTGGGTTCACTTTCTAATTTTAGTAATGACCTTCTATACTACAGAAATAACATCTACAGAACACAGGACAGCAGTATGGATAGGCAGATTTCAATTTAATGCCTCTTCTTACAGATTGAACTTGGGAACATCTTAAAAAAAGTTGTATGTATCAATATTAATTTATAACTTCAGCATTTTGCCCTGTTGTTACTAACCCCCTACATTTTACTTAGGTGTAATAATGGGAGAATTGATTTAAAGAGAGCCAATCCATGTTCTATCCAAGAACTTTAATAAAGTTTAAGCAATACAAAAAGTATGCACACAGCAATGCTTCTGCTTTCTGTTGTTAAATCTCTCCACATGCTTTACGTCAATCCAGGACAGCACTGCAAGTACAGAATTGGTAAGAGTAATTGCTGTCTGTGATCCAGTCCAAAAAGGATTAGCAATGATTTAGATTTAAAATAAAATGAAAAAAATTCTAACAAGATTTCTGTAATCAGTACTGATAATTCAGATATGTTCAAATCAGCATTTGGATTATCTGCTGTATTGGGAAGGCTTGTGTGGAGGGAGAGAAGAAAAGACTCCTGACACTAAAGCAGTATTCTCAAATATGAAATGTGTAGTATTCCAACCTGCAGAATATATGACATTATATTTGCTCTACAGGGACATTAAATTATATTTCACCTGTTACTGCAGTCATTGTAATCAATGGACATTCTATCTGTGTTACAATTTAGATGAATCCATTTTTCATTGCTTAATTGACTTGCAGGTTTTAAAAAATACTGCAAAGAAATTCTAACTGCACTTTAAGTGCAATGTAAGTCATGTCAGCATGTAGATATAGCAATTGCCAGTTCTACTTTTAGAGATGGAGACTTCAGTGATAACACTGCAAATATATATCTTTTTGATTCTAACTTGATATGATAAAGACTAATTGTCTAAATATACTTTTTTTCTAACGATGAATTATGAAAAAAAAGCTGTTATCTGTTGCTGCTCTTTCTTTGTTGTTTGGGTTTTTTTTCCCCCTCAGTTTAAACCACTTCTAAATCTTACCATGTTTACACTGAATATAAGAAAAATTTTATAGAAGATTCATACAGCTCATCTATACAGAAAACCTGTGTTTACTTTCTCCTTCCTATTGCCTGTTGGTTGCATGTACCAGTTATATCTTGTCTGTTAGGCAGTAAAATCTATGGAGCAGGAACTGTCTTGTACTCTGCTTTATGGTGCCTAGCAAAATGCAATGTCTACTTGATTTAACCTCCACCTGCTCCTGTAATATAAGTAAGTTGTTTATAGTAATGTTCAGGTGTAAGAAATAGTTGACTAAGGTAATTTTTATTTTACACATGGCTTTGGGAAAGATGTGCAATTATCCAATTTATGACAACGCAGCACAGTCTTTAGATGGCACTTATTTCTCATTTTGAGAAAGATATTGATACACAAATTGTTAGGAATTTTTGAAAGGATCAAGCAAAATATGTGTGCCAGATAGTCTGGCTACTGATCAAATATATTTCACGAAGCTGTTCCAGATATAGGATGACAAGAACATGTTGTAATGCTGTCTCCACCTCAGCAGCCCCAGCTCCAATATTTGCCCTTGTAAACACTAGTTGACCCCTGAATCGCTTGGAGAGATCTGACCTTGGTCTTCCTTTCACTACACACTTCTCAACTTCTAAAAATCTCCTTTTTTCGATATTGGAAACAGATTTAGATTTTTCCCACTCTTTATGAGCCTGCATACTGACAAGATAATTTTGTTTCTTCCACTGGGATGTTTGGAAATGGTCTTTTTTTCTCAATTCTCACCACTATATCAAACCTTTATCAATGAAGCATGTTCCACACTTCAGTAGGAAAACTCATATGCCTGAAATACTAAAATGTTTTGCAGAATGAAGAGACTGATTGTGAATTTACATTTTTTTCCTTCTTTTTGGACTACGGAAGTTGTTCTAGTATGGGACATATATTCTTTCAGTTATCAGATCTGAAAATGTCTTTTCTTGTATGAACCATTTCCAGATACATGTTTTCACCTGAAAGCACATCACACATTCACAATAAATTTGCAAAAGATGTGCCATATTTGCATAATTTTAAAGACAGTAATAACATTTTCAACCCTGTGAATTCGGTCAAGGATTAACTCCATGTGCACGAGTGATGTTACTAACTGTATGCTGGTGTAGTAGATGTTTATGATCAGATTTCTCTAGAATACTGATATGCTACAGCCTGTCCTAACTGAAATGATAATAATTACCATGAGCGTTCAAGAATTTTGGATGCATAGATAAATTACTTAGAAATAAAAACAAACAGCAGGATTTGATTTCTCTATCTGGTCACACCCACAGAAGTGGAAATTCATTCTTTAAAGACATTAACAGAATTCCCAATTCAAGGCAAAACAATGGTGCCACATTAGCTGCCTATTTTTGGATAGTAGGCACCAGACTACTCAATTTGCTCAGAACAAAGTCTAGGACAGGCATGATGTTCGGCTTAAGGAAAACAGCAAAAGTATATGGCTCAATCAGATGAATATATATGCAAAGGTAATGATGTGTGAAGCAACAAATAATTTTGATTATGTGGCTACTAGATGCAAAGAAGCCATGTTGAACACCGTGATCATTCTTTTATTTTCTCAGGGTAATGCCAGACTACTTCCTGTCCATAGTAAGTCTCTGAAAGGCAGCGAAAATGGATCAAAATTAGCCTCTATTTACATATGTCAAAATTTTAGTGCTGGCTGCGAATACAACTATTTTCTATCATCAGCCTATATGGATGCATGTGACAACTGAACAGAAGAAATAGGAAAGCTGGACATGTTCTCCCTGTCTCATTCTTTCATACAACACCTACCAAATCACCTGATCAGAGTGATGAATTGGATGGAGTGTACTCCTGTCGGGTTTGCAGATGCCATCAAGTTGATGGGAACTGCTAATATACTCGAGGGCATGGCTGCCATCCACAGGGTCCTAGGCCTGGTGGAGGAATGGACTCAGAGTAGCCTTGATGGAATATAAACACAAATGCAAATCCCTCCACACTTTTGGCAAGGAAGACCCCCTTGAAATGACACAGACTGGGACAGGGAACAGCTCTGCAGAAGAGCTCCTAGAGGTCCTGGCAGACACAAGAGCACAAGACAGCATAGTGCCCTGGCAGCAAAGGTAGCCAACAGCATCCCAGTCTTTTGTGACATGGCCTGTCAGTTAGGGAAGTGATTAACTCCCTGTACTCAGCACCCAGTGGGCTCTGTCCTGAGTACTGAGTACCTGCCCAGTTTGGGGATTCAATATGGAAGATATCAATAAACTGGACTGAGTTCAACACAGGGACACCATGTTGGTTGGCAGCTGCAACATTTGCCTTGTCAGAAGAGACTGAGGGAGCTGGGCTTGTTCATCCTGGAGCACGACACTTTAGCTGTTTTTTACAGGTAAAGCTAATCTAGTAAACTATACTATGCTATTTGTGTGCAACAAGGCACACAAGCTTAAAGCAAGTGTATTTATTATGTAAATTTGATTACATGAGGAATTTAGTATCTATCACTTCTGCACAGTGAATTGTTTGGTTTATAGGATTAGCAGGACAGATTTACTGTTGGTGAAGATGTTGTTTATTAATGATGACTGTGTGTCTACCTGAAACATACAAAGCAAATTTCTGGAAAGATGAAAGGGAAGACTATTGTTTTTTGCAAATGCAGCAGCACTGAATTATTGTACAAAGAGAAACTGACTTTCATGTATAAAGAAGGTAATCAGATGGGTGTATCCTCGGATCCCACCAATGTTGGGTTGTGCATCATACATGGGAAAACTAAATGATGCCTGTAAGTAAATTAAGCAATACAGAATAGGTTAGCAGAGACGATGTAATGACTGATTTAATAATATTGATGGAGACATGAAGTCAGAATGCATTTAGAGGTGGCATGCCACATGATGGTGTTACTAACAGTCATTTATAGGCTTTATCAGACTTATTTCCAGAAGCTAATCTTGAACTTAAAAAAAAAAGTTGAGTCTGATGCAAAATTTCTGGGTAAATGTATCATCTGTATTACACAATTTATCTGATTATTTGGTTAGAATGGTCTTTCTGGTCTGAAAATCTACAACTTTACAAATGCATTGTAATTAATGTAATGACTTGCTTGATGTGTGTATCGTAGTACAAAGCTGGGCTACGTGTGAGGATGCAGATAGTTATCAACCATAATGGTGTACTACCTTCACAAATTGCTGGGTCTGGAGATCACTGTGTTGTGGCATAATAACAAATGACAATTTTTGAGGTGTGAGACAAGTGTTTCTAATCTACTCAGGTTCTTCTAATTTAAACATGCAGATGCAGTGAGCACCTACATATTCTAATGAAGTCAGTAACAGGTAGAGATACTTAGTAGATATGAAAATCATGTTCACAAAAGTTGGTAGGTATCTATTTCCAGAGATAATGTTGAATGACAATCCCATAACTTAATTAAGAATCCCATCCAGAGTAGGTCTGGGCTTTGGTACATATAAAATTTAATGGAACACTAAGCAATAGGCCTATTTTATTTAGTGTTGCTGAGCATCCCATATGAAGAATTTGTGATTTTGAAGGCATTTATGGCTAAACAAATTCCTAACATGTTGTAGACGGCATGAAGACTTTAGCCACTAGTTTGTTCTAATTTATTCTCATAATGGTCTCATGCAGTGTGTTAAAAAGACAAGCTTATATTTCATTGCAGGTGTCCGCAGGTGATCAGATGTACTTTTTCTTCTGCTCAGATAGGAATACTCCATCTGTTAGATATAATTACTGAAGTAAACTGTACTAAGAGATAATCAGATGAGAATAGTATAGCCAAACTGAATGTTCATTCCCTAGGCCTTATTTTTGAAAACATCTGATATCTAGTGAAATATTTAAGCTGATTAATTAAATTAAACACATGTTTAACTTTGTCCAAATTGGAGCATCCTTTCTTTAAGGAGCCATTTTCAGTGGCTAAGTTAGAATCATCAGTGTTTATTTTAGTATTTGAATTCGGCACTTTTGAAACATGATTTCTCATTTTTTACAGTTTGACCAGAGTATTAAAAACTGTTGTTTGCCTCAGAACTTATCTGAAGTAAACACGGCTCAACGAGCAATGAACTCATTTATTTATGGCAGTTTACAGTGTTCTCACTGCACTGAAACTTAAATAATCCCTAATGGGTTTTACTGCCTGACCATAATTTCTATTATTTATTTCAGTTAGTAATTGCACTTTCTTCTTCATATCACCATGTTCTTCAAATTGACATGTAGACTGAAGATTAGTCAGCTGTAGCACAGGGTAATACTTGTGGGATGCTTTCCAGGCAGTTGTTGTGGGCATAGGGGTGGAAGGAGAGACTCAAAGGAAAAGGTTCTGACTAAGCAGAACATTTAAGTAGTTGCTTAAAATTAATTCCCATTTTAAGTGACTTATTCAAAAGTTATCAGCATAAGTACATGATTCAAGATAAGCTTTTTCATGTGTGCTGAGCTGAATCAGTGCTTTGAGGACTTGGAACTGCATTTGTCAATACATCATATATGCATAGCTTAATGTATTTTTGCAATATACACTTACTCGGTAAATGAGATCAGTTTAACTGTAAGTAAATGGTATTCTATATTGACAAGCCAGAAAGGAAAAGATAGAACCATAAATAAGTCACAGAACAATATTATCTTCCTGAAAGAGACATGAATTTTATAATGTGCTTCTTGAACTCTCCATTTTGGAAAGCAACTCAGTTTCCCATCACAAAGTAGTTAATTGTCCAGGTAAACGGAGGAAAGTTATCATTCCTAAAGGAAATTATTTTAAGCACAAACTTATAATCTGATATATAACTATGAAGTCCCTAGGGCATTAACATTTTGGGAACTGAAAGACAGTTCTGAAAGGCCACAGTTCAGTACCAGAGATTAAAATTATTATTTTTTTTAATAGATAGCTATAAGCAAAAACAAGGGGTAGTCATATCCTTTAAACTAGATTCTCATAGTATAACACATTCATGTGGTGTTGCTCTAATGAAGTCAGAGGATTTATTTTTCATTTACACAACAGAAGGAGAGAAGAATTAAATCCTGTAGTGTAACGCATACCCCTGGAACCTTTTTTTTTTTTTTTTTTTTTAACTTTTGAATGCTTAAGTGTATTACCACTTCAATCTTTTTCCTCTTCTGCATATAGTTCATGTGAGCACAACCGCAACGTTCTTCTTCCAGACTCCATCACAGAGACCATCATAGCAGGAGACTGAGGAGTTTTGCAAGCACAGAGAATATGACTGAGTTGATAAACATTACATACTTCCAAGTAAGATTAAATGGGTACCCCATTGTTTCACAGATTGCTAATATCATGCTACAATCTTGATCAGAAAGGCATGAGAAACACTTATTGATTTTTCCTGCAGGACTGTAATTACGGAAAGTCTGCTTTTTGTATCCTGAAGGATGTTGTGGTAATGATTTTATTACACACAGCCCATTCATTTCTAATGACTTCTTCATTTGAGGTTTGAATGTTTTCAACTACATTCTTTCTTTTTTTGTGTGATCTTAAAATAATATTCAACACAAAGCAAAAAGCATATCTATTTTAAAACTTAAATGACACTTTCTAAATAAACTTTGAGATATCTGCTGGATCACCCCATTATTTTTCAATTTTTCTAACCTTGTTAAGTGCAAGAAATCACATAATATTTTCTCACCAAAGAAACATGTCAGCACTCACTTCTGCAAACTGGATACAACCTTATATTTATTTCGGACTGTGATTTTACATGGGGTGCTTATCTGCTGCATAATAGTATGTGAAAACATGCTCCAGACTGTGAACTTGTGTCTCCCTTAACAGGTGTCCCACTGACTTCCGTCACATTTAGTATCTCAAGGACATATTGTCAGCTTTGCTCAGGGAAAATAATATCCTGACTTGGGAGCTGTCTCCTTCATAGAAGAATGTAGAACTGCTATTGAATAAGGTATTACTGAACAGGAGTGAAGGTGACACAAGCTAAATATATTGGTAAGATCCCTTTATGTCCAATGATCATCATTTATTTCTCCTTTAAGAATTTTTGGAATAGCACAAGACCTCTTTATTTTCTAGGCATTAGTGCATCCAGGTTCCAAATCAAATAGTAAGTGGTAACATAACTATTACAAAATGCTGATTGATAAGAACTTTCACTGTATCTGGACAAATCACTGCACAGGGTGCCCCATAACACATCTGTAACAGGAAAATAAAAGTTATAATTCCATAACCCAGCTGATTCTTCATATCACAGACAATATAATGAGTAGGTTTATCTCAACTAGGTTACTTGACCTGAAGACTGGAGTTAAGATGACGTAAAGAGCAATGTTCACCTTGACTAGCAAAATCAAAGACTACAGTTTGTCCTTTCTATGCCAAAAGGGACCTTTCACTCCTGTCCCAACTTATATACACCAAGAAAAAGGGATAAGGTGAGATGAAGAATCCTCAAATCCTTGAATGCAGACGAAACTATGCAGGGCATAATTTTTCACAGGGTTTGTGTAGCATGAATATCTACTCCAAAGGTTACTTCAGAGAATTCTGGTTAGCCTTCTGGTCCAGTTTAACCTTGGTGGAGTTGTCTGTCTTTCCACAGATGACCTACTGGCTAACTTAGGTCTCTAAGCTAAAGGCATAAAGTTATACAACATAAATATTTCCTCACAACACCATCCCCTTATACAATCCACAAATTCACCTGAACATATAGAGATGGAATAGAAATCTGATATAGCGTTAGCTACCATGTCATAAAACCTCCACCTTTTTATTCATTGCACCCTTCTGTTCTATTTTTGTCTATTCAACTCCATTGTATTCTAATTATGTTTATTATAGATAGTATACATATAATATATAACATACATAATTTATATACTATTTTATACACCTTTATATGCTGAGGGTGATGTCATATGGTATGGAATATCCCTCTGGTCAGTTGGGGTCAGCTGTCCCAGCTGTGTCCCCTCCCAACTCTTTGCACACCCCCAGTCTACTCACTGGTGGGGTGGGCTGAGAAACAGAAAAGGCCTTGGCTGTGTAAGCACTGCTCAGCGATAATTAAAACATCCCTGTGCTATCAACACTGTTTTCAGCACAAATGCAAAACATAGCTTCATACTAGCTACTGTGAAGAAAATTAACTCTATCCCAGCCAAAAACAGCACATGGAGACACCTATAGAATTAGATTTCAGTTCTCAAAGTTCACCCCTCCTTTCATTGAAAAGAGACGTGACAGCAGAATGAATACGTAGAAAAATACTATGACTTCAAAATGAAAAGGATCTTATTCTGCTCATTATCACCTCTTACAATATTGCAGATAGCTATATCTACAGAAAAGATTTACCAAAAATTCCCTTAAAGGAGGTTACTTCTTTGGAGGGTAAAGGGGAGAAACAAGAACAGGGGAAAATAAATAATATCATATGTATGCGATGCATGATTCCTTTTAAATTGCATGTGTTCAGGCTGGTTGAGAAAGTAGAAGACATTATCCAACTGAGAGATGAAGCTAGGAATGGCAAAGTGAAATGAATAGTTGATGATAAACAAAGAACAGAGGGAAGAAGTGAATGAAGCATCACTGAAAATAATGCTAAGGCCAATGGAGGCCCCATTAGTGATGATGTTTACAGATGTAATCTCTCAAGGTGACATTCTCCACAGAAGTCTTTCCTCCAGTAGAAACAGCCAGGCTGTTCTTAGCAGAAATGTTTGGATTAAAACACCCTCCTTTGTCAAAGTCTTATATTTTCCTGAGCTTTCTTTATGTGGTAAAGTAGTTGTGGAAAGGACATGTGATGACCCCTTTTTATTTCCAAGACATAAAGTATTGAAGAGATCTGTGTGCTTTGTGGCTGAGATGCACAAAGGGGAGGTATATAAAAGTATAACGATGACATTACTGTTGAATATTCAAGCAGTGCAAGTGTCCCTTGTGCCAGTGTGAGAAGAACAATAGACCAGGTCAAGGAAATGGGAAAAATTATGCCAAATTTTTGGCTGGCTAGAGAGATGACTGTTAAATACCTGAATGAGAGCAAATGACCAAGAAAACTACTTAGCACAGAGTGCAGATGCTTTGCCTGACCTTTCTGAAGGGTGTATTAACCTGAATGCTAATTGTGAACAACCTGTTTCACTGAAATGGTCTTATATGTGCTTTGTAAACAAATAACACTACCCTGAAAAGGAGTCTTGGCAACACAATAAGCGATACATCAAGAAAAAAATTCTTAACATCTTTTGGACACTGGACTGAAGATGGTGAGAAAATGGGTCTATTCCTCACTGTAGACTGCCAGGTTGTTTCCCAATGAAAATATCTTGTAAAGATTCTCAGAAAGAATCAAAACCAAAAAACCCCACCAAAACTTATCAATGTAAATGAAGACCAGTTTGCACTAACATAGTTTTTGAAACATTTCTCTTTTATCCCTTACATATGGCACAGGCTGGAAAACATGTCCTAGATATTAAATTACCGTAATTCTTTTAAAATACAGGGATTAAATAGAAGGGCTACAAAAGGAGATAAATGATTTTAAAAGGAAGTAAACCTCAAAACCTCATAAACTACAATGAATGGATACTATCTCCAATCCAGATTTAATTTCTAGACTTCCCATTATTCCTCAGGAAAACTACCAGATAATTTCTGAATTGTTTAATTAAGAACTATAGGGAAGAGGCACATGACACAGTATGGTTTATGCATTTACAGACTGTTTTAAACATATTTCTATTTCAAAAGTTCTATGGTGAAAGAAGAGAAAAAGCAGCATGGCTAAGTTTTTTAAAATGACAGCCAGTGTGTCCAGACTTCCATTTATATTTTATAGGTCAGTCTCAAAGCTAAACTATACTAACCACATTTTACTTCAAGGAAATGTGGATTTTGTGCAAATGATGTGACATTCTTCAGCTCCAGACTTACAAACTGTGATCTAACAACAATAATGATCTCTGGAAAGCAGAAAGTTGTTGATGCTGGCTTCCTGAAAATTTCATATGCCCTCAGGCTTTGCCTTGAGGTAAGCCCTTGGGTGAGTTATAATCACTAACAATCATTTCCTTCTCTTCCTACATTTTTGGTCAAACCCATGTTTCACTCTTGCATTTATCAATTTGTACATCTGATTGACAGGCCACAGATCCATATTTTTAATGAGATTCAAAATTTATTCTGCTTTCAGAAGTGAACTTTGAACTCTTGTTACAAACTTCAATCCTGCAAATACACATATGAATAGTCTTCACACATGAGTGATCCCATGGAATTGTAAAGGGATCATTCAAATGAATGAAGCTAATCAGATGCATAAATGTTTGTAGAACTGAGCTAATGTGAGCTACTGCTTCTAAGAGCAAGTATCCCTTGGTACACCTTCCACATACGAAAACAGAGATTCCAACATTCCCTTATATTGTAAAGATATTAGCAAGGCAACTCGGAAAGATGCTTACTTCAGTCACAAAGCATATTGAAGCAGAACTTTGCATTACAGTGCCTAGTGCTCCTGGGACTACTTGTGAATATTTACCTGGCATATTACAGGCACAATGAGGCATACCAGCCATGCTCCTCTGCAGAAATGAACTCACATCTTGTGAGTTTCATGCAAACTGGAATCTACATAACTGCTGACAGTGCAATGCTACAGTTGTTAATGAACCTTCTGAGAGACAGCACTCAGGACTGGTGCTGTATGAATGCAGTCACACAGCTTTTGAATCACGACCAGCCTGAGTCCAGCTGCTTTGGAGACCAAACACAAACACACATTATAGGTATAGCCCTAAAGGTACTGTCGGCACTTCTAGGCATTCTGTCAATGTTCTACACCAGTGGCAAGCACAACAGACCACCGTGACTTTTTTTATCCGTCCTGACCTGCTGTGCCTCCTCCCCACCTTTTCCTAGTTCATTAATGCTCTAGGTAGGAATGCAGAGGCAAAGATTTAAATGACATACATACGAAGGGAATTCCCCTTAACCAGGAAAATTTGTTTCACTCAGTACCTCTCTATGACAGGCACTCTACACTGAAGGTTAAGCTGAAGTTTGACATATACTTCAGAGACTGGCTGAATTCAAACATTTTGTCTTACTTCCTCCACAGCACAGGAGGGATCAGATAGGGAATATCAGATTGAATTAAAGGAGTTTAGGAGTATGAAATAATCAAAATATAAAACTAATACTCCAAGTCATCTGGAGATTTTCTTATTGCTTTATCTATAAAAAGATACTTTTTATTTTACAGGCTAATACCAACAAACCCAAAGAACCTGATTGCTTTTAATCCTGTATAGAAGAAGGACTTTAACCAAACCCTCCTATTTCACTGGCTGTCTGCTTCACTCCTTGAATTTTACAAACACACAAGGCCGAAAGAAGCTTAACTCTGAAAGGCAACCTCTCTTACACATCTATCTTCTGCACTGGCCAGTGGGTATGTGTAAGTACAAAGCAGTCCTCTAACAGAGTACATGTACACTTCCCTTAGAAATTATGCTGAAACCCAGAAAAATCCCTAATCTAGTTTTTATGCATTCACCTTACAGGATATCATTCACTCACCTCTTATATAAACAGTGTGAAAAAGAGGTAAAGGCTTTCAACCTTAAGCCTTCTGGAACAGACCTTCTCAGCTGAGATGTTTGCATGATGTCAGCCCCGCTATACAACATGACAGAGGTCGGTACAAGGTCACAGAAAGTGTCAAAGCCTGACACTGGTAACCTGCAGGGTGGTATAAGTTTTAGTCTGTGCAAAGGGATGTAGGAACCTATAATTTTTTCCTTGGTGTGCTATTGTCTTCATGACAGACTTGCATCAAAATAGTGAAGATGTGAAGAAAGTCTGCATTTGAATCTGGGTTTCAGCCTTCTCCATATAGCTTTATGTGGAGTGGCTAAGGCTGTCTGTATTCCCATACATCATTTCAGATGCTCTCTTTTTCTAAATGTGAAACATTTAGCAGCTGCTGTCACTGTTGATGACCTCCTCAAAATAATGCTAAGCAACAATATTAGCAAAGCATTTACTTTTCTTATTTTTTTAACCTCTTAATTCTACAGGTATTTTCAGAAACACTTCCAGATGGGCAATTCTAAAAGGTAATTCTGATCTGTAGACATAGCTGTCTACAGGATTCTGCACAAATATTTGAAAATCCTGCTTTGAAAAAATTGACAGTGTCCATGGTTGCTCAGACACAAGCATATACTGCCAAAAAGTGTTCTGGTCAGCACAACGCCTTGTGTTAGCTGCTCTGTCACATGAATGTGTTTCTCCGTGGGTCTCTGTTGTGACTACCAGCTTTTTCCAGCAGGATCAGCTGATGGCCACAAACAGGGACTTTGGGGCCCTTTGCTATATTTTAAAGACTGTCTCTGTTTATCACAAATTTCCATTGTTATTTTACATCCATACTTTCAGGACTTGCTTTTTCACTGTTGCTTGTAAGCAGAAATTTGACCCTTATTTGATGGTTTCCAGCAGGACCCCATTTGTCTGTGATATATATTAAAAAAAGGCCTCAGGTGGATATTTTGCCAAGTGCAAATTACTATTCTAGGACACTGCTTTTGCCACATAGGATAAGAATTTAATATAAGGCAATGAGAGAAATTATTATTTCAGAGTAAAATTTCACTGTTTTCTATAAACACACTTCTTTCATTTTTAATGTTAACTTCCCAGCTACAGGTTTATCCATCTCTGCACTTTTTTTTTTTTTTTATTAATTTCATGGTTGATATCATACAACAAATATTTATCTTCTTTTCACTACTACGGGCTGGGTCCTTGACAAGATGAGGCATTTCAGCAACAATCTTGACCCCCTTGTGAAACAAGGTTTCTCTCAGTTATGATGCAAATCTTAGCCTCTTCATCAGCACTTGTAAAACAGTTGACTCATACACTTGACTCTTCCCATACTTGTTCTTCATAAGATCACAAGTTTCATTCTCCAAAATAAAGGTCAAGGTAAAATAAAACAAAAGCCCTAATGCTCCAGTAAGAAGACAACTTGCAAAGAGCAGTGTGCAGCCTAGAGCTTCTCTGGTTTCTCTGAACTGCTGATATGTTCCATTTTCGTTCAGTTTAAGATTTTTTCAGACTGGTTGCTTTGTGGAAGTATTACTAGCACTTGAAAACTAATTTCAAGATTTCCTAATTTTTGCTGAAAATATTTCTGACATCAATACTTGGCCTTCTTGCAAGTGTATAACATAGTCTGGAATGCATTCAGGTTGCCCACATCGTGCCAAGCCTGTGACCATTTAGTAGCCTCCCTCATAAAGAGTAAAAAGATAATGTCAGAAAGTGAGATCACTTTCCAAGGGGACCTGGGGGAATCCACCTGCATGCAAGGTAATTCCTTCTTTTGTTCTCATTTGTTTTCACTGTTCTGGCTAATAGAATTCCCTCATGTAACTCAGGTTGATTTCAGTATTTTATTTTCAGGGTGGAGCACTACCATGATTATTTTTCTGTAAACTGCTGTAGAATGGGATTATGAAATAGAGGGTGAGAGAGCTTAGCTGTGTAATTCTGGCACAGTGAGCAGTTTCAAGGGATCAGAATCTTTGTTATGATTTAGGGTGAGTCACTTACATAGATTCTCCCCCTCCCTTATTCATTTTCTGTTCACTGGGTACTGCATGTTGAAGTTCTGTAAGTGACATGAAGACAGCTCAAGGAGCCTCTAATCCCTTCTCCTTGGGAACAGGAAAAATTAATTTCTCCTTATTTCCAGAATATTTGAAATGGTGTAAGTTAATAAACTGTTTTCCTAAATATCTGGAACTCAATTTGAAGTCTAAACTAATCCAGTATAACCGCAAAGTACTGCTACTGCACACAGTGGATACTGTGCTGTGGAGTATGCCTTAATAGATATCTACAAACACTTATCCAGGAAACACTGTTGCACAAGTATGTTTTTGTAAGTGTTTTCACTTTTTATTTCACTCAGTGAAAAATCATATGAATTAACACTACTCACAGGTTGGATCATCTACATATCACCCTAATAACCTACTCTGGATTGTGGGATACTGTCAAAACAAAAATCTGACATGTGAACTGACTGCCTACAGTAGAAAGCATGCAGAAGATGCTAAACCCAGGAAGAAATGCACGTCTCTTGGATTAAAAAAAAAAAAAAAAAAAAAAAAGGCAAAACAGAGAAAAGCACAGAAAGGGTTTATAGAACAACCATAAAAAAGTTCAAATTGTTACTGGCTGGTATATTGATCATCATTTTTGAGAAGCCAAAGCACTGTACTACAAAGAAAACTATGGGATGCATATGCATATTACTGAGAATAATGGAAATATTCAAATAGCAATTTGATCTAGTAGCTCTTTAAGGGGAAAAAAAAAAAAAAAAAGAAAAAAGAAACTGCTTTGGGACAGAGTGTGCTGTCCCAGTACACACCTGTGAGTAGCCGATCGTTAGTTACACCAACTTCAATGCTATTATTTATGGTACTAGTGCAGTCATGTACTTAAACTGCTGTGTAACTTTAATACTAGGAGACATGAGTGTGGACATCCTTGGCATTGTGAATTACACAATCTACTTCAAGTGTGTTATTAAACAGTATTTCATATTCTTAATATTCTCTTGTCAGTTACAGTCACTTTCCATCTTGACTCCTTTTACAAACAAAATAACACTTCATTTCAAAGGAAATCTTGTCAAAAAGGGTTCTTACACAAAAGTCACTGCAATTAAGATAAATAAATGTCAGTTTTCCCTAACAGAGAAAAAGTTCCACTCTAGGCAGCCCCTTTCTATTTTTGCTTAGAATCATACCCTAATCAAGAGTGCCAGTAGTGCAGCACTTCAACTGATTGCATTCTCAGTATTTAAAACCAGATCTTCCACCTGCCAGCTCATTTAGCTGAATGATTTGTTCATATTATTGCACTGCTTGTACTTACTCTTTTGTGAGGAGTTTGCTGTTGACCAACACAAACTTCATATTATCATATATCACTGTCATCTTCAGAAGCAATTTAAACAAATGTATGTAGCCATGGGGAGGACTGCATTGTGCACCCAGTCTGGTTACAGAACAATTAAACTCACTCTGGAAGAAAACCAATAATGATTTGATTAATTTACAGTAGCAGATGTCCAACTGTATTTTAACTTGAAGGAGAGAAAATAGCTGGATTCCATTTAAAAGACCAAAACCACAGTCTCCCACCCTAGCAAGCTGAGTTAGAAAATATATAAACAAGTGTTTTCTAGTTACTGAAGTAAGACATTTTCAGAATAGTTAAAATGGCCTTGGTTTTATATTATTTTATTGTATCTAATTTAATTTTTTTTTCAAAATAATTTTGATTTGTACAAGACAGTTATATTAAAGGATTGTGTTTATGCTGTTGGCAGTGCATTTTCTTTACTTTGACTGACAAGTGAAAATTTTTTGCAAAAATTTATAAAGTTCCACTTTGTGGTGAAGTAAACTTTCTCCATACAAAAGTATGTAAAATCACTTTCTCTTTCAGAAAACCCTGCAGTTTATGCTGGACTGCATGTCTGGGTGCTGCAGGAGAAGATCTTTCTTCCTTACAGAGATTTGAAGCCTGGATCTGTCTTACAGAAAGCAATCTTGATTATCTTCCACGTGATTCTCTTGACTCTAATGCTCTGTAGATGTATTGCTACAAAGAAGAGGAACTATGAGCTTTATCCAGACAATCTGATATAGAAGTAACTCTGATGAAAAGAACATGAAAATTAAAAGAAAAAAGAAAGAACAATGAGCAATTCAGACTGCTTACTTTACAGGGTTGCCAGTCTTTGACATCTTAAGCAGTATCTGAAGAGAAGGTGCCGTGATGTCTATTACACCTGCCCACTGTAGAGAGTCAATTAGCCAGACAGTTAATTAGCCATTACAGTATTTGTATACCTCCTACTTTCATTCTGTTCCATGTTCCAGATTTCTTAGAGAGATATTTCCAATTATTTTTGCTCAGAGAGGGATAACTATGGTCCTTTGCAGCAATTCAATAAGAGTTTATCATGAAAAGCCAGGCCATAAAGGCAACTGAGCAGAAAGGGGGTATTAATCCTTTAACTACAACTTGCACAAGTCACCATGGAA
The DNA here is from genome assembly GCF_965140245.1 of Athene noctua. Classification (NCBI taxonomy): domain Eukaryota; kingdom Metazoa; phylum Chordata; class Aves; order Strigiformes; family Strigidae; genus Athene; species Athene noctua. The sequence continues at coordinate 67,033,193 of NC_134039.1, forward strand.
AACAAAATCCTCTGTTCCCAGCAGAAGGCTTTGGAGTTTGGTATTTTTTCATATATTTGCTTATACAGGAAAAAAGTCTGAATTTATAAACTGTCCTACTGAGACTTGGAAAGAGTGAGAGAGAAAAAGAATTGAGATACTTCTAGGGTTTTTGCATAGAGGGTGTTCAGGCTAGAAAGGAAGTAGTCACGATCTTCCTTATCTCCAGAAGACTCAATGCTACAGAAAAAAAAGAGAGAAAAATAAGTTACACACTACCAGAAAAAAAGATAAAAAAATAAATGCAGCATTTGTATAAAAATAACTGCAATATACTGTCATCTTTCAACAATTTTCTCTCATGTGGCACATTTCATAAACATTGATTTTTTTAGACATTTCACTAATAGAATTGCATTTCCTTCTTCCTTACCGGTCTCACATGTCTACATATACATATATGCACACATGCACACAAATCTGTAGTGAAATATGAGAAACTAGCATTGAATTCAATAAAAGTTAGATGAAGTTAGATAATACAAAAATAGTAGTTGCTGAGGTAGACTTTACCTGTGTTCACTAATAGGACATTTAAAAACTAAACATGTGCTGAGTATTTCTGCAATAACTACAATCCATTCTTACACAGAAAAAAAAAAAAAATTGGAAGGTTTTTATTGATGTGATGTAATGCTTTACTGAAATAGTCATGTGCCTGGCTTTTAATATTTTCATAGACCCATGTAGGAACACCTCATGCCCCACTTCATATTGCAGGTTGAGTGGTCACAGTTCTTTATGGCCTCTTATGTTTCTGACTGAAATCATACACATTTGTACATCTGAAAACCTTTGACAGGCAAATCAGTTCACAGGCCAGTTATTTCATGTCACCAGTGTAATCAATGTTTCATAAACCATAGTATAAATGTTTGCAAATATGCAGAGTTTTAGTCCACTTAAAAGTTAACCCGATGGAAAGCATCAAAAGAAGGCATCCACTGATGAGTGATACTGTACATTGAGGTGATCAATCCACAAAGACCATTAAGTGTAGAGCTGCAAGAAATCTAAATGACTAAATGACCAAGGGGGTTGCAGAGATTCCAGAAGTTGTCTTTCAGGCCTACACTGACTTCACTGTCGAATATAAGATGACAAATTAACACATACGTTATATGTGTGCTGTCCACACCGAAGGACCCATGATTTTCAGATGAATTATAACATTTACATCTTCATGTTAAGGGTTTACTCATACTGTACCCAGTTTCACTTATTCTGACCTGGAAAATTCTGTGAACTGAGAGGAGGAGAACAATTAAAGCATTAATTTTCCAAATCACTTTAAGCTATCACTTAAAGCTGTTGCAGAGGCCAGGTCTACCAGCATGGTCTGGCAACAGTGGAGGTCAACAGCATACCAGGCTGTATCAACAGGAGTGTAGCCAAGAGATGAAGGAAAGTGATTATCCCACTTTACTTGGCACTTGTTAGACCATATCTGGATTCCTGTATCCAGTTTTATGCTCATGGGACAACAAAGATACTGATAAACTGGAGTGAGTTCAGCATTGGGCCACCGTGATGGCTGGGGCTGGAGCACTTGGCCTGTGAAGGGAGGCTGAGGGAGCTGAGCTTGTTCAGCCTGGGACAGGGTTGGCTTCAGTGGAACTGTCAAGCTGCTCCCAGTTCCCACAGGCATCAAGGAGATCAAGCTGGACCCTGCACAGTAAGACATGGATGAGAGACAATGGTCACAGACCAAACCAAGAGAGGTTCCAGCTGGATATAAGGAAAGGATTTCCACTGTGAGAATAACTAAGCATTGAAGCAGGTTGTGCAGAAAGGCCAAGGAATCTCCACCTTTGGTTGAGCCAGTAAAGTCCTGAGCATCCTGATCTACATTCAGTGTTGACCCTGACTGAAGCAAGAGCCCTCCAAGGTCCCTTCCACCCTGAATGAGTCTGTCATTTGGCAGTCCAAATCAGACAGAGAATACAGTGGGTTATGTAAGAATGACAGTGCACAGAGCAAATGAGAGTTGGACAAAGAGGAATCGGCAGATTCAGAATACGTTATTGCTGTGCACTGTATTTTCATAGTCCTTTATTTATCACCATTTTTATTCACTCGGGATGTATAACCATAGCAAATACTTCAGTGCCAGTGCTAAGAAGTAAAGGTCAGATACTCTCTTCTTCAAGAGAGAGGTTTTGGGAGTTGAGGAGAGGGGATTATCTGTAGTAGGAGTTTAATATTATTCAGAAATATTAATTATCCATGATAACTTGTATTTAAAGCTGTTCAAGAAAGCTGGTGGAGCCATGGGGTAATGTAGAATGAATTCCCTTGGTTTTGTTTCAAATGGATTAACAAAGACAGGAGTAAAACCAGGAGAGAGTAAAGATGGAAAAGGTATAGTCATCTGCTATTTTACCTTTTCAAGCAAAAGTTTTGATACTATTTGATACAGTCCAAGTTTTAAATTAACATCCAGTACTACACTCTCTGTCCTTCTTCTGCATGACTATAAGATGTATTTTTTCTATTATTTATTTTTCTCTGGTGTATTGTTCACTAACTCATTCCTTCCAGGTTTAGGCTTCCTAGTTCATAGTTCTCAAGTCATCTGTGTTTACAGAAGATTATTATTTCAAGCATTATATTCTCTGGTTTTCAAACTTTCAAATTACTTACCCCCCAGCCCCAAAGGGAAAAAAAAAAAAAAAAAAAAAAGGATCTGTTAATTTGTTCCAGAAATAATAGTCAGTGACTATGAATATGATGGATAGGATGACTTGAGGGCTTCAGTGACACTGAATTAGCTTAAAAATGACTGAAAAGTCCACCTTGTCTGGAAGAGGTGGTAAAATTCATCAGTTAAACTCAGGTAGGATCCATGCAAATATGAGGTAAACAATATATGCTTGTACTGCACTTTTAGAACAAGTTATTTCACATCTGTTAGGTTTTTTGATGCTAGCTGGATGAAGCCATAATGGGTATTTAGTACCAAATACAAATACTATTTTAATTACAGTCCAAATCCTCTGGCCAGATCATGAAGCAACTAACATAGTACTAATTGGCAACTGGGGTATATGTACACATCAAACCAAAGTTGCAATAAGCATTGCCACTTCAGATTAAATGGCCAAATAAGATAAAAATAGAACTGACAGCACCATGGAATAAATATATGCATGGGATACAAATCTGAGCATATGACCATGAAATTCCAGTGTACGGTTTCATATGCTAAAATTCTGCACCTTCAGCCTGATCAGAAGCCTATGACAACACCTCTCAGCTGCTGTTGTTATCTTATTCCATCTATATTCAAGAAAGCAGTCAGACTTTGGCTTGGATATAATAACCAATCTCTGTTTCAGTTTCAGCAGAGAAACAGAGTACTGACTTTGCACAGTGGAAACTATTCTCACCTGCTGACATTGGAATAGAAGAACACTTGCCAGCAGAACTAGAGGAGGGAAGCACTTGCACAATACTAAAAGCAGAGGAGGTGGGAACCTCAAAGGACATTTCTGGCTTAAAATTTTCATAGTAGTATAAGTATATGGTATATGCTACAACACAGTTGTGACTAGACCATCTGGTAGACAAACCAACAGGTTTTGTGAACATTGTATTCAAAGAAAAGTGAGGTCACATCTTTGTAAGGCTTTTTTTTTCTTACACATAATGAAACAACAGAAATTACAAAGTATTTAATTATAAAGGAAAACACACCCATGAGTCATTTTTAAAAGAGCAAAGAATATTTTGAGAAAGAAAGACCTCATGGTTTTACGTATCAGGTTTGCACAGAATATTCACTTGCAACAGCTACTTTTGCTACTCTGATTTGAGACCTGTGCAGAAGAGTTTTAAAACCTTACAAATTTTCTTCCTGTTGTTTGTTTTGTTTTTTTTTTTCCCTTCTTCCCTGCAGTGAGTTTTATTGCCAGGTGAGCTCTTCCATAAGGATCTTTCAGGCCCATTTAACAGGCTTCTACATGTTTCGGAACTTGAAAGACACACCCAACTTATCATCAGTGTTCCCATCATTGGTCACGTTGACACTGGCTTCCTCCCAAATCAAACATGAATGTCTTTTATTACTCTTCTCTTTTTTAAGTTTCCGTAAAGGAGACAAGTCAGTAGTGTACCAAAAAAAAAAAAAAAAAAAAAAAAAAAAAATCCCCACTAAAAACCAAAACAAAACCCCACAAAAAAAACACAAACAGAATTCCTGGTTTAAAATAGTATGTAACATACATTATTCCCATCTTAACTATGCAAAGTGCCCAAAGGAATAAAAATCTAAAAGGAACAAGTAGGACACTCATCAGAAATAGTGCAATGTGTTTTTTAGGATAAAAGTTTAAACCAAATAAAGGCATGTAGTTCAGATCACTGATACTGATTAAATGTTTTGGGGTTACTCAACAATGTCTTCTTATTGGCCCCAATTCAGAAAAGTTCTACACATGACTAATTATGCATACAAGCATGGAAACAATATTTAAGCTTTAGAACAACCATATGGGTACTTACAGCATCTTACTAAATAAGGGCTTGAAGTCTTAGTTAGCAACTTCACTTGTGTAGGATTTTACACTCATTTTGCTGGAGATGTCATCCCAGCAATGCCATGACTTTTTTTCTCTTGTGCTCTTGTATTCCACATGGCAGTTTCCATTTCCCTCTGTATGGGGAGGAATTTGAGGGGAGAAGCCAGTCAAGATGTATTTGGTTCATTTCTGTGCTTACATTTGACACATATAGAAATAGTCTATTCCTTTGTTTATATACCTTTGTTTATATAATTCAGTTATACCTCACGGAGTTTGGTATCCCAGTGCAGTAAAGTTCTGTGAACGCCTGCACTTTTTGTGAGTATCTCGGTACCAGATTTGAGGGCTAGAAATGAGAGAAACAGTGTTGTACAACAATAGTCTTCTGAGGAAAAAAAATACTCTGCATGAAAATGGCATCATATAGTTGCTTATTGTTTCTAAACAATTTCCAGATGAAATGTGCAAACAGGGAGATGGTTTTCCTAAGTGCCAACTCTGCAAACTCACTGTGGGAGAGTCAAGCAAGAATTATATAACTAATTAAAACCAAAATAATTTAATCAAAACCATTAGACATTTTTTAACCATGCAACTGCATTATCTTTTCAGTTTTACATTTATCCTCTCCCCCTTCTCTACTGGTTACACCCACCTCTTATTTCTTGTCTGAAAAATAAACAGTTCTTTTGGGAAATGAAATGTAAATTTGTATGTGCCAACACATTACCTGTCTTGGGCGCAACTGAAATGCAAGTAAAAACATCAGTGGAAAAAGACAAATCTAAACAAAGTACACAGGTAACATATTATTTTTGTACATTATTCAAGGCAACTAATTTGAATCTTTTCAGTCACTCATTCAGTAGACAAATACTTTCCCAGCACTTGTGATCAGTCATAGCTTCCCTCTGTAAAAAAACCTCAGTTTTTAGGATGACATAAGTTTAAAACTTGAACAGATGGGTAAAGGTACTCTATTAAGTCAAGTAATCAGCTTCTGAAATCGGACACCTTCGAAACTGGGTGAGGTTTTTTAAGGAGCATTGGGAAACTTCATATTGCTTCAGAACTTTGAAGATTAGTTTTATTGCAATGAAAGCCAGAGGGTTTACAAGTGAACATTAAAACCAGACAACATTTAATATAAAGAATAAATCTTGCAGACGCTGTACATAATTTTTACTTTGGATTATTATTTAATGACATGATGGAATGAAAGACTTTGCTTTTATTTGGATGATATTCTCTCTTAGAACAGATGCTCAAGGCACAATCCTGGCTTGCAATGCAAGGTGTGCCAAGTAGGGAAAAGAACACAAGCAGCCTTTTCCTTTTCCTCATGCTCCTGTACAGGTCTGAGGCAGGATGGCGCCACGTGTACAGTGAGACTTCAGGAGTGAAGGGGTGACCTACAGTGCCTAAATGAAATTAAAGATGTGGTTTACCATACCGGTTTGCAGAAAAGGTCCCCTCCCTCCCTCTGCAGATGCCTGTGGGACTCTGCCTAAGGCCATGTCTACACCCCACAATAGAGTGCCATGACAGAAACCTCAATCTGAGAGACCTCAACTAAATGCTAAATGCACAGCAGGCCATGCTAGGTTTTGTGGGCCTGGAGACACTACAGGTACAATATTTCATGCTGTTCACAGAGCATTAAGTATTGCCAGAAGACCTTCCCCAAAGAAATTACTAAAACCTAATTTCTGGCATCACAAAGAAATGTCCATGCTAAATCTAGAAATGGAAGCAGGGGGTTGGGGAACATGGAGAAAGGATGCCCAATTTGGCTGCAAATTGGAAAGAGAAGACCCAATGGCTGACATCTAAGAAGGTCAGATTCTCCTTGTCGCTATGACACTTCCAGATCCACGCTTGCCTTCAGGCAGACAGCTCAGAAGTGTTTGTATGATATTCCCCAAATACTTCAGGAAACTTTGGAAAGGATGGAGATACATCTGTGTCTGTGCCATCACCAGTGCTATTGTATATAAAGTTGCTGAAATCTAAGGCAACCCCAAAATTAAAATCCATTAAAACAGGCATCTGATGCTGGTTTAGGCACCTTCAGAGCCTCTTGCCATGCCTTGGCTTAGGCACTGTAGCACATCCATGTGAGGCTGGTTAAAATGATATGAAAAATTTAGGAGATCTGAGGCCCTCTAGAGTAGTAACTTACACTGCTCTTACCGTGGGGCTTACACTGGCTACCTGCAGTGGCCTGTGTTAAGGTGACTGAATCTTTCGTTAACTGTCTAGAGGTTGAATATACAGCCTCTAGTTAAGGGAGAGAGACAAGAATGTCCGTAAAGTGGTTCACCTTACTGAAAGGTAAATTTCGAAAATGGATGAGAAAATTATTTTTGAGGTACCTATTTCTTTCTCTAGATAAAAAAGGAAGCTCACATGACCCCATGTACAAAAATTTTAGATAACTGCAGTGAATGGAGATGCATTTCACAATACTAATTTGTAAATGCCTGCTTTTCTTGATAAACCAGAATAAGAACCTCAGCATTTCACCTTATTTCATTCTTGTTTTCTTTTTTATTCTCTTTCATGAATGTAAATTTATTAAAAGAGTTAAAAAAATAATTTAAAACTAATTTCAATTATCAATTTAATGGTATCTGTAATAATGAACTAGCATTGGTTTCATTAGAAAACTAACCCTTACAAGACAACCCTTTATTAAAAGAAAAAAATATAAGGAAAAATAAAAAGCAAAATTATTAAATATGTAAAGAACACCTTGGCCATTATTACGAGTTCATACCTCAGCGAACATAAAACTTAAAGTTTGGATTAACTATGAACAAAAAAATAGGCCTCTATGTGAAGAACAAACACAATTATTTGACAGAAAGAGCAGCTTGAACTTCTGCTTTATTTACTTAATTTTTTCTGCAATACTTTTCCGCACTGTTTGATAGACTCAAACATTAACCCTAATGTGATCACAATTACTCAAAATATTGTTGCATCTGAGATACAGCACAATTCCTGCTCCACCTAATCAGAAGAACTCCAATTCAGAAAACTTTCATATCAAGGTCTGAAATATTATAAAAATGTGATTAAGTGAAAGCTGAGGCTTATCTGTATAATAAAGTGTACAAAGTCATCAGGGATATTCTGACAAGGTACAGAATCAGTAAAGAAACATCAATACCAGGACATACTTACTCACCTCAATGCCTGTAAGGAATGAGGGGAGATAAGGTTTATATTTGCCAACAGATTTTGTAACTGAAAAGTCAGTGAAAAGACTCACTGGGTTGTTGGAGCAAGGCTGCTATAAAACCAGTCATACCTTTCATTTGGAAAGGAATTCCAGAAAGAGGAAATATTTTCCCAGGCATTAATCCACATTCACTTCAGTTTTCATGTTTGTGGAAAATATAGGGGATACACAGAAAGACCTGCACAAGTCTTCAAGATGTTGTGAACCAGCCTGCTAATAATTACTGAAATATGGCCCCAATCATCATATTCAAGAGAAACACACTGAAAATCATTACACCCCCACCTACAAAATATATACTTATGGATATATCATCTTGCTTCATAGAGTCACCATGTATCACAAATGAGGAACTACCTTCCTTATCTGTTTGTAATATCTTCATCACAAAATGTCGTAAGTCTGCTCTTGTAATCAAATTTATTAAAAAAAAAAAAAAAAAAAGAGAAAGTGGGAAAAAGCATGAGTACTCATAGTTCTCTCATAGTTCTTCCTTTCTTTTCATTGGGAGGAGAGGAAATAATTCATTTCACAGAAATAAATCACTTTATGTTAATATGGCTATACAGTGTATAACCAGTATGAACAAAAATACATTCAGGCCCTGTAAATCAAGCTAAGAAGATTATTTATTAACCCTGTTTGATTGGAACATTTCTCTTTCAGAGTTCAAAGCTTTCTTAGCACTTAAGGCACTGTAGAAAAATGAGCTTGTCTGTGAGAAGTAAACTGAAAATTACTCTAAAAGTGATGTTTGAGCAACAACAAAATGTCCAAATGGGAAGTCTGAACTTCTGATGTGTTTACCCAGATTTTATTTGACAGTTTGTATGCTAGTGAGTAGTAGCAAAATACCAAAGATAGAAAACTGATGTGGTGGTATTCCCTGGGTGGTTCAGAGGAGAGACAAGCAGTAACCACAAGTATTGTCGCCGGCACAAATGATGGATCTCTAGCTAATGTAACTCACTAAACTATTATAAATCACAGCCGAAAATTGGGCCATACAACTGCTTGTGCAAAAAATATTGTTCCCTTTTTTATTTTTTAATTTTTTATTTATTTTTTTTTTTTTTCATGGAAACCTTGTAAACATCACAATGGACCAAGCAGAGACATGGACTGGAAGTTTATTATTCTCAAAATCCAATCTCAACATAAGAGGGAGTATAACTGGTCAGTGATGTTTCACTGATTATTGATATGCCACCATACATACATAATATTTTATACTTCCCATAGGCTTTACTAAGTCCACATTGTAATAATGGTGTGACGTCTTTTTCTAGAGACACCAAAAGGGAGCAGTGAAAGCAACAAACGGATATGCCATCAGAGCCTACGACATACTTCATGGATCCCCCCTCTGAATACATAACCTTCTTATGGAAATGGACTACAACAGAAAATTCTCTGCGCTCATGGAACTCAACTTCCTGATTTCAGCTATTAGTTTATCTTCAGGATCTGCAAACCAAATAATGTCACCCTGCAATGCTGGGGTTTCAACCCCAAGCTCCAGATTAAGGCTGACATATGGGTGATTCCCACAGCCCTTCACAAAGGGGGGTGAGTTTGCCTTTAGGCTTCCCTCCAGGGAGCGGCCGGCCTGGCAGGGAGAGCCATGAGGTAAAGGAGCCCCAGGTGTCTGCATTCAGTAAGCAAAGGTCAGGTGTCCCACTGAGGGATAAAAGCTGGGACCCCTGGCAGAAGGGGCAGTGTCTGTGTGTGAGGTGGGTGCCCTGTGCAGAGTTCCCTGTTGGGGAAGGACCTCCCGCCTCCCTGGCACTGGGCTCCAGTCAGGTCTGGCTTTTGTAAATGTGGGCTGTGTAGAGATTCAGTATGTGGCTTCCTTGGTCTGATGTATTTGGCTTGTTGACTTGGTTGTCTCCCATCCCTTCTGTGGGAGACTGCATTTCACCATTTATTCCACCCCTTGTTGGTCATGTGGTGTCATTGTTGGGATCAGTGGGGTTGATGTCAATTATGTATAATCTGACTTGATTGTACCCCCAGCGCTCACCCATGTACTGACCTTTTTGTATCAAATATAATTTGGTTATTGGTTCATCTTTTTTCTGGCTGTGTCCTTTATGCTAGGCCTAATAATTGGAAAAACACACCCAAGATCAGACTTATGGAATGATACTCATATATGGCCCACAGAAATATAATTCATACTGTTTTTGATGGGTATGAAATGTAATACTTTACTAATTTCTTTCCCTTCTTCTACCCCACACACTCCATTTACTCTACTGCTGCCCTGTTGCATCATGTGTATGGTACAATACATAGAAAAGATAAGTAGAAAATAAATAGGAACAAAGAGTGTGTCTGCACATGCTATGTTGGCTGACATTACGAAGCATTCTCTAGTATAACTGAAAAAGTGTAATTTTATTAAATTCTTTGGCTTCTAGAGGTTTGAAAATGACAAGTGTGTAAGAGCTCCATAATCACCTTCATGCATGTAAATTGCAGCAGTTCCTTGGATATTTTTACCTCTATCAAATATCACAAACTTTCAAAGCCAAACTGTTGGTATCTCTCTCCACTACTAATTATTCCAGAAAACCACAAGTAGAGTTTTACAGCTTTCATTTGTTGGTATGAAAATTAAACATGATTAAAAAAAAAAATTGTGTGCTTTTGCTGCACTGACTCATGACAACTCTGCCACTATTTAAATTTTTTATTATCTGATGGAGCTGTTATGTTTCATCACAAGTCTTTTGAAGGCCCTAAGCCAGAGTTTAAAATGTCAATGAGATCATTCCCCCTGACGGTGGGTGAGAATCTAGTTCTCCATATTGTCTTTGCCTCTTTTAACCTCTTAACATGTCTCTACTTTTTAATTATCATAGAAGAAAAAGAAAACCCAAAAATAAATCAGGTTGCCTACAATTAAGTCATAGGGACTTTGATATCTTAAGCTTAGGGACACCTTAAGCTTAGGGACATAAGTCATTTAAGCTTAAGGGATAGCAGTGGTTTTCCTCAATACTTTAAAAACAATCATTGTGCAAACATCAACATATGGACCACCTAACTTAAAATCTCTCATTTTTCATCTTATTAAAAACTACTACAGACACTCTCTTTCTTCAGAATGTAATTACCTAACACCTGGTTTTGACAGATCATGTTTAATTTATGCGTACTTTTGTTCATATGTAGCAGAAGACAACTTGGAGATAAATACAATATTCAACAACTAATGATATAGAATATATTTATATTATGGAAGAATATTAGAATATATATACAGAGCTTTATGCGTATCACTTTAGGTGTAAACATAGATGCGTCTATTGGCCTGAGTCTTTAAAACCAGAGTTGAGCTGGATGCAGGTTGACACCTCCTGTCAGGAAAATTACCATGAAAAAACAAGTCTCCTAGGACAGGACAAGGACAGGAGCTATATGGAGCTGAGCAAATACTTATTTTGAAATCATGATGTGGAAATGAACTTGAAGCACTCTTCGATGAATACATCTTCCGCAGAGCTGCAGTGTTCTGCCTTTATTTAAATGCAAACTTTTTGCAGGGTAGTGAGGGAACAGACGGAGCTGTGCTCTGCCAAAGGCTGTGTTAAAGCGCCCACCCCTTTATCCCTGCCTGATTTGTCACCAGTCTTCTACTCACCTCTGATCTGCTGGTGGAGATGTTCCATGTGCAGTTCCTGTGTTACTGCAGCCCAAAGAGCCTAGGCTTGCAAACGCCTCATTTAGTATGAGAGCTACAGATGACACTTGCCTTGACCAAAGACTACTGCGGCCAACTCTCTTTAGCACGAGCTACTGATACATAAGAAACTGAGTGTGACTGGAGGGATTTTTTCTGAGACAGCTTCACGTTTTCTAACTGCTTCTGCTTCTCAGGCTTCCTGCACAGGTTATTGTAACCAAATCATGTTGTTTAATATTAACCCATCCAACATAGTAACCACTTTTCAAAATGTTTATACCTCTCATAATGTTTATTTCTTGCTCACTGAATCCTGGTTATAAGGTATTATGATTCAGCTCATGAAACTGTTGGTAAATGGGAGGCCAGTAACCTCTCTGAGAAAGGGAGAACTGAAGATGGTTGCCATCCCAAGCACAGCAAGATTTCAGAAGGCCTATTAGTGTTCTCACATTTGTTTGAATCCAGCTTTAGGCACATAATTATGGCAGAAAGAATCTGATAGCCTATCCATACTGAAAATATCTACCAGCAAACTTTGGGGGTTTTCCGTTTATACTAATTTCCATTTACTCCAGTTTCCATATTTTGGAAATTACTTTCCATTTGTACCAACTTCACAATTTGTCAGAGTTTGTACTCAAATGAAACAAACTATATGGTAAAGGACATTTTTGTTGGTGTATCTGTGCTACCATTATTCAACCAGGAGAGCAAAGTTGCTTAGTGCTGTGATTTTTAATGTGCCTAATTTACTTAGCTATGTTGGCAGAAATTTAGCATATAGACTAGTCTTTGCTTTCATTTCTTTCTTTTGTTTTGCTTCATTTAGCTCAAATTTCCTCTTAATTTGCTTAAACCAAACTAAAATAAGCCTTATGTACTCTGAAAAAAAAAAAAAAAAAGAAAAAAAAGAAAAGTATTTCTACTGGTTTAATTAAACCGTTTCAAAAACAAATGTTAAATTAAACAAGTACACAGCAGCACATTAAAAAAAAAAAAAAATTTACAATAAGGATAAGTTTGTAAAATGTGCCATGAACATGATACAGAAGAAACAGTGTAACATTGATCTCTGAAGAAATATGGAGACTGAATTTCATAGGATGTTGTTTGTTCTCATTATAAGCTAAGCACATGAAAGAAATCTAGAAGCTGTAGCAGTGTGGTAAGTCAGGTCCGGAGAGATGCTGACATTAGATGTCAGGACTGCAGGCTATATAGCCAACATGCTGCTCACAGAAAGGGTCAGGGGAACAGGACATGCCAGGGGGAAGGGCTGATGCTTAACAAACAGAATGTTCCTCTTCTTGCATATATATTGGTGGTACCTCTTTGAACTAGTTTTTGCTGAGTTTACAAAGATATACTCTGTCAGTCCTTAGGACGCATACCAGTATCTATTTTAAAGACTCGTCTCTACTCCCACTGTTTCCTTCTTCAATGATGGATTTGCTGCTGTAATTACTGTAACAACTGTCGGTGACACATGCTGTTTCTGTAAGTTTGCATAGTATTTAGTCAAAATGGGGTTTTGATACTTCTTGTGGTCATTAATATAATACAGGCAAAGAACGTAATTAAATATTTATGTGACTCTTCCTTGCCATGTTTCATAGATTTTATTTTACTTTTTAATGAGATCTTTGAGCCTTAGTTTATAGCTTTAGTAAGATCGCTCCAACATCTTCCTGGAGGGTAACAGCCTTTTGACCTCTTGTGAAAGGCAACTGGGGAGAAAACAGTATTTCACCCAGAGACCTCTGACTATGACTGTAGACCAGAGGAGTATGTGAAGAACTGGTTGACTGTAAGTATTGACAGAATTAGAAAAAAAATTATATTTATGTATCTTTAGGGTTGTGTTTTCCACAGTACACATTATTACACCATAGGAAAACAAAGCTCAGCAGTATTGCAGAATTTTCTAATAATAAGCAGCTGGTTCTTGTTTTTTGTTCTTCAAGAACAGTTATTCAGATTTCTATCACAGACTGCTTCTTTCACATCTCTTCAGTGAAAACACAGTGCTTTTCAGGAGCATCAGAGATTTGGGAAGTTTCTATGAACATTAGGGATTATATTTCTGTAATAAAATTGACTACCTTTTCAATTAACCAAACCCATTAAAACCAAATATGTCCACTTTTGCTTTGCAAAATAAAGTACTTCTATGGTTATTTCTTTACTCTGCAAGTTAGCTGAGATCTTTCCATGAGTTAATGACTTACTTTTGCTATTACAACAACTGAATTGCTTGCCCTTGAACTACCCTGAAGTATACAAATAGCTATTAGCTTGTGTTAGTCATTAGGAACTCACTGGTTTAGGCCTTTTGTGCTGCACTGAAATAGATATATTGGGAAATTATTATGAGTTTTGAATACTTCTCATTTATGCCATTCTACAGAGACCAGAGATTACTTGTCATATCTCAATCACCATGTATATTTTGTAACTCTTCACTTTCACAACTTAATAAAAAAGAAAAGCAAAGCCAATTTGTATTTCCAAACCTATGAAATCTGTGCTGTGTGACCACAATATTAGGCATATATGTGGTATGTAACATACCTGTATGATAATTTATTTATGACCTTCAGAAATGCTGATATAACAGCATATATTCAGTGCTGAGTACAAAACCGCTCAACTTCTGTTGGATTCCTTTGACCAGAGAACTATAAACATGACTGTGTAACCACTTGATAAGGACACAATTATATCATTTATACTAATATATGATTATATCAGTATAAAAGTGCTTTTGACATATACAGCGCACAAGCCATGTTGGTGAAAATCTTACACATAGGACTTCTGTCAGTGCACAGCTGCCAGCACTGTAGGGCTTGCAGGGTACATGTGCTTTGTTACTCCCTGTCCTTCCCTGTCCCCTGTCCTCGAATCACGAGGTAGTGAGGCACACGGTGTGTCGTAGGTCAGTACCTGTATGTTAAATACCTATGTTTAAGTACACTGTGGGTTCCCAGGCTGATTCTCAGATGTAAAGGAATTATAGAGAAGGGAATTTCACTTCCCACAGTTTCCTTTCTTCTACCTCTGAAGTTTTAAAGTACATTTTCAGTAGCTATAGCTCCTTTTAACAGTTTGCAGGATCTCTGCTGTGCTTTTATTGTCAGAACCATGGAACTGTGTGATTAATACTGTTCTTTTATCCCTTTTAGAGTTGAAGTGCATGATTCTTCTATATTTGCAGAATATCAATACCCATCCTATTGATCTGTAATACCACAATACAGACAAATAAACTAAAGAAAACAATGAAAATCGGCATATGCTATAGGCATTCACAAACCAATTACACATATCAGTCCTGTTATCCCTCATCCAGGAGATGAGGAAATGTGTTTATACCATGGTGCACATCTGAATGAAACACCTGCTACTGCAATTTTTTTTTCTTGAAAACCACATTGCTCATTTACTTGGTTTATATACACAGCTTTCAAATTATTTTTTTAAATTTTAGTTTAGGGATGTAGAATTGAAAGAAATCTCTCAACTCACTGAATCCAATCCTCTATTCTTGTAAACCATTTGATACAATTCCTGTTATAAATTAACCAAATTCTATCATTTCTGATTTCCAACCTCAGTTACACTATACTTATTGTATTTTTTTTTTCTATTACTTTTCTCTTTTTTCATATAATGATTGTGATGAAATACTGACCACATTTTTCATATGTGTAGGGGGGGCTAGTTTTGCTTTTGTTTTGGTTTGCTCGTTTGTTTGTTTTTTCACTCCCTAAGGTTTATTTCACTTGTATTTCAAGAGATCAGTAGTCCTATTTCAAGGTTATTTTCGTCCAGTTAAGTAACTTACAATCTTTCATTCTTACTTTATGATAGACACAAAATCCCTTAATAATTATGGTAGTTAGCTCTAATATGATTATTTAATTCTTAAATATGTATAACAAAAGAAGTGTACAACTCACCGGTGCCTTAAATAATTCCTGTCTCAAATGTAAATAATTATTTGTCTGAAGCTTTCAAAGTCAGTTGCAGTCGCTATTTTAAGCTCTAAACATTCTGAGGGATATTTTCTTCTGTGACTATGGCCTCATTGAGATTCCTGTTACCCCTGCACTTTTTTTTTAACATTGTGGACCTTCCAGTGACTATTATTTCACCATATACTAGCTTTATAATATATTTTCACTGACTAACCTTCTGTTCAAGACTTTTATTGTCTTAAACAACTGTAAATATTTATTAGTAGTTTTGTAGTGTGTGTGTGCCAATTAGTTCCATTATAATTTATTTTGCTAGATGCAATAAATGTATCGCAAATTCATAATTTTTTTTTTTATTGGATAGCAAAACAATGAGCAACTATATTAAAACTAGTGCATTTTGACATGTATCAGCATTTACAAAAAGGTTGTTATTGAATCTCAATTATGTTCATTAAAAAGGCATAGCAACAACTTGTAGCACTGATTATATGCCATTATGTTTATAATCATAGCACTTGTGCTTCTCTGCAGCCATGCTTAATGTGGTAGGCATAAGAATGAAGGTGATTCTGGCATCTCGTCAGGGGAAGCAAGGCGCTTTTTAGTCGCATGTACTTATGTATACTGATGTGCTCATAGGATGAAAAGCATCTCAGAATTTTACACAGTACAATTCTGAAAGATCAATTTGCATAACCTCATGAGGCCTTTCTGGACATAATCTTTCCCTTCCTTTGTCTTCAGTTCCCTCTTATCCCCTTTCTCATTGCTAGCAGCTTCTTCAGAGTGGAAAATCTATGAAAACTTATTCTCCTTTGCCTGTCCTAATGACCACCTTTGGCAACCATGTATTTGTGAAGAACACTTAAAGCCATTTATTTATTTATTCATTTATTAATCACTTTCAGTGATTTCAAGAAAATAAAAGATGGTTCTGAACTGTCTAAATCCTCTCTAATAGACCATTCAGCCTGTTCAGATGCTTCAAATCCTGAGCTGGTTTAAGTTAACCAAAAGTTAGCTTTGGAGTGTCTTGTCTAGAGAATAGCACTGAACTACTGAAAGCCTTCAGACTTAAAGAGAACTAGCCTCCTATAGGATAAAACTAATAAACATTGTTAAACAGATTGGAAGTAATGGTAGTTATAGATGATACTCAGCACAGTGACTAAACTCAGAAAGGCAGGAGACAGACATGTTTGACTACCCTTAAACGTTTATATTACTGCTCACCATAGGTTGCTATGAGAAAATACACTTCCCAAGGGGAAGAAAAATAGTCAACCCTTCCTAAAAATGTATCAGAAAAACATGAGGAACATCTTCTATAAATTTTTATCAATAACATTTCCAAGGACAAGTGAGATGCTTATTCTATTAGGGGAGGGAAAAAAACAAAACAAAACAAAACAAAACAAACAAACAAACAACCCCCCACACACACACACAAAACCCACAAAAAAAACCCTTAGCAAGAAGTAACAAATCCTGATTCTGAAAGTTGAAGAAAAGTGCAATAACCTAATCAAATACCTATTTTTAATTCTGTCTAAGCTTAGCAGGGAATGTTTTATTTTAGACTGTGTTGATCAACCATGATAACTAGAGTAAGCATTTTTAATAATTTTTGCAACACATGGAGATAAATGTTTGCAGGAGGAGGGAATATTTTTGCTAATGTTGTTCCAGTTAATACAGGTAAAGAAATTGGAGAAGCTCTTGGACTCTAGGGTCCTTTTATGATTTCTGAAGGTTTTCTGACTCAAAATCTTGTATGGTTCTAAAGTTATATCCATTAGCCTAAGACATTATCTTTTCATAAAAGATATGCTTGGTGGTAACTTCAAAACAACATGGCTGCAGTCTTTTTATTATAACTTGTCAATGAAGCTATTCTTGAAAGTTTAGTAACCAGAAGTCTCAGTGGTTCACTGTAAGATAATACTTTAAATGTCCTATTTTTATGCTTAAACATTGGATTTAATATTTCTTCATTAATTCTTACCATTAATTTTGGGGGTTTTTGGTGGGTTTTTTTTGTTGTGTTTTTTGTTGTTGTTGTTGTTGTTGTTGTTGTTGTTTTTGGGTTTTTTTTTTTTTTTTTTCTATGTTGTTGTTTTAAGTTAGTAGAAGAAATCAGTCTGGCTACCAAGAAAGGATGGACACTAAGTTCTTCTAATATCCTCTTATTTTTCCATCAGAAGAGATTTTAAAAATGTATCACCTTAATTAAAAATGAATGTTTGGACAGAATCTTGAAATGAAGTTGAAGAAACAAGAAAAGTTTGGAGGGTTTCAATAGATTAAAACAGCTCAAGTTGTTCAGTTTGGGAAAACTGCAGGTGCTACTGCTCTATGTAAATACAGTGGGGTAAATTTTGAGTGGAAAGAACTTTCTGACCTAAAAGATAATGTTACTACAAGAAGAGAAGGGATAGATGTGAAAAGATATTCAAGACCCTGAAGGACTTGAGACAAATTTCCTACATTTCCATCAGAGATTCTTAACAGTTTCCCAGTAGTTTGGGTTTTTTTGCTGCAGTTCTCCTAGAGCCATTAAAATAGAGTATAATTTTCTTCTTACAGAATTTATAACACTTAACTGTCTGAGGTATCAGGAAACTATATTCAATGACTCCTAAAAGGATCTTCCAGCCATGGAATTATTAATTCCAGCATGGAATTAATCTTATTTTTCTGCAGTATAACAAAATATATCTAGTTTAACTCAAATTATCCAGACTTGACCTAAATATAATGTAAAACCATCTGAGATTCATCCCATCCTATACTGTGGATTTATTACAGGAATGATTTTTCTCTAGGGGTGCTTATGATTTACCATTGCTTGTAGGGAGCACCTAGATTTTAGTTTAAAACAGCAAGCTTTAAATGGCTAAAGTTACATGAGGTGAATACTGTCATTTTTTTCATCACGTCAGGATATCAGTAAAGGTTTCACCAAGTCAAAATTTTTTAGGCAGTTCTCACATTCGAATCTCACTTTTTATTGATATTATCCTTAAATATATCTTACAAACTGTCCTTGTAATATGCTGGTAACTGAGTGAGGAAGAAAAAAAAAGGAAATACCTGTTTTTATAAAACAGTTTGTTCTCTGCATTAGAAGACACTAATTTAAATACAGTTAGCAATTTTAGATTATATTACTCTGGGAAAATGAAACAATGTAGATGAAAATGTAAACATGAAGTACAGACAGTCCTGTAAATTGGCACAACTCCATAGAAAACGGGACAGGTCAACATCCTTGTATCAGCCATTAATTCAAGGCTGGGCCTTCAGCATCCATTTAGAGTAGAGAAAGTATGTTAAGCATACCTCTGTTTAGTACAGTGTGAGGGGATGAGTAAATTCAGTGAAAGCACTGCCTTCTGCCGACAGGCAGAAGGGGAGGAAAGAGGCAGGGGGAATACTTTGAGCATGTCAGCTGGTTCAGAATGTCCACTGAAATGTGTATAGATCTGAAGGTTTTATGCTACCTCACAAGAAATAATGCTTTTGGTCTCCCTCTATGTCTGCTACAAACTCATACAACAGAATAATTTCAGCTGGAGGAGTCCTCTGAAGGCCACTTAGTCCAATCTCTTGCTAAAAGCAGGTCTAGTTGGAGTGGGTTGTTTGTTCTTGCTCTAGTTCTTCAAAGTATTTTAGTGTTGATTAGTATCTGTAAAATGCAACCTGTTCTGCACATTGATCATCCACCATTTCTCTCAATGTTTATTTTTGCTGCTACTTTGTTGCCACATGTTCCTGAAACATTTGACTGGGAATACCATGAGAACATCTGTGTTGATAATATTGGGAAGAGGAAGCTATTCTCTTATTGATATATGAACCACAAGGTCTGTACATTTCTGGAGAGATATGAAAAATAAAGCTAGAAGCTGAAAACCTCCAAACAATATTATTTGTAGTCTACTTTTTCAGTTTATTTTTTAGTGTCTTATAATTCTGAAAAGGGATAGACTGGCAGTGACTAGAACAGAACCATGGATGTAGTGTAATTACACTCTTCAAAGAGAGTCAATACAGCCAACTTCAGTCCAAAGGAATCATCTCTTGTAGCAAAGAAAGTGTATTTTCCTAGCATATTCAGAATGATTAATTCTGGGACTGAATATTTTGTCTCTATGAGCTTCTGGATGCAGCCACTTGAAGCAACTTTTTTCAGTCCATCAAACTAAAAGTTCTGAGAAAGCTGGAACAAGAAAATATTTGGAGTCTCTCTCTTTTTTTTTTCTTTTTTTAAAAAAAAAAAAAGTTTCAGTGAATTAAAACAGATAAATGAATGAATAAATGTTTTTTCCAATTGCTTGTTTTAAGAACATTTTTAAAGTGCATTTGAAAGCAAATTATTGTTTCAAATTACTGAAATCAAGTATACTGAACTGTCTATTTTTTGTTACCTCCTGAAAAATTACCAAAAAATTATATGCTGGTTTTGGTCAACCACCATGTGCCCCTTTGGGTGAAGGGAAAAAAAAAAAAAAAAAAAGAAAAACCCCTGAGCTTCCAAGAAAGCAAAAAACTTGTTGCAGATATCCATCTGTTAAGTAAAGATGTTGGGCATCAGGAGTGAGGACTGACTGGATGCATCCTTCCGATTCTCTTGACCAGTTCCCAATAGAAAAGAAGTGGCTCACACTATTTGTTCTTAAAATATAGAAAGAAAGCAAATACAAGACTTTTGTCAGTGTCGTTTAAAGATGATATTTATCTGGAACTATGAATTTATAGCGATATCAACTTTGATAAATGTGAATTGTGATAGGATGAGGATGTGAATGTCTTTCTACCTTGTCATCTATAGGTACCTAAGTATCTCTGTGATTTTGGAAGAAATGATGCTCTACATCCCTCTCTCACTGAATGCATAGGAGAAATCTTCATCATGTGGAAAACATGCCCATAGCATCTGAAAGGAAATGCTCACAGAATATTCCACCCTGTTCCACATGTTTCCTCACAAGAAAGAGTGATTAGTCTCAACGTTTACGAAATCTCTTTTCATGTATTTGTAAAACCAATGGGTGAGTAATATTTTACTGCATCTAGGACATATGTAGGGCAAAGTTCATAAGCAGACCAATAAGCGTTATACTTCATTAGATTAACAAGCACAGATGAAAAATTTTACAAGATTTCAGACGCAATTATACTTCAAACTCAGGAAGAAGAAGGATTTGCATAACCAGCTTTGCCTTTTTTTCTTCTATACAAGACTACAAGATATTATATCTATTTACAAATCTTTCCGTGTTTTGTCTTTGAGCAAGACAACTTCTTAAGTACTTCAGAATGAAAATCTACTCTTAATCAGTTAATTCATGGAGAAAATAACAATAATTCACATTATATATTGCTGCCACAAAGTTAAATACAGTTTAAAGAAAATAATCTTAGCCATTTTGTCAATAAAGTTTACCTTATGCATTGAATCCAAAAGCTCTGTGGTAGTCACAATTATTTGAGATGGGCAAGGTTCCTTTCTGGTCTGCAATGGATGTGACTAGTGAACAGAAAATTAAGGACAACATAGTTATAGTAATTTTGAGAAAGTGTGGAAAGATCCAATAGGCTGCAGATTATTAGTATTCTCTTCCAGCAACCGAAGGTCAGCTGAACATTGATCATAACCAGGTACATATCATAACTTGGGCTATGGGATTCAGATCTTCCCCAAAATGAACAAAAACTTTCATAACTCTCTTGAAGAAGTTCTGCAAGTGGGACCAAAATTACACTCACTAAATCCAGTTCCTAAATATCATGATGGGAAGCAAAGCTGAAGCAATGCTATATGTGTCCTATGGGACTTATTTCAGAAAGCATGATGTCCTCTCTCAGGTGAACATTTCCTCTACAATGTCAGGGAAATCAGCTTTCCCTTCTAGCAAACATTTCTAGAAACTGTCTACAAGGAAAATGTCCTCTATCTCTGACAATTAGTATCACATCACTGAAATAATTGGAACTACACAAATCTGCAACAGTTCAACGTTTTGCTACTTATGCCTGATATAAAACACTGCATATGTGTGCGCAGCTCTCTTATTGACTTATGAAGTTAATATTTTCACATTTTGCATTCACACAGCCAAAGAAAATTTTGTTAATTGCTTCTATTTTAATCAGGCTGTCTCACTGAGGCATACCAAGGGACCAGTTTCTTTCCATAGCAGAAATCTCACCAGTAACATTTTCACTGATTTCATAACCACGTGAATGTAGAAGGTGTGTTACTGGTCAACAGTTGTAAATGTTTAATGTTGGTCCAGTCAATGAACTTCTGTTAGCATGAAACTGATGCACAAAGAAGATGAGACAAACCTGCTGATGTGTAAATAATAAGAGATCTATAGGACAAATACTAGAAATATAAAAAATCAGACAAGTGTCTGTTGTCTTGACCCTGCAACTGGAGCTGCAGAAGGGAATTGTGTTTGGTCATAGCTACTTCAGGTACGAGGGTCCTGCATGTATGGACCCTTCATCAGTACTCACAGAGTTCAAAAACACCCATCTGAAACACTAGTATTCACATGACTGAATTAACAGTTTTGTGTCAGTCAGTTGGGAACATAGAAATAATGAACCTGTTGCAGAATTTCTGTTCTCTGATATGGAAATATGTGTCTTGGTTTCACCTCTGTCTGTTTCAAGAGGCAAGTGGCCTTGGCTAGCACACATCTATTTCCATGCTGACTGGGTACTCATACAACTCCCTTAATAACATTCAGAGAATTTAAGTTGCTGATTAACATGTTACCTAATGCCATATTTTTTATCATAGGTTCTGAGAATTCCTTCATATGATGAAGATAAACAATTAACAGTGATTCTCTGAAATAGATGAATCAGGATATCTTCATGTTTCTAGAAAGTTACACAAGTAAATACCTTAGATTTCTTCAGGGAGTTCTTCGTTTCCCTATACAGGATGTGGCATAAAGTGTAGCATTTTTTTGTTGGCCAGGACTGTAGCTTCTTAACCCTTTTTAATATTTAAAAAGCATCATTGTTTTTCTGTTGTTTTGTTTTGTTTTGTTTTTTTCTATGGATCTTCAGTTCTCTTTCTAGACATTTTTATGGTTATTGTATTCTCTATACTTTACCATGACTTGTCCAATGTGGAAGGTGATCATCACATTAGGCAGTGATTTGAATTTTTAATTAGGAAGAAAAATGGAAGCCAAACGGACTTTGATAAAACATCGATAATTTAATTTGTTTATTTTTATCTTGTTCATTCTGCTATAGCATTCATTAAGAATATGGATATTGAGACTAAAAAAATCTATATCCTTTGCTGTGAGGACTAAGGTTAACATTTTTTCCCTGACTTTTTTGTACATTTTTAAATTTTTTATATTAAATTGTGTACATTCGATGACATCATAAAATGACCTGAACAAAGACTGACATGAAATCAAACAGAGATCATGAAGGAGTCATTCAGGTTACTGAGTTCAGAGCACTATCATACAGCAGTATTTTAACCTAGATAGATTTTAATTGTGGGATGAAGAAGCACTTTCACATCTCAGGTCAAAGTTAACTTTCTCCTTACCTCACAGTGGGACAAGACTTTGGGAATCTACCTTTCTTCCTACTCTCAAAAATTGGTCTCTAGGGGAAGAGACATGGATAAAAGAGCTAGAGGGAAACTTGAACATGCATTTTCTCTACTCTGGATCATGGGAGGTCCAGAACACTGGATTTCTTATGGAGAAATACATGTCCTGCAATTTCATCTTCATCAGTGTGTCTACCACAAGTTACAATGCAAGAGTGATAACTAAAAGCCCACACTAGAATTAATCACAAAAAGGCAAGGACTGCTTATGATTTATATTATGATTTGAAAATAAAATCAGTGAATGGCATATGAATTTTTTTTTTAATCTTTTTTCTTTGCAGGTTGGTCTTCATAGGGAACAGTGAAAAAAGGATTAAACTATTACCTTGCTATTAGCATCACTCAGTGTAGTAAAATAGTTTTCTCACGTTACAGTAAAAGTTCAGGGCTATGCAGGGTCTCTTCCTCCTCTCTGCTAGTATGATAGATGCCATAAACTAATTGTCATTCAAGTCTTACCAAACACCAGTGATTTGCTCTTTCTTTGATTGGTTATCTTTAATAGAACTTGGCTTTGTTTTTATCATTTTTTGTGATAAAAGAATGTAAACTTGTAGAGAATTAAATATAAAGATATTTTCAAGGGACTGTAAATAGAAAATCCTTTAGACATATCTTCAAGCTGTGGAGTTCATTTTCTGCTGTGAAATTTCACAGGTTTTGGAAAATACCTTTGTTATTTCAAAATAATAAATACATTTGTAACTTGTGACATTGTAACACTCAAATAAAATCACTTAAATGTAAGTATATAAGATAATTTTCATCATGCAGGCAATTGTAATTTTCCTGGAGAGTTAGTATCTTGTAATTTTGTACAATACTAAGAAAAAGTGGAGAAAGAACAGGATGAGCTAGTTTTAAATTCCAAAAACAAACAGAAACAGAAGATGTAGATAAACTTATTATCATTTTATATACATAGCTGTCATGTTATTCACCACACTTTAAAGTAATAAATCACCAAAGTGTATTATATCAGAACTTGAAAACTATAATACATTGCTGTTCATACACTTAATCTTTAAAACAATATCATAATCTGCATTTTCTAGCACAAATATCTGCTCTTCAATAAAGCAGGAATAGCAAAAGTTCACAAGGCCTTGTGCTCTTTGGCTTCCTGGAGTTTGGCAGGCTTCATCCACCTGACATAATTAATCCCAACAACTAGACAATATAGTTACAGAAACATACGAACTTTTTCTGAGAATCACTTTATCATACATTGCATAAAAATATTTGAGGGCTGGGGAATGGTTGGACTGAAAGTTCAGTTCATGATTATTTACAATATAGCATACGTTAGTCTAAACGGAGTCTATGAACAGAGTTGCCATCTGTTGTTTAAAAAAACAGAAAGAAGGAAGAGAAAAATGAGCTCCATTTGTTTCAGACAGCTATGGGGTGGTCAAGCTAGAATACTTGGCACAGAAGATGTTTAGAATTGAAAAAAGTTTACATCTGGGCTCTGTTCACAGCTTATTTAACTCAACTGTAGCTGCCTTTGTTATCCCTAGTACTAAAATATATTTCTTCAGTACTCCTATGGGCTCACTGCAGATAATCCTGTTGACCAAGAGAAAGGCCGAGTCTGCCCTGGACCCTCCACGGCTGTGACAGGCAGTCCAGGGCAGGAGCTTCTGTAAGCAAGACTTCCCCTGCAGACACAGTCTGTCGGAGCTAACCCAGCTGCCAAGAAGACAGTCATTTCTCCCAGCAAAAACAACAGCAGGGAGCAGGACTCCTGCATGCTAAGTAGTAACCAAGTTCTCAAGTCAAAGTCTCTTTTCTACCTCTTAGAGCTACCATCTGGCAAGCTAGGATGGTGTTTGGACTTTCAACAGAAGCAATTTTAGGGACAAATGCACTAGTAGAAGGTGAGCTATAGTCGCTGCCATCATCAAAAGTGTTATCTTGGTTGTGTCCACAGATGGCAGACCCAACTGACACCACAGCTGAGAGGTTTCAGTGGTGGCAGAGACCTCCACACCAATGTCAAAAGGTGATTTGGCCTTATCAGTGCTGATAAGACATCATTTGTATTTGTACTGGAAGAAAACCCAAGACTGGAAGACATAGTAGAATCAAGATGGATATATTAGACTTGTGAATTAGCTTCCCATGGACTCCTGTCTGAAGTAAACAATTTTGAAATCTCCATGTGAAAGGCCTTTTACTACTATGGATTTTCATGGATTTTTCAGAATTTTTTGTGTTGGTGAGGCATACTCTACACCTGAGAAAAGCTAATGATGCATGTCTTCCCCTGTACTTCATTATCATTATACTATCAAGAGAATATCGGGAGAATTCAATCTTATATAAATTAACTAGAATACAGAATACAAAGTAAATAAAGTTAACTTCTTGCAAAGTTAATAAAAAGCTCTTAACTTCTTGCAAAGTTAATAAAAAGCTCTTAATTTCTTGCAAAGATAATAAAAATTGCTCTGACTACCTTTAAATTTACCAACTTTTCACCTAACAGAAACATAACAAAATTGAACATTCAGTGATATAAATGTGTTTGAGACAATTCCTGAAGACTTCACTCACATAAATCATCACACTCCTCCTAAGAGACATTTTTCCTCAGGTGATAGGATAATAAAGGCAATAGCCTTCATTTATCAAATAATTCAAGTATAATGTAATAAAAGAAATACTACAAGTTTAAACTCATATTATTTTACAGACCTAAGAAATCAGGATACTGATAAAAACCAGCAAATTATTTGAATCTTTGCCCAGATATTGAACTGTTGCCATACAGAAATTTTTAGAGGTGAAAACTAAGTTTAATAACTTCCTACCATGAACCTTTTAGCTTCCTCCCTCACTCCTTTTTTATTCACTTACTGACTTGCTTGACTACAGTCTGGACTGAAAATAAAGTCACATGATACATGGAGATACAGGCCAACATTTCTAGCACAATTTTTGTGGAACTCATATTTAATTCAGATAAGATTTGGCAAAGTCTTTCTGTATCTAGGCTGAATTGAACTGTCAAACTTATCAAGGTTTGACTGACACAAATAATCCTGGGCAACAAATGTGGAAGAGCTTGAGGGTGCTTCAGAACCCCGTGTTTGCACTTCTGTTCACCCTGGAAGTTAGCTCATGCTAGTGTAGGTCCTTTCCCCCTACATCTGTATTAAGGTACATCCATACCTTCTGTGTGGATAGTAAAGGTATGCATTTGTGTGAAAACTGCATAAATGTGGTGCAAACCATGCCTAGATAAAAGAAAACCAGCTTGGTGTAATTCTCTTATAATCATTGAACACTGACTTGGATGAAGCTATTCCTATTCGTTAAATGATCTTAATTTACAATATTTTGTTCTTGACCGTTCCACAGAAGAGCTCAACAGAAACCCCATGAGAGATTGCCAGTGCAAACAACAAAGTGCCACCACTGGCTTTCCAGGGATGTTCAGGCTCTGGAGTAAGGCTTTGAGCCAAGAAAGTGGAGGTATTGTCTCATTTCCCTTCTGCACCTCTAAGGCATACACAAGGATTTTAGTCCCAGACAGGGCCTTCAAGTGAAATCAACCCTCATATAAGACAAGGAATATGAAGGCAGTGGGTTAGACATTCTTATGTGCAGACAGAACCCTAAATTATATCTGACTTGTATTTTTATATTGCATTAATATAACACATTATTGTGCAATTATTGACTTACAACATTCATATCACACATTCATCATTGCTCAAACCTGAAACAAAAAGTATGTCTCCAACCCAGCGGGTCCAGGGAATTTCTCATTGCACCTATATACTGGAAAAGATCTATACCTATGTAAGGTGTTCCACATGTTTTTAAAGTCCTTTTTATTTTGAACATTCCACTCTTCATAGGTCGTTTCTAGACCATTTAGGCCTTTTTATCCCATTTTTTGACAGCTTAAGTAGGACTTGAGGGAGGTATTAACCTCAAATGGGAAACCTTTGCTGAAAAATCTCTTGAATAATTAGGAGACACACAGCACTTTGTTTTCCGGCTGTTGTAAAAAGGCATTACTCCTTTACAGTAATTTCAGATATCTTGTGTTAAGAGTGAATTGAAATGTCTGCTTTAACTTCAAAAAAAATTAATTTAATGTGGCTTTCTTTTAAAACATTCTGTTCTTTTGAAGTTGTTATATATGCCTCTACCAAAAAGATAAAAATTTAAACATCTGGGATTTTATATTTTCCTGTGTCTTTTCTAGGAAGATGAATTCCTCAAATCATTGTGTAACCTATGTAACATCTATTACACATAATCATTACCTGCTACAATGCTTTGGTTGCAACACATTGTCTTACAGTTTAGATGAGGCGTTGGCCAATTACACACATGATGTAAGTAAGTGTGCCAGCTCTGAACCTGACCTGAGGTCTCCAACATATATTTTATGTTTCCTAGTCAGACTAAGGATTGTGGTGTTGAATGCTTTATTTTTTGTTTTCCAACTGGAACACACAGTCACAGGATAAGAGAAGAGATGACTTAGAATATTGTTATCCTCTACCTGTTGCTATCTAGAAGGTATTTTTAAAAAACATCTTTTTCAGACTTTCATCTAGTTTTAGAATTCACACATGTGACAAAATGTTCACATTATTCTGGAGAATTTTCTATTGTCTGGTATTTTTTGGGGTATGATAATTATTTTTATATCCAAACCTCTTTTTTTCCCCTATACCTCTACCTAATTTCTAAATCTTTATTTGGTAATCATGCATGCTCATATGGCTCATAGGCTCATACAGCTCAAACAACTCCATCTATTTTAATGCTTAGTAAAAGAAATTAAATTAGTATTTTTCAGACGTCAGTTTGTCTCAGAATTTTCCTAGCTTTTTATGGAAATTATGGAAATATATTCCTGGCAACATCTCCATTCATTGAATGTATTAATGAAATAATTTAAATGTAGTGGTCCAAGTGAGAGAAGATGATGCTGTCCTATGATATGAAACCTGTGCTTCTATGATGCCCCTATGTTTTGCAGAATCATAAAATAAGAAGGTACTTAGAAAGGTCATCTAGTCCATCTGCTTGCCCCAAGGCTTGATCTGCTTATACCTATGGCAATCCTGGCAGATGTTTGTCTAACCTTTTCGTAAAGGCATCCATTGACATCCACAATAAATGGTTCTTTATTTCTCCAGTGCAACTGTATGCCCATTTACAGTCATGAACACCACAAAGGGGTGCTTAATGAAACTTCAGAACTCTCATATATTAAATTGTTAATTTTTACAAACTCTTTTATATGAAAGTAACAGAACCTTAAAAAGCACAGTTCAAACAGATGGCCATTTTTCCTGTGTGAAGAAAGCAGTGGTTAATAGCTATACTAGTTGGTGAAAGAATTAATAAAGCGATATGAAAAGAGAAAACATCTCTCCAGAAGCAAGTAAATGTGGAAAGCAACTAGGAGTTCAAAATTGATATACAAGACTCTTTTTTTCATTAGATTACTAACTAATTAGTGATGGCTGTGCTGACCAGATAGAATGGGCCAGATTCTCATTTGGTTTAAGTTGCATTGGTCAATACAGCTAAGACTAGTCATAAAACTGGCTCAGCATTTAGCTCTACATATGAAGAGAAAAATGAGCTTGATATATTATGGCTGTCAGATCTCATTTTGAAATATTTTGCTTTGAAATTCAACATATTCATTTATAAAGATGAGCAGTATACATAATAGTAGTAAGTACTGCATTCTTTACATTATCTCTTCGGAAGCAATTTAATGTCATGAATGACTGATAGGGAAATATCAGGCAAACTCAGCAAAGGAAGAGCACCAATAAAAGCAATTATTCCTGTCAGAGCAAGTGGGATTGTTTCCAGTTATTCATAGTTTAGATTCAATCAGTGCATGTCTAATTTAGAGTCAGACCTTTCCATCCTGTGCTATGCTTCTGGACTCTGATTCTCTCTATCAGTTGTGATCATGACAGCGTAAAGAAATGGAAGATCATGCCTTACTTAAAACAGACATTTAGTTCTCATTTGTGTTTGCTTACCACTCTGCAAAAGTGACCACACACGGAAATCTCTTGAGGGAAATACAATGCAGTTATAGCTTGGACACTTGCCTCACATTAAGCCAAGAGACTTAAATCAAAAATCTTTAATGGAAGAGAAAGGAAATCTTTGCCATTCAAAGCTGAACACTGTTATTCTTGCTTTGACATTCTGTGACTGCTCCATGACTTTTCAACAAATGCTTTATGATGCCAATGACATCTGATAGTAAAATACCGTGTATGACAAGAACTCAATGCTCTTTAGAAAACAGATCTCCAAACCTATCTGAAAAAAATTTGCTTTTTATTCATGTATATCACAAATCCAGTTGATTGAAGCCTACAGCAAGTTCTGTTAATTTGGAAATAGACAGAATATAATTGTGGGTAATGCAAAGCTGGGTGGCTGTGGCTGGCCTAAAATTTGTTGTCAGCAGGAAGAAGATTAATTTCATTTACTCTCTTTGTCATGTCTCACTGGCTTCCTGTCCTTTTTGCTTGTTATCTCCAGTGGGCTGCTGCTGTCACTCTCAATTCTCTTTCTACTCAGTTATTTGTTATCTGACAGATCTGTCTACACATTTTCCCAATATGACATTTTCCCTCTCCTGAACCAGAACTGTTATCACAAAGCCTATACTATGGGAGAAATCTTATGCTGAACTTAAAAATTTAAAGAAAGAATTAGATTTATACAATTCCACAACAATGCTCCTGCCCAAGTACTCTGTCTGCCTGAGGAAAACAGCCTTTTTTCTTGTATTTTTTCCGTGTAAATAAAAGAAGCAGTGATAAGGTATGAAAGCATCTATAGGCTCCTGGCCTTACGTCTCAGTCCTTGAATCATCTGTGGGAAAGTCCAAGAATAACAGGAGTACTCCACTATGTTCGGAAAAATACGGTACGTAGATGAGGAATTATTAAGGACATATTTAACATATTTGTTCGTATGAACCAGTTTGTAAAGTGTTCCTGAATCAGAGGATATTGTGTGTCCTGCCTGCAGTGCTGGATTTTCACAGGATTACCCACTGTAAGGGGACACCCACGTTTCAAAATATTTGTCATATATATATACACATGTGCATGTGGACATGCTGTTTCAATTACATTATCTCCACCTGACATGACATAATAGATTGCTCTGTAATACGGGTCTGTAAATGTTTAGGGGTAAAATGGGAGGACTAGGGTCAGGCTGCCTTGTTCCTTCCCCAGGGGAGCAAAGGAAAAGCTATTGTACCATTTTATACCCTCTGGTTACATGTAAGATATGTGTGTTTACCTAAATTGCCTTTAAGATTTGGGCTAACTAAAGGTATATTCAGTGCCAAGTGAGTGACATAAAGCTATCCCTGGTGACTGTTCTAATGATATGCAAGGGTCTTAACTCTATCACTTCTCCCAAGGCTAAGAAAATTTCAGAAATGAGGGTGAGCTTTTAGTGTGCTTAGAAAGCGTACAAGTTGTGTTACAAAAGTAACTTCCTAGAAGTACACCAGAACAAAAAGTGTGTTGTCAGGGGTGTCCCTGCCTTCTTGCACTCTGCTTTTGTGTAGGACAGAGGATGTTCACCAAGGCCAGCTTTGGTGAAAGACCCCAACTCTGTAGGTTCCTTTTATTGCCAGGGGAGATTGATAAACTTCCTAAACAGGCAACCCTGAGAACACCAGCTGGGCTCCCATCCTGTCTAAAATTGCCTCCAGGAGAAGTCTTGCTTTTACTATTGACTACAGAGAGAATCAAAGGAAACCATGCTTCTTTTTATAACATTGGTCTCTGTTAATTCTCCACATAAGCATATGGTGCCTCAAATGCTCTTCAGCAATGTGTCATTGGTTTCAGGTGTGTTAGAAATAACATTTATTTCGAATTATCAGAACATGAGAGACAGCTGATTGATCATATGAGGTCTGAAATTAAGCAGCAGACAATAACAGAGAGAGAATATAGGGACTGTATAGGGATATAATAACATTTTCCCAGAATCTCCCACCTGAGCTTCAAGTGATTCGTGGCTCAGGGAAACATGATAATTTCTAACAGTTTATACTTCTTTAAAGATCACTTTTGGAAAATACTGTGATGAGAGTCCACTCTTTGATCTGCCAGCTTCCCTTTTAACAGTTGAGGGTGTGCCTGTACATACACCCTGGCATTCTTATATATAGGTATGTATATATGTGCATGGTTTGTGTGTGTATGTGTGATTTCACAGAATCATAGAATCATAGAATGGTTTGGGATGGAAGGGAACTTAAAAGATCACCTAGTTCCAACCCCTCTGCCATGGGCAGGGACAACTTCAATGACCAGGTCACTCAAAACCCCAATGAACCTGTCCTTGAACACTTCCAGAGAGGGGATATCCACAATTTCTCTGGGCAACCTGTTCCAGGGTCTCACCACCCTCATAGTCAATAATTTCTTCCTTACATCTAATCTAAATCTACCCTCTTTCAGTCTAAAGACATTACCTCTTCTCCTGAAACTACATGCCCTTATAAAAAGTCCCACTCTAGCTTTCCTGTAGTCTCCTTTAGGTACTGGAGGGCTGCCATAAGATCTCCCTGGAGCCTTCTCTTCTGTAGGCTGAACAACCCCAACTGTCCCACCCTGTCTTCATAGGAGAGGTGCTCCAGCCCCTTAGCCATCTTTGTGGCCCTCCTCTGGACTCGCTCCAACTGTGCTCCATGTTCTTCGCATGTTGTGGGCCCCAGAGCTAGATGCAGTACTCCAGGTGGGGTCCACAAGAGCAGAGGAGAGGGGGAGAATCACCTCCCTAGACCTGCTGTTCATGTTTCTTTTGGTGCAGCCCAGGATACAGTTGGCTTTCTGGGTTGCAAATGTACAGTGTTTTGTCATCAACATCACCCCCAAGTCCTTCTCTGAAGGGCTGCTCTCAATCCACTCATTGCCCAGTCTGTATTTGTGCTTGGGATTGCCTCAACCCATATGCAGGACCTTGCACTTGGCTTTGTTGAACTTGATGAGGTTTGGATGGGCCCACATCTTAAGCCTGTCAGGATCCCTCTAAATGGCATCCCTTCCTTCCAGCGTGTTGACCGCACCACACAGCTTGATGTCATAGGCCAACTTGCTGAGGGTGCAGTCAATCCCACTATTGATGTTGCCATCAAAGATGTTAAACAGCACTGGTCCTAATAAAACCCCCTGAGGAGCACCACTCATCACTGTTCTCTACATGGATATTGAGTCATTGATTGCAACTCTATGAGTGCAACCATCCAGCCAGTTCCTTATCCATCAAGCAGTCCACATGTCAAAACCATGTCTCTTCAATTTAGAGACAAGAATGTCATGCAGGACAGGGTCAAATGTTGCACAAGTTCAGGTAGCTGATGCCAGTTGCTCTTCCCTTATCCACCAATGCTGCAGCCCTGTTGTAGAAGGGCACCAAATTTGTCAGGCATGATTTGCCCTTAGGGAAGCCAGTTTGGCTGTCACTAATCACCTCCTTATTTTCCATGTGCCCTAGAAGAGTTTTCTGGAGGATCTGCTCCATAATCCTGCTGGGCTCAGAGGTGAGACTGACTGGCCTATAGTTCCCCTGGTCTTCCTTCTCTTCCTTTTTAAAAATAGGCATTATGTTTCTCCTCTTCCTGTCAGTGGAAACTTCGCTGGAATGTCATGACTTCTCAAATATGATGGGTAAGGGCTTAGCCACTTCGTCTGCCAGTTCCTTCAGGACTCACAGATGAACCTCATCAGGTCCTATCTGTTACGATGGACTCAAGTTCTGTGAATCACCTGCTTGTCCTGAAGTGATAAAAAATTATTATCAAATTAATGAATTTGGATCATACTTTGTCTGTTATACAGGAAGATCAGCCTCCAAACGTAGTCATGACCTGCAGTAAGCAGTGCACTATGTCAAGAGCATCTCTGAAGGGAAAGTTACTTATTACTGATCAAATGCAAAGGCAAGATCTCTCCCCACTCCTGGACTGCGTAGGATGGCAGTGAGGAAAGTCCTTTAGCTGCTTCTCAAATGATGAGCTGACAATAGATTGCCATTTAAAGACAGCTGTGGCAAAACCCTCTATCACTAGTCTCATCAATTTTTACTGTTGCCCAAGTCAGCTGGAAATTTTCTGCTTGAAAGTTCTTTAAAAACAAACAAATGAACCAAAAATAGCTGGTATCTCTTCAAATAAAAGACAGATGTTTTCTATTACAGGAAAGTGGTAGCTTTACTAGCTTAAAAAATGCTAGCTTACTTTTTTTAAAAAATACTACATACATTTATCAGTGAAACACAGACACTACAACCACTCTTTATGGTTTGATCTGTAAGTGAGATATGGTCCATATAGTGCCTTTCCCAACATACGTCAAATGCATAAGCACACTCTCAGAGTATACTGTAAGGTAACTGTAGTTAACAACATCAAACAAATGGAAAAGGAGATCATTTTTCAAGCAGAAAGAAGAAAGAAGGAGCTGTAAAAACTCAAGTATTAGGTTTTAAACTAAAGCAAGGAAACAAAGTAGAGAAAGACTAACATTTGAAACTATCTGACAAATAGAGGTATATAGCTGGAGACTGTAATAAATTGTGAACTCAGAGTGTGCCATTTTCTTTCCATTGCTTAATACAAAAGAGTCGATATTGATAATATTACAGAATATTACACTGTGACCAGAACTAACATTTCTGAGCTTTAATGTACTATTCAATTTCACTTTTGTAATCTCTGTAATGACTTTAGGTGCCATTCATGCTGTTAACCCACACACAAACCAACCACAGTATTTTTTCAAATTATGGTCGACAGACTGTCTTTGTTTTGCAGCATATAAGCAAGCAGGCAAAAGTCAGCTTTCCAGGATTTTTCCACAACTGTCTGTTCATTTGTTTGCCATTTTCATTTGCCATCAACAACATTATTGTTTAGTGGAGTAGGCTGGGGATAGGGTGGTAGCTAATTCCTGAAACAGCATTTTTGTCACACTTGATGCAAGCACACAAATCTCTGATCCCATACAGCTGAAGGTTTCATGTTCAACAGTTGTCTAATTCTAGTTTAGATCACTCAATAAAACATAATCCCTTTCTTTTTTCCCAACTGTATTTACTACTGTCAAGAAGATATGAGATAAAGCATCCTTGTAGAAAAGCTTTTGCTGATTTGTACTGTTTGACCTATGAGAAAAATGTATCTTGAAGAAACAGAGAATTCCCTTTAAAGTAACTGTTACATGATAGGAAGGGTAAATCCATGCTGTACATGCCATTAAAAGACAAAACTGTATTTAGTTTATTATAAATACATTTCCAGTATGATCAGTCTTTTTCATGGTACCTTAAGCCAGATTCTGAGGATCATGTATGAAAGGACTAACCTAATTTGAATAGCTAGGATTATTTTTACAGAGGGAGTTACATATGCACATGATATATCTTCATATACCTATATATAAAACATTCTGGACAGCCTTCATTACCTTCCAGCTGGAGACCCAAATTATTGTGAATAAAATATTACACTAGACCACTACTCTATGGGTGGAAAACACCACCTTTATTACAAAAAGTGTCTTTAGAATACCTTAAACCATTAACATTTTTTATTGTGACTGCTTGCTGTAGCCTTTCATCTGCAAAAAAAGTTTCCCTAGATACCAGCAGACCTATTTTTAAAAGTGTCATCAGATACCATAAAAATCTATTAAAATTTTTTGAATTTAAATTTATTGAATTGTAAAATTTGGTGGTCTTAAAATCTGGTATTGCTGGGACATTCCAAGGCTAGAGGTGAATATAAAACCCCACTGGGAACTGGAAATCTCTTCTTTCCCATAAAGGGAATCTGTAGTTGCAGAGTAAAGAGACAGGACATGTTTTCTCCTTCTGTTGCTCAAGGATAGTATATCACTGATATGTGGTTTGGGGCTGTTGTAATTTCAGGGAGTAAGGGCAAGACATCTTTTGCCAACACATTTAAAAATATACATGTCTAATTAAAAATTTAGGAAGTTATTTACAACCTCATAAAATATTAATGAAGGAAGAGTACAGTTGCAATAAGTGATGGGTAGAACAACAGGAGTATATCTAGCATAATACAAAGGTTTATGATATTTATATTGTCAGTATAAATTTGTTATAAAAGTGTTACTACTAGTCTGACTTTTATCAAATCAGAAACATCCAGATTTTTATAAATCCACATTTCAACTTGTGGTTTGGGGTTTTTTTAATATTATGAAGCAAAGGTATTAATATTTTAATCAAAAAGTTGAAAAGTCCAGTGTAGGAGAATTCAGAGATAACAAAATATATTTTCTGCATGTCATTTTTTCCCATTTTGCACATCATGAGTGCAATGGATGGTACATTACTCTGGTAGCTAGGAACACATTTCTCATCTTGATGTTGACTCTAATTTTGGCCTTGGGCAAGTCAGTCGACATCTCTGTACTTCAGTATACTCAACAGTAGAACAGAGATAATAAAGCTGTATATACACTGTAAATCCCTGAGAGCTGGATTACAGCTTTCTAAAGAAATACTTTTGGAAGGGATTAAAAAGCTCTGCATGTGCTCCAAAGCTTTCTATCTTACTGCTCCTTTATAAATGCAGCCCCCACGTTTCTCAAGTACTGCAAGAAGCCACAGTTAATTGCAAGTGATATACCTCAGAGCTGGCTGTAAGACCTCAGTTAGAAGTCTTTGCAGTGCCTAGTAGTGAGGTTTTAACCAGTTGTTTATAGTATCAAGAAAAAGAATCAAGACCTTCCCACCCAGCAATAAAAAGGGTAGCTCTGTCCTCACACAAGAACCCTGGGATCAAGTGGATGTGCTGTAATCTTGGGATTCTCCCCCCAGCACCTTTCCCCAGCCTTCCAGCTCTTCCTTCACCATTATCTCTCACTTGCCCATTTTCTTTGTGGCTCTCAAGACCAGCAGGCACAGCAGTGCAGGGCCATCCTGCCAAGAACAAGGGTCATCTTCTTATATGAGCCTTGGAATACACTTATTTTCTTTATGAATTTTGCATGAAGAACAATGTAAATGGAAAATATGATTACTTTTTCTCACAAGAGTGCTGTGAGTATTAAACAGTTAATGATCATTAGGCTTTGTTAAGTATCATTTTGCAATTTTGATTTCTCAATCCTAAAGTATTATTCTGGTAGGTATTGCATCTAGTTATCAGTCACCCCTGTCTGGAACAAAGATCATATATTTTAGCTGAACTAGTATTGCAGAATCTCCTTTATCCCACAGCAAAGCTGTTACCTAATTTGGGATGAAACAATTAAGCACTGAATGTTCTTTTCAGGTCCATTTACAGACTTCATTCTTTGAAGCAAGTCTATTTTGGCATAGGATTCCTTTACAAATATGTCATTTGACCTTCTAATGAACTTCTGGAAGTTATTTGATCAGTAACAGAGTGATACTACTACCACCATGATGTCAGTAGAGTTTTCCTTCCTAAGAACTTAAGCCTTATTCTAAGGAACTGTAAAGTGTTTAAGTAAGCAGGTGTACTTATTAAAGATGCTTACAGTGTATGGCAGGAGCAGAAAAGTAAATGCTTATATTATGTCAATAAGCCCAATATTCTTTGTAACTTTTATCTTCTTTTATTGGATTAAAAAATTCCCACAAACAAAACCTCGCTGGTGAAAAATGTCAAAACTTATAGTTTTGATATTGAAAGAAAAGCTTGACCTAATATAAATCAAGGCCAAGCTAAGTCTTGGGAATATCTTGAAAATATCAAGTGTCCATGTCACAGAATTAAAACAGAGACTGTATTTACAAAATTATAAACTTCAAAATAAAGGTCTGGATTCTTTGTATCTTAGCATATTACAGGAATTAGATGAATAAATTACATGCAAAGGAATGATTAAAAAAGTTCCTGAAGCAAAAAAGTAAGGGAAAAAAAAATGAATATGAGCAGACAGCATATCCTGATAATTATCATCCTGTAATCTAATCGTAAAATAATCTGATTTAAAAGAATTTGAAGGAACTGTATAAAAGCTCTTTTTTAATGGATAATTACTTGATTAACTAAAATTATTTCTTGATTAGTCTATATAATATATTTTTCTCTGTGAATTTAAGAAGCAGTTTATTTTCAAAATGTGATTTCTGAATTTAAAATTTTGCTTGGTGGGTGTATCTGTCATATTTAGTTAATCATTGTTTTCAGACTTTCTCATGAACACTGCAAATATCTTAACGTAATTCCAGTGTAAAACATGTCTTCCCTAAAAAATGCTTTTATACATATGTAAATATATTTCTACCTGTAAATATAATGATCATTCTAAATTTTATTCAGTTAGAAGAATGATCAGGGAAAAACCCCTAAGAATCTAGACAATGAAGTCACTGATTTGCAGAAACTGTGAAGGGCTTGAATTAACCCCCAGTGAGAATCCTCTCATTCTCCTATGAAGAAGACAAGTTCCAGATCTGAATCTGGCTTTTAAAACCACCTCACACTTTTTACTGACCCAAACTAAAAAAAAAAAAAAAAATCAGACGGGTGCTATCCCTAAAGACTTATGGCAAATCTACATTAAATAATAGAGCCTTTTGCAAAGATCTTTGACCTGGCTACAGTAGGGTTCATGCTCAAAATGGGAATATGTCAGCCACAAAGAGGCCTATTTGCTAGTGCCTAGCACTGGGCTAACACTACGTTATCATTTTCAGGACTCCAGCTCAGAGTGATGCACTGTGTGGTTTGAAGAGATGAGTGCTGCTGGAGGTAGCTGGGGACTCTTGGCACCATGTACGTCTGTACCACATACCAGAGTGGTATAGACATACTCTCACACATTTCAAATGTAGATTGGTTGGGGCCTTCTCCTTAAAAACCTCGCTGCACCTGGATCTTGGGTTGTAGTCTGATCTGCAATTAATAAAAAGTACAATCAAAAGATAGGAATGATAGATCTCATTTCCATTTGTTCTCCAGATTCTTAGAAATCCCAGACAGATCTTTTAATTCACAATAAAAAGACATACTAAAACTAAAACTCAGTGTGTTTTCAAGAAGAATACAGAGCACTGTGTTGACCTAGCGTTTCGAGCTTGTTTTCATACACTGCACAGTTTCATTCCACTATTAATTTATATTAAAAACTCATCACATGGAACTCTTCAAGTCAACAACATTATCCATAATGTTAACAATGACTAATATGTGGTATTTAAACAGTGCTTGTCATCTTCAAAGCATGTTACAAATATTAATTAATGATCAGCTGAAGAATAAGAAAATTGTTGATGGAACATTTTAATGCATAATCCTTTGATTAATTAATATTTATAGTGTCAGTTTTATCCCTGGTAGAATTCTGCAGATGTACTTGGAATTTCCCCAGAATGATTTTGGCCACTTTATTTGTCCACCTTTCTGGGAGTCATTAGTAAAATCTGAAACATTAATGTCTGGAATATCATCACTTTTTAAGCACTGGTTTTTTATCTTTTGGATACAGTGCTCTGCAGATTTTGGACAGGCAACTGAATGCAGTAACACATGCATCTTGGGCCATTTAAAAATTATCCTTCACATAGCTGATCAGCAGCACAAGGGAGATAGGGCCTTTCCCTATGCAGCTCTCCAGAGGCCACCACAACTGCAAACTGTGAGCGTGAGTAAAGGATGAGGGCAGATGGGAAGAACTATGTATACAAAGAGTTCACAGGGACGATTTCTAGCTTTCAAATACTTCAGAAGTGCCAGGGAAATTACAGAGCCATAGAAGGCTGTGCTCCTCAATGATCAGCTGGAAAAAGAATGAGAGAAAGATTACAGGAAAGATTTTACCTCCTGCTACAGATGGTTTTTGCTCTTCTTCAGACAAAGAGTCACTGTAGAGAGGTCCCAAGGAAAACTCTGGTGTGTATAACAGCCAGGCAAGCTGTTCCATCAGGAGCTCCCAGGAATTGCCAGGAGCATAAATCAACTAGGCCAAGATTTAGGTTTTGGTGTGGGTTTTTTTCTGTATCTGATCTTTATACATCCTGACCCAAAGCAAATGTCAAAAGCTCTGACTCTGAATGAGGCTGAATACTCCTAGGGCTGTCTTAAATTTCC
Source organism: Athene noctua (assembly GCF_965140245.1). Lineage (NCBI taxonomy): Eukaryota > Metazoa > Chordata > Aves > Strigiformes > Strigidae > Athene > Athene noctua. Next base: position 67,072,477 of record NC_134039.1, read on the forward strand.
TTTCTTATATTAGATTTTGTGAAGAGAGATTGACTAGATGAGCAAGTGCTTTGATATATTTTCTATCCACTCACAGGTCCTCTCCTTTCTTTGACATTCCCTCCTGTCATTGAACATATCCCTTGTAAGGGTAGATCTGGGGAAACATCAGTTCACTGTAATCTGCACCTGCATGTACCAGGATAGCCAATGTATATTTCTACCTCTTTGCATTGTCTATGTATACAGAACACTTATCTGCTTTTTTTTTTTTTTCATTTCATAATCCTGATGATTTCTTTAGAAACCATATGAACTCAGTCAATTGATAACTTCAGAATAACCACGATTAATGACCTGAGAAAGAGGTCCTTTTTTTTTTTAGTAGTAGAGCTGCACTGCATCTCAAAAGTTTTGTATTGATTTGTGGAATTCTGGGTAAATAATTCTTTGAAATAGAAGTTGTGTTATCCTGGCTTAGTCATTCTGACAAAACCCAGTATTTTAATGCAGAATTTTCACTTAGGCAGTGCACCTCTGGCTTTCTGTAAGGTGGTTTGGTATTGCACTGCATCTTCTAAAACATTTTGCTGTTCCCAGTGATGAAAACAGTCACCTAGCTATTGAAAGAGGGACAGAGTTTAAAAATAAGATACCAGATAGAAGGCATTAGTAGCTTCACAAATATATATAAAGAGTTCAGGTTTCCTTAGTAATTAACACAGATCATCTTTGGCATTCCCTTTTCTCAAGAGAGTGTCTTTACAAGCATACATAGTGACATGGGGAAATGTCTTTTCAAATTGATTTCTGCTTAACTATTTCAGGATTCTCATTAGTGCAGTTTTGTTCAAATAACATCATGGAACATATTAGCTCAACAGTATAAAAGCATTAAATAATAAAAATAAAGATATTGTGAGTATTACTCTACATTTTTAATAGTATATAGAACAATTTTCCCTTCTACATTTTGCAAGTGCTTGCTTAATAAACAGAATTTGAAATAGGCAGTTTGTAAGTAAATACTGTTTTTCAGTATTTTACCAAAGTCTTCCTTCAGATGGAACACTGACTGCTTAATACTTCTGCAGAATCTGGTATACATTGGTTTTTCCAGCTTCTGTACTCAGATCACAAAAATCATGAGGGGGCTTCCTTCAGCAAGTTAAAAAACACATAGTCTTTTTCTGAAATCTTTCAACCACAACTGATCAAACAAGGGACAGGTGGTCAGTGGAGCAGCACTCTTTCTGGCTCTTCTAGTGAATTAGCTGGAAGTTTCACAATGTCTTTGGTTGCCAAATTAGAGCATGGAGATTCTTTGTGGTTATTACATGGCTTAGTAATCATTGCAAAAGATTTATACCCGTACTTATTCTGAAAGCATCTGTTTCTCCATTCCAAGCATGCAATACTTATGCTGTTTTATCTTTTTTTGTCCCTCCCTGTTAACTGCTCAATCTAGCTGAATTGATGGAAGCCTTTTTTTTTCATCACTCTTTTTCCCCACTCTTTCACCTAACTGAGACAACAGGTAACCATGACCAAACTTCAAACATCTCTTAACTAAAAAGATTTTTATATAACTGCTAGCTACTGTTAGTTCCAACAAAGCCAATAATTCTTTTATGGCACAGAAAAAAATTAATGTACAAAGCTATATTGCAGATATTAAATTTATAAAGAAATCTTTGCAATTCAAAAGACCAAATGAATTTTTAAAGTTTCATGACTAAGCATTTAAGTGAAGCTTGGCTGACAACTTGGTGGTCTCATCTGAATATTTGCTTGAATCTTGAGCATTTGTCATACATGTGTATTTAGGAGATATGGGGCAAATACATATGTAAGGATTTTGTACTCTTTCTTCATTGGTACTTTCTGACAATAGTCCTGTTCCTCCAGCAAGATACTACACCTGGTCCTCTTGTCAATAAATGTACAGTATTTCAGACACAGGATCATTTCTTTTGCATCACATATTTGATGGCACAAAAAAGTCAGAGGTCCATTTGTGGAATAAAAAAAGAACATAGTTGATTAAGAAGAAAGTAAAGAGAAGGAAGAGAGCTTATACCCAGATTTGACTGAAATTTAGATAAAGAATTGCCTACAGACAGTAAATTTTCCCTCTTTGAATTTAATAACTCTGAAGTGCTTCATTCTCTCAGTACTGTCTATAGAGAGTTGATGACAATATTGGTTCTAATTTAAACGTCTCATTCAGGTGGCTAAAATCAAGTAAGATGAATCAGGTCTTTCGAAATTACAATTTTCTATTGCTATTGTTATAAAGCAAGTTTTGGAAACACAATTTTCTCTCCTTTGATGAGCTACACAGGGTCAGACCTTCAAAAGAGCTTAGGCCTCAGCTTCTAACTGCTCCAAACCAGTATTTTTCAAGCTTCTCAAAGGTTTTCCAAGTTAGGGTTTTCAACACATCAACCAGTTCACAACGAACTTTCCTCAAATTAATCACTCCAGTTTATGAACACAATCTGAGTTCCTCTGGAAATATGGTCCTGATTTTAAGTGCTCAAAACATTACCCTTAAGATCTATGTCCCTAAATTGATTTGTCTGTAACACAACAAATGCTTATAAGGCAACTGGATAGCAATCAGCAGTCCATATATGCATATGAAGTTTTATTTTAGATAACAAAGCTCTGTATTTTTATTGGAATTTTCTCATCTGCACTAGTATTTAAAATGAAATCGTCTGGAATATTTATCTGGGAAAAAAATATCTGGAGACTTCCCCTGCCCTTCCTCCCCTCAGCGGTCTGTCTACAGATATTGTTATAATTCAACATAACCTTTTAGATCATTAAAATGCCAGAGTTGCCTTAAGAGAGATCACGGTGTTCCTTGCCTCAAACACCTTGGCAGTGTTGATTGCACAGCTCAACACTCTGTTCTGCATCCGGGAAGAGAGTGTAATAGACTAGTTGCCATCATTCACTGGTGTGCGTGCAAATTATACCTGCTACAGGCACCTGCTTGGACACAAACAATAGCTTGGTAATCCTGCCTACTGTTTTCTTCATATAGACACATGCTCTAAAAAAACAGAAATGCTGGCTTTAGTGCCAGACCAGATGTGTATTTCTAAAGGTCAGTTTAATTCATCAGAAGTAGTTGAAAATATGCCAGTTGAAAAGATGCCTTTCCACTGGGTATTTTTGCTCTTGTGAACAAATGTTTCTTAATGTTGAATACCTACCTAAAGGCCAAGTTCTCCCTACAGAACTGCACAGTGCCTTTATTACTGATACTGGGCTCTCAATCCATATATAGACCTTTCTGTTGCACAGAAATAACAGTTTAAATATCAAATTTAATACACTTCATGAGGGACTGGGGAGATGTGTCTCTTTATTCCCCAATATAAATGTGGAAATAAATGGTGGTGTTATCTCCTTTATCACAGTCGAGTGCTAGCATTTGTGCAATATCTATAATATCAGCAGTCTGTCACGCTGTCCAGTACATACATGTTATAGACATACAAAGGGGATTTGGAGGCCCAAGATGAGCACCTGCTGGTGAGGTGGTATATAAAGAAGGACACAGGCTGGAACACCTCATTTTGGCTCAGTCTTAACATTGATGCACTAAAACTATGCCTTTATATGAGAGAAGTTAATACACCAAAAGCATGGAGAGACAAAAAGCACAAGCTATCAGCAGTATAAATATGGAACTTGGTAATCTCATCTGCTTGGTATGTATGAGCAATGAGCAAGCTGCAGGCTGCCCAAGACTCTGATTAGCTCAGAAAGAGGAATAAATCAGAGTGACTGAGTCTGTTTGGGGGCAAAACATGACAATGGTGGTATCAACAGTACTATGAGCAGGAACTACATATTTATTTGCACATTCTTGTATACACTGGATGCCAGTGCATTACAAATGCATTAATTCATAAAGACAAAGGATTTTATTAATTTTTATGAATATACTTCTAGTGATTTGACTTTGGCTAAATGCCAGGTATCCACCAAGTCGCTCTATCACTTCCCTCACCCCCTTCCCCTTGTTTTCTCAACAGGGCAAAGAGAGGAAAGAAAATAAGATAGACCAACCCTTGTGGGTAAAACAAAAGCAGTTTTAATATAAGCAAAGCGAAGCAAAGGTCTGCGCACAGAAGCAAAAAAGAAAAGAGATTTATTCTCTCCTTCCCATGAAGAGGCGATGTCGGGCCTTCTCAGGAGCAGGGCTCCCATGCCCATAGTGGTTGCCTCGTAGGACCAAGGGTGACCCCACCCCCTTCCTCCTTTCTCCCAGCTTTATACTGAGCAGACTGGAATATCCCTCTGGTCAGTTTGGGTCAGCTGTCCTGGTTGTGTCCCCTCCCAAGATCTTGCCCAGTGGGATACTGGGGGGATAAATATCAGAAAGAGCCTTGGTGCTGTGTAAGCACTGCTCAGCAGCAGCCACAGCACCAGGGTGCCATCGACACCCTGCCAGCTCCCAGCATAAACCACAGCACCGTGAGGGCTGCTACAGGGGAAAACCAACTCCAGCTCAGCTAGACCCAGTAAAATACTTAACTGAATGTTTTTGAACAATCAATATTTTCTGCATAATTTTGCTATAGATCTTTTTTCAAAAAGGTAGAGCAGTCAATCAGGAAAAAAGTAAGGAAAATTTATCTCTGATCAAAAATGACTGTTCTTTGTTTTCATTGTATTGTTACTTTTTTTTCAATTAGCAGAGATTTATAAGGAGTAGATATGCATACGAAATGTCAGGACAAGCAGCAGAACACATAAAATAACTGTGGTGATAAGAATACCTCTCAGTCTAACAGTCATGTATTAAAGTGTTAAGAATAAAATTTCACACTGAACTACTGCCATCTTTCCAAAGAGTAATAAGTAAATATGCCAACAAAATATCAGCTACAGAAAATAGGTGCCATTAGATTTAACTACACAGTTCTTCATATAAAAGACTAAAAGGGGCTACATGTTGCATAAGATTCTATTTTTAATATGAGTCTCTCAGAAGTAGCAGCATATCTCTAATTAAACTTACATAACAGTGAAAGCAAGGGCTAATGAATTACATAAAATAATATTAATATTAAAGTATTAAAAAATGTAATTATATAGATTCTCAGTTATCATGGCTGATAGGAAGGGGATTGGTTTGAGACATACTAAAATATTGTTTTGCAGATTGGGTTTAATACCAAACGTGATTGAGAAAAATACCGAAAAGTATTATTCCATAGTAACAAATTCTTGGAGGATAGGTCTAGAATGAACTCTGCTTTGTATGAAGTGGTATAACAGGCACTAAGACTAGCTCTTCTAAAGATTTAGGTATCTTCTTTGCACGTCGCATGAATGTATCAGTTTTTTCAGACCATTGTAAACTGCAAAGGTTGGAACCTTAGACAGGACTAGAGACTGCTGAATTCATCACTCTGCTCAGGTCTCATTCTCACTAGGACACATTATGAAGTAGGTATTCAAGCTGGGCCAAGGCATTTAAGTGTGTAAGGACCAATGAAGATCAATGGTACTTATAGCTCTATATCGCTGAATTATTTGTTTAAACTCTGTAGAGAAATAAGGTATTTCTAATAATATCTAAATGACTGTAAATGACATAATATCAAACCAAGCATGCTTCATGCACTGTGACAATTTGAGTGAGGAACCCAAGGCCCAAAAAGCTTCAGGGTGGTATCCTTCCATTCCACTTTTGATAACTGCAGCTAATGACACTGGCTTGTACATTATTTCTCTGAGTAAAGCAGCTTTTGTCAGATGCATAGAAGTGTACAAGCCATCCAGTCTAAAGTTTATGTGACCCTCTGATCATTTGTAATTCAGAAGCTATCAGCAGAAGTGCTGCGGAAACAAGAAGATCAAGAACAAAAGGTAACAATAAAAAAGGGAAGAAAAAAAAAAGTTTGTTTTTTTTTTTTTTTTTAGATTAAATAGATGTGGAGGGATATATCTGACACCTTCACAAAATAATTACAGAACATTTATTTCTCTGACTCCAAACCAAAAGATTTGATCTGTTGGTAAATTTAAATTATGCTAACCCAAACCAAATGTTCATTTCTCTTCTAACTGCTCATCCTTGTTCATCTTTAGTGTCTTAACCATAGTACACAGCTCAGAGACTTGAAGACCTTTTTAACTTTTTTTCTCCCTACCTTTTTCTACCTTGTTATTCTTTTCCTATTTTCTATATATTTCTGGACCCATGGACACACTTTTGTGCTACAGTTGTCTGACATGCAAGGAAGCATGCAAGAGGTGGAAAGTACATCATCAATAAAGTGAAATCAAAGGCAAATATGAGCCTGCTGCTGAACAGGGCAGGGGAGCTGATGACAAAGGACACAGAAAGGCAAGGTACTCAGTGCCTTCTTCACCTCAGTCTTTACCATTAAGACTGACTGTCAGGATTCCCCAGCCTCTGAAACCAGTGAAGAAAGTCTGAAGCATGGAAATCTCATCTCCAGTGGAGAAGGATCAGGTTAAGGAATATTTAAACAAACTGAACGGACACAAGTCTACAGGACCTGACAGGATGCACCCATGAATGCTGTGGAGGCTGGTCAATGTCATTGCAAGGCCAGTGTTCATCACCTTCGAAATTTCAGTTATGGCGACTGAAGGAGGTTCCCAAGAACTGGAAATGTCACTTCTGTCTTCAAGAAAGAAAGTAGAGGTCAGCTTTGCTTCAATCCTTGAGAAAGAGATGGAGCCTTTGCAGCAAACGTGGCCAACAATATCCTGGGCTGCATTAGGATGAGTGTCTCTACCAGGTTGAAGGAGGGGATCCTTCCCCTCCACTCAGCACTGGTAAGAGCACATCTGGAGTACTGTGTCCAATTCTGGGCTCCACAGTACAAGAGAGACATGGACATTCTGGAAAGAGTCCAGTGAAGACCCACACAAATGGTTATGGGACTGTAGCGTCTTTCACACAAGGAAAGGCTGAGAGAGGTGGGACTGTTCAGCCTGGAGAGGAGCAGGATCAGGGGGATGTTATCCATGTGTCTAAATTTCTGATGGGAGGGTGTAAAGAAGACAGACGCAGGCTCTTCTCAGTGGTGTCTAGTGACAGGACAAAAGGCACAAACTGAAACACAAGCAATTCTGTCTGAACATTAAAAAAAACACTTTACTGTGAGGGTGGTCTCTGGGACAGGTTGTCCAGAGACACTGTGAAATCTCCAACCTTGGAGAAAGTCAAAAGCCATCTGGACATGGTCCTGGGAAACTGGCCTTAGGTGACATTCCTTGAGCAGTGAGGTTGGACTAGGTGATCTCCAGAGGCCTCTGACATCATCAGTGATTTTGTGATTCAGTGAGAGTTGCTTAGGTGCTTGAGAAATAATTTAATATTTTTCCTTATTTTCTTTTTTTTTTTTCTCAGTCCCTTTGACTGTTAATAGAGATGAAATTCCTAATTCTTGGAGTTGTATTTATCATTCTCTCACTCCATTAAGAGGCTAGTGATCTTAGACATCCATGGCATGTTAAATAATTTTTTATACCAACAATTTATTTCTTTTAACTTTGAATTAATTGACACATTCGTAATTTTTTCTGCCTCCTTTGTGTTCATCTTTTACCAAAAAAAAAAAAAACAGGTTCCATATTTTCCTTTGCAAACAGGGCAGTTAATAAAAATTTCTTCCTGAGCAATAGAAATACCTGAAGATAGCAAGTAGTGAGTGATCACAGATTCATTTTCTCTTGAAAACCCTTTTTTGAATCACCTTTAGGAAAGGTGGCATAGAATGGTTCACACCAAACCTGAAGTGAAGAATAAAGAGTCCAATGATGAAGCCAAGCATCAGTGCTCTTCCCAGCTCCTCACCTCTGTGCCCATGCCTCTGGGCCCTGCTCCACAGAACGGGCACGCCTTGCAGACGCTGTTTTTCCTGAGTTTGTGTTTAGCACTGTTGCACTCGGCACTGGTATTGCGGCCAACAGCACAAGAGTAAACACACGGCACAGTGACACCGTGTATATTAAGAGCACTCAGAGGAATTTTGACATAAATGTTAGCTTTCATAAAAATAGTGTAGTGCAGTGGCTCTCTTCCCCGCACTCTGTGATTTGGTGTATCGCTATAACTTTTCAAGGTATTCAGATCATCAGGTATTCACAAAAACCGCTTCATGAACAGAAATAGATGATGGCCATTACCTGACTGGAATATCAACATCCTTTAGTGATGAGGTACCCTGTAGGAATCCTAACAAGCAGTTCAAAACCAAGATTGAAAATGATCATGAGTAGGTTTTGGTTTCATTGCCTTCTCTGATTCTTTAGCATAACTTTATTCATATGTCTATTTATACTCATGAACATGTCCTAGAATAACTTCGCCACTATACTACAACATCACTATTGTAAATACTTTCCAGCAGAAACAAGAGAAGCCAGTTTCCCAGCCAAGAAACCAGACTTCAGCAGGAAGTGATCTCAGTAGGCATATCCTTCATTTCTGAAGCTATGTGCTTGAGCCAAAAGTCAAATGAGGACACATCTAAGCATATAAACTAGAGTAAATAAAATTTGTTACAAATTAAAGGGAAAGCAGTCAAAAAAAGGACATATAAAGTATATTAGGTTCTTTTTGTTGTTGACAATACCCTTTTCTGCAATTAAATCTTTTCTAATCTACATACTGAAATGATAAAACTTCATTTGACTCTAAAAGTGTTCCAGATATTCTACTGTGATCTAAATACATATGTGGAATAAGGGGTGTGTTAAAAAAAGTGTTTGTCTTCAGATGAAGAATGGTTGTAAAACTTTACAAAAAGGCATGAGGCATTGTAACACACGCACTGAATTTCTGCCAGGAAACAAAGAAGGATTTTTCTTTGCCTGCTCCCTATGCTCAAGACAGCATGTAAAAGGTAAGTTACAGAGGCATTTAACAGTGATAAATGGACGCCTCAGAACATATTATTATCTTACTAATTTGTGAATGGTTATTTCACATTTTTGCTAAGATTTGAGGACAGTTTATGAATCAGGGCTTCATAAGTATCTGACAATTTCTGAGGATTTTTTTAATACCATGATTACAATTATTTTTCCATAGGGCACCTACTTATTAAGTAGTTATAATGGAAAGATACTTTGAATATTACAGTTGATACTTTGTGGTTTCTGTTACTCATGATGAAGCCCTGTATTTACCGTAGATCATTCACTTCTGAATACATCATTGTCTATTTCCTCATGATCTTTTTTGTGCTTCTGTCAAGACAATACATGAATATACTGGAGATGATAATGAAAAACTCTTGACAGCATCTGTGTGACATTTACTGCCTTTATTCCTTCCATGTCTCATGGAGAGGAGGACTATTGCTAGAGTCCAAGCCATTTGTAAGCAAAATGCTTATCTTCATCGAGGCTTTCCCTAACTCTTTTCCCTAATCTCCTTGTAATTTCCACCCCTTCTTTATCTCTTCATCACTGTTGATTCTACATATTGGTGCATCTTCCCTTTCTAGGAAGTGATACAGGAAACAAAAGACAAGTTCATAGTCATTTTTCAGTACCTAATATGGCAATAGTCTCTAATAGCTGAGAGCAGCAACTCTAAGAAAAATTCTGCTCAAAACTTCCAGCCTTGGACTTAACTATTCCCAGTTCAAATGAAATCTTTAGATAGTTTCTCTACACCAATAATCTCTATTGTGAATGTGGCTATAATGAGCCTCTAAGACTAAAGAAGGTTCACAGTATGGACAAATATTCACAGACATGGCAACAAGTGCATTTCTGACATCAGAATGATCTCACTGTTTTTGTTGCTAGGCAGAAAATAAAAGATAACTCAGTGCAATACTTACCAGCAGTTCTGACTTTGTCAATTAAATATAGTTTTCCTCCCCTCAGAAAACCCCAGACAGATCACATTTGATTGAAACTTCTTTCCCCTTGCCTCACCAGTGAAATTACACAGGAGGGAACATTTCAGCTCAAACAGTTAAAGTTTGGCAAAGTTATGAGGAAATGAAAACTAGAACGCTACAGTGGATATTATTGGGCAACTTTATAGGGCTTCTGTGTATGTTCTCCATAATACATAATGAAGTATAACTAAATGAAAAAAGAAAGAAAAACATACTAAATTTCAGAAAAAATAAACCTTCTTGATAATTATAGAGAGAGTCAAGAAATGTATAAATACATTTTAGTGAAGTCTTTAAAGAGAATAAAATTCTCAGTTGGAACATTCTGATTTTAAATTCAATTTTCTATATAATTTTTGCTCTATTATTAGTCTATAACACTCCACACGTAGGGACTGTTATGAAACATGTACGTCCTTTTCAAATATTTCATGCCTAATAGATAAGACATAATTGTACTAACACATTAAATCATTAAAACTCTTTAATGAACAATGATTCATTCAAAATATTAATCTATTTATAGTTAACTTTCCAAACCTGGTAAGGAATTGTACAGGAAAAGAGCAAAAATGCATTGTACTAATTTTCAATGTCACTTTTTTTTTTTTTTTTATATTTAAGGAGCAGAGAACTACTTATAAAAAAATCAACAAAAAAAGGCTGACAATATTACAGTGTATCAAAATACTGAATTGTGCTATAAACACTTGTCTCTGCTGATGAATAGTCATTTCCAGAGAATTAAGATTTATGCAAATGAGGAGTTTCTTTTAACTTCTATGAATTTTATTCAGGCTCTCAATGATGATGAAACAATATATTAATTTTTTTATCCACCAGAACTTTCCAATCCAAAACATTTTAAGGGTTTAATCTGTTGAGAGCAGAAACCAAAGGGGCATTTTAATCCCTCATGCAAGATTTCTAATAGCTTTTATTACATGTAGGTTGGAAATATCCACTGAACATCTGTACACAGCAATGAGAAATCTGTTAATTTATTATATGAATGCAAGAACAATATTTCCTCTGGGCTTTTAGTTCCACTGACAAGAATGAAGTACAAAAAAATGGGGGAGGTGAGGGGAATTGGAGAAAATACCTTCCAGAAAACAAGAAGCAATTTTTTACTTTGATATTTGTTCATATTCTGGAAGATTAAAATAAATTTTAAAAAAGAAAAAAAAAAAAAAAAAAAAGAAAAAAGTAAACAAAGCTAAACACAAATACAGTCCTTCACATTATTAAAATGGGTCTTCGTAAAAATTTAGCTGTCTTATTTTTTTCCCCTTCAAGGGCTTAGGGCTTTACTACATGGCAAATTAAGATATTTTTTCTATATCAAAAGGCATAGCTGCACTAGCTTTAATCGAGTTAGTAAAATAGCAATAGCAATAAAGATGAGCACACATTTGTTTCAGAAAAGTCTATGTTGAATTGTCAAAGGCCATAAGGAAACATCCATATATTTCCCTCCTGCTGAAGTTTGTGGGTTTTGTTATTACTAACTAAATTAAAACCAGATGGATGTCATACTCTTCTGATCACTGCAAAGACATACAAAAGCAGGAGTACACAACCTGTCTCTGAGTACGACAATTCATTTCAGCTATAGTGCTTCCATCTATCTACTCTCTTTCCTGAAGGCTCATCAGATACTAGCTGGGAGAAAGCTGCAGATGCGGTGTTCGGGCTCTGACAGTTTGCTTTCTAATACCATTTTACTTGGGAAAGTACTGTCTCTATTCCATCATACAAACAAGTTTCAAATGTTGCTCTCACATGGCTTTTACAAGATGCAACGGACCCAAAGTATCGAATGGACCAATGGATTGAAGAAAGACAGTTACTGAATACAAGCTGCTATATCCAGAATACAAAATCTGGCATATCAACATCTTTTTCAGCAATTAAAGTGCTGTTAGGAAAGAGTGATCAGGAGCAAACTCCAAATAGTGTTCCCATAACAACATGCTACCTCTGGCTACTCTTTTTTCCAGAAGCTGTACAAACAGGGAGAAGAAAAAAATTGCCTTCTCATAAATATGTGTACATGTATGGGGAAGTACATCAAAGTTCAGTGTTTCCATATGTGGCACATCCAGTCATGAGGAAAAAGAATATCATTGTCTTCAGAAGCCTCCACTGGAGTTTAGGAGGCCTACTGTGGCAAGAAAGTTGGCTTACTGTGCTCTAAGTCTACAAAGACAGATTGTTCCTTTGAAGAGTTTGAAGTCTCTGTTCATAAGGCACATATGAAATCAAGGCTTCATTCTCTATTTAGTGGAAGCAATTACTACATATAATGATATTTTATCATTTCACAATATATACACTAATTACTTTAAGTATCATCATATTCATTCAGAAATCTGTTTGTTCGCACGTTTTTTATTTTCATATCAACTTCAGATGGAACCAAAGTCTATCTTCACTGAATTTTTACATATTAAAAGCTGCCTTTTCTAGAGATAGTAACTTGATAAACAATTGAGAAATTAGTACATGAAAGAAACATATACACAGACAGAAAATATTAGATTAGAATCCTGGAAGAAATCAGTTAACTGAAATCTAAATATTCAAGAGTAAGAAAATATCAGGAAAAAAAAATAAATAAACAGCCTAAAAAGTGGAGCTAAAGAAAAAAGTTTCTCAATAATTAGATTTCTGGTTACTAAACCAAAAATAAGGAAGAACTAAAAAAAGTCAAATTTATTTCCCATGGAAATACACACAAGATCCCTAAAAGTTTAAGTAGACATATGGGGTAAATTTGTTGAAAAGGGTCTTGAAACCAAAGGAAACAAATATATGGGGCATGGATGAGCCCCTCATAGAAGGATGTCTGACTTTTAACTCTTCTCCAAAAAATTTTGGCAAGTTGGTACTAACACTTAGAATGAGATCATATGTTTCTATCCAAGTAACTAGTTTTTCTGCAGATTTAACTGGGATGACAGGGCACTGTCCATACAAAGGTTTACATTTGGTCTACATTAGACATGGCACCACTAAGAGTCATTACATATTTTTGTAGCCAGCAATAAATTTATAGCAGTCATAGAGTCTCTTTTACCCCAGTTGCACTTGTAAATATTTCCTTTGGCAGTAGACTGTGAAAGAAGCCATATTCAGTACTCTTAACCTGATGATGAATTTCATACCATACAGAAAAAAATCATAGGAGAAAAAATGACTAAATCATCCTTCTTATAAAAATTAATAAATAATTTCACAAAAATATGCAAAGCAGTGTGTCCCAATTATAGGCAGGTTGCAGCTCAAAAAAAAAAAAAAAAAAAAAAATTCTTTACATCAGTCTTGCAGAGGAAGATTGAAATTTAAACCTTGTCTATCAAAACTGTCACCAAGTTTTATAGCTTTCATGGTTAGAGAAGGCCTAAGTTTTAGCAAAAACGGGTCATTCATAGTTTGGGTGGAAACCAGTTGTTACTCATTATTATTCTGGTTATGACTCAAAGGGGAAAGAAGCTCCCCAGACAAAATTCAATGATATGGGTGGAGCTTTCCTTTGAATTTTTGGTTTCTTTGAACTCAGTACTCAAAGCACAACTTGGGGGATATGAATCCACATGAAATGAAAAAGTTAATGTGGACCTCTTTTGAACCAATTTACTAAGATTACACTGTTTTTGCTATAAAGCTCCAAAACAGAAAACTATTTCAAAAATGCCCAGAATTCAGAATAGAGAGGAGACTTTTAGTATAAACTTTCTGAACTGTTTAAAAGCAATTCCACAAGTCCCAGAATACTATCATTAAATAAGAGTTATTAATTTGCCACACTGTAAGACACAGCATATCTTCATCTTCTCACAATCCACTTACAGCATACAGAAGAAATACTTTACTGAGCTGGGAGTTAAGCTAAGAAAAGTCTTAGCTTTAGGATAGTATTTTAGAAATTGAAGCCATTAAACCAAAGTCAAGGTGAAATTGATAGCTATGTCTAAGAAATCCTACACCATGTTCTCCTCAGGAATATAATCTTTCTATGTCTCACATGAATCTGAGTGCATATTAGAAAACCACTCTCACCATGTTTTATAACAATAATATAATTTTATACTTACCTAAGTGCACCAAAGGTGGCATTTTAGTTAAAATTAAATATTCAATTTGGAAATTGATTTCCTATTGTCTCTCACTGAACTTTGATTCACCACATGAAGCATTCTCAGAGTGCAAGAACTGTCCTCCTGTGAAGGACAATGAACAAAATGGTTCAGGAATTCCCATCTGGCTCTTGGAGCTCTTATGGACATTCTAAAGACAGAGAGACCAGGTGATCATGAAGGGTTCCTGAAATGCACGTGGTATGGAAGTCACGCCAACAGAACTACTTGGCTTTCTCCTCATGACTGGCTCTGTTCAATCACATGACTTGCTAATGTCACCTAAATATATTTGACTTGATATATTAAGCCTGTACAATTTTTCTAATATTTAGTCAGTAGGAAAAAGTCTTTAAATGCAACAGTCTAACACCTTCTCCTAATCACTTCAAACAACAATTTCTGAGGTCTTTCTAACTGTCTGTATAAAATGAAGTTTTCTGTTCCTTAATAAATGCCTTGAATTACCCTATGCAGCATGTAAATGCCTTGAATTATCCTTTGCAGCATGCTTGAATATCACCAGTGGTACACACCTATCAGGGCACACATTGTGTCTGGAGCAAGAATCTCAAGCGGTTCCAGAGGACAACTGCTATATGCCTTTCCCTGATAATGTCAAATATATCCATTGGTCAGACAAGTGAAAATGCACAGCAAAGAATTACCGGTTTGTAAAGACATTTTGGAAGAAAATAACCTTCAGAATTTTACGTTTTAATTTGAACAGATAGATGAGAAGAAAGTGGACATCAATAAATATGAATTTTCACATCAGTCAGAAGGAATCTCTTAAGAAAATTCCTAAAAAGCAGGGGGGTTGGGAGATTCATAAGACTGATCAGCGCATCTGTGTGGGAAACAGTAGATGATTTTGATTAGATGTTTGTCTTCTAAAACTGATCTCCACGTGAAAAGAATGTGATTAGATGTGACCATTGATCTATAATAATTTTCTGTCTTCACTCTATGCATATGTAAAATATATATAGGTATGTGTTTATTTTTCATAAATACATCCAATTATTTATTTGTGTATTTATGTGTATGTGAATATATAGGGATTATTTTGCTTTGTCTTTATTTAATTTTAATTTCTTCCTTCACATTGTACCTGTCTCTTTTTTTTGCTATTCCTCTTCTCTTCTGCACGTCTATCCAGTTTCTCCTTTCTTCTGCCTACCCATTTCATAGCTTCATTCAGCCATTATCTATCTTTCCTCCACATACAGATACATCTGGGTGTCTCCTGTTAAAGCATCTGGATCCACTAAACCTCTCACTGCACATTTCTCTCCATTGAGATCAGAGGCAGCCTCTGATGGTGGTGGAAAAAAAAAAAAAAAAAAAAAAAAAAAAGCCAAGAAGAATGCTCCAGGCTACTAGCCAGCATTTTTGGTTGCCCTTTTTCAGAGAGTATCTATTCATCTGAGTTTGATTAAGAAAGATAGATTGTCTTAAGCAGTAAAGACAGATCCTTGTTTGCGTTTCTGCAGTCTCAGAGGCAACTAGAGGTATTGATGTATGTAGACATGCAGGTCATCTGAGTGAATGATGATGAATATTTCCATATTTTACTTCATTTAAGTATCAGGTTGTTTACAAGATTACATTAGTCTACTGAAGCTAATTTCACCATCATCTTTCAATGGAGAGGTACATTCCTCTGTAAGGAAGTTTGAATGTCTGAGTGGAGCAACACTTTCACAGCATGGTTTATCTGACATAACTGTGAGCTACAACCTGCAATCAAAAGGAAATTATATTTGCCCCCCCTCCTGTACACCACACATATCCTTGTGCTGGATCTAACAATTGCTCAGATTCCAGATGAAGGAAGACCATGGTGTCACACCTTGATGGCTGCCTACAGTTAGATCACCAATGAAGGCACTGGCTCTGAGGAGACAGGGATGATTTTCTTCACTGACCACAGTTATCCTAGAAAGTCAAGCATTTGGTCTAAGGTTAAGTTTTGTCATTACTTCTCCTTTTCCCTCAGTATTTATAACTTCCTAATGTGGTACATGGAGCAAGTCTCAGAAACAGAAAGAGATGAGATCAGTGTTCAGTAAAACAACATTCATTAAAAAAAAAAATTCAGGCAGGAAAGTAAAATGTATTAATGCAATTCATTGCAGTAGCATAATTATAAATGCTGTTAAGTAGATAATAGAAAAACTGTTGTCCAGCAAAGTATTCATTAAATATCACAAATTTCACCAACTTATAACTCTATTACATACATCTACAGAGAAGGAAGGTGTAGGATATTTAATCAAAAAATTGATAGGTGAAAAAGTAGCATTTCTGTCTGAAGTCATGCAAAGCAACCAGTCTTACCATACTAAATTATAACTAATATTTTCCATTTTATCTTGCTTTATCTCTGAGTTGAGAATATTAACAAAATCTAGGAACTGAAATAAAAGTTGGACTTACATCTTCTTTCAATTTGTTAGACTGTAAAGTCAGCTTCTATTCTGCATGCACTACTTTTCTTAACTTCTCAAGCTAGAAATTACACACACACACACAAAACCACAAACGATAGAGACCTAGTATTTCCATTCAATTTTAACTACAAAGCAATTAAAAACAGATGGGAAAGGAAAGCAATTTTTTTATTCAGACAGTTTGAACCTGTTGTCTTTTGTTATTTTTAACATTTATTTAACGCAAAAACTTGACACAATATTAAAGTGAAGGCCACTTTAATATTTACCACTAAAACCTTAGATCACAAACGGCAAGCGTGTAATATTCTTACTGCTAAGTAGAATGTGAAATCAAGGGACATTCAAGTTTTGTAAAGTAGCATGTTTATGACCTTTTTTGAAAATTGATTCTAAAAGAGATCATGAACATCACTAGGTCCTCCAAGGAACCACTAAACAAAACATGAAATTAATATATGGATATAATTAAAATACAACATTCTTTATATTTTTCAGGTATAAGAACAAGTGCAAGAAAAACAAATTCCAACAGACAATATAAACCTTTTGCATCAAATATTTTTGGTTAATAAGAAAGAAAAAAGAGAAAACTGAATACCACAAAATTCCACACTGTATTCCTCATCTATCATTTTTTAGCAGGTCAGCCTAAAGGCGGGTTATCTATTGAATATAACTGCTGTACAGAAATGGTGATCTCTGAAAGGGGTTTTTGTTGTTGTTGTTGTTGTTGTTGTTGCTTTCTTTCCTTCTGGGTCAATTATGCTAACTATATTCAATTTTCACTTTTTTTCTTTAAGGAATATGTTATGCTTTATTTCCTTGTTCCATAGCCAAAGTATGAAGAAATAACATAGAAGCCTTTTTTCATAAATATTTTCTATTTGTTTTATTTATTTGTACATGTTTCATCCATACTGAAAAAGCACATTCACTTCAGTTAAACCAATATCCAACTTAGGAAAGCTACAATCACTTCAGCTGAAGTCATGTCAAAATCAGGAAACTGCAGCTTTCTTAATGTCAAAAGCAATTAAAAAAATCATCTTTAATATTTGTCTATGGGACACAATGACTGCACAAAAGCCAAGAGTGTACTCACATTGCTCAACAGTGAAGTTTCCAAGTAGTAATAAAAGTCTTGTATAGGTTTAAGCTCTCAAAATACAGCAAATACTAGAGGTCGTCTTCTCAGGTAACATAGTCATTATAAATGACAAATGACATGAATGAAACAGAATGTTCTTCCTCACTTGGACAAATTCCCTGTCATATTTACATTTTGTGTTACCAAACTTTTTTCTGAGCTGCAACCTAAGTGCTTCTACTTTTAAAAGTGAAGAATGCTAAAGCTTTGGTATTTATGTACTACAAGAGATCAAGAAGGATCTATTTGTTGAGTATTTGACTATCCACAGGCCTGATCCATATATGCTCACAGCCAATCAAAGCACTTCTACCATCTCCAACAGGGTTTTCACTGCAATACCTTTCTTAACCTAGATTTTGCAAGTACTAGTATTGTTCCTTTTTTATAATTTTTCTTAGTGATTTCATTAAAGTTTCAGACAGTTTCTGTCTCCATAACCATGTTCTTTTTCATAATTCTTTAACTGTTATCAGCCAATTCCCATTAATGAAAGTATCTAATATCAGATCAGGCATTCTAAATTAGTCAGTACAAAAACCAGTTCAATGTACTGAACCTTAGTTTTATTGGTCAAGGAATTTTTTGCTCCTTAGCAAGGTCACCTACTTTGAGTAGAAAAAGATACACATTCTAGCAGAAATTCTAGACAACTGTAAATATACTCCAGAGTGGTGGTGTGTGTGGGAAGATGTTTTTTTTATCAAATTATATGTAAAATTAAGAGCATAGCCATATATTAAAGGTTTTAAAATAATTTGTTTTTAATAGACAGTAAAATTTTCTATTTATGATCTTAAATATCTGTGTGGAAGAGAAGTTGGGAGTTGGGTAAGGGATAAGTGGGATACTTCAGAAGTTCAGCATTAACCCTGCATTAGCCAGGGACAAAGGCTGAAGTCAACGTTACTCAGCCTTTTATTATTCCTCTCAAGGTTATGAATGTCCCATAGCACCACAATTCAGTGGGTATGTCTAATCTTCCCCATCCCAAAACACCACAGCAGTCCTGTCTTAGCACTTGATGAAGATCTTCCTTTAATTTCAAAACTAGCAGCACTTTGCTTGGGGCCATAGCTAAAAATTTTCACTCTTGAAAGTAATAGCAAAAAGACTGAAGAATGAAAAAAAGAAGGAAAGCTGCCTGAAGTTAGTAATCTACACATATTTTCCTAAAAGATAATCACAAGAATAAGTGGTGCATATGTTAAAAATTACCCCAGGCAACTATAAATAATGCACTTGTCCTGGATGCAGTAAGAAATTCTTTAACTTCATATTATCATAGATCAGTATCTCCTAACCATATATAGTAGCAATATGTTATCTCTTAATAAATTACATAGTTCAAACGATGATAATGTTGGTCTGAATAATTATTTATGCATCCAAACACAGGAGGAACAAGAATCTACATCCACTTCACGAATCCATCAGTGGGTGCTGCATATTATAACTTACCCCCTTCACTCATCAGTACAACTGCAGCTTATTGTGAAATAGGCAGAGAAGCATTCAAAATTGTCTTAAGGAATTTATTTAAACAAGTTGCATAAAATCACATGCATGGCAAAAGTTAGGAAAAATAATATATTCACTTTTAATAACCGCTGGATAAAGGGGATGCTGCTGGACCAGTATAAGAGCTGCAGCAAGAAACACCTGCAGTGGGATGTAGGTAGACCTGGGGTTCAGTGAAGCCCTGCCACAGACACTCTGGCCACAGCGTGGCTGAAATTCTGGGGTTTACTCTCACACGCAATGTTCACAGGCTTTATAAACCACAGTCAGTTTTGACCTGTCTGAAAAACAGGACTTCTGGCATCTATGCTGGGCAATGCCGCCTGAAATAGCCTTTTCCATAGTCCAGATCACCAGTGCCATTCACCAGTTCTGTAGTGTCTGGGTATTCCTTAACCTCTGTACTCCACAACCCTTCATTTCATTTCAGCCTAACCAGCTTTCAGAAGGAATGTGGCTGTGCTACAGAGTTGAAACCAAACTGTGATTTTCAACCTTTTGCTCAAACTAATGAGAGTAAGGAGATTTATATTTTAAAATTACTTTTATCTGGGGATTTTAAAAAAATTATAATTTGAAGGAAGATTTAGAGGCATATGATGAAGGCATGCCGTAGTTAAATGGACATTAGTACACCTATTTATTAGGTTTCTGAAACCAGTGGCAGATAGGATGATGAAAAATAATGAGCCTGAGAGACACTGGTGAACATTTTCTTTTGGCTCCATTGTGTGGTACAGGGTCATATGGGTAAATGAGTAAAGTACTGGAGGTCTCTAAATAGTGGAACTGTAAAGGAGGACATAGAGGCTGGATGAAAGGTAAAGGAGTTTGACAGAGAAACTTACAGTAAGGACAATCTTCCGTTGTAATGTAGGCAGCAGGTCTGTTGAATCCTACAAAGGGAACATTGACTTTGGCCACTGTCAGTGACACAATACTGGGCAGTGTTAGACCACTACAGTCTGCTCTTTCTAAAGATGTCACTGAGGCCATTTCATCACAGGAACCTCATGACAAAGGGAAATAGAAGATAAGGTCAAGTTAGTTTATATAGTGCATATAACCATGGATGCCTGCTTCATCAGTCACATAGAAAACTCCATGGCTGTCATAACTCTCTTTTTAGGTCCACAGTGCAGTGCTTCCATGATACTCTGCACACATAGAAGTTTTCACAGATTGATTAACTTTTCCAATACTGTCTCTGAAAGGATTTTAATATTAGAAAACTTGGGTAATGTTCAAACAAACAAACAAAAGCACAGTTCATTGGAAAAGCCTTTTTCACACAGCTTAGCCACTCTGAATAAATGACTCAACATACTACATTTTCTGGAAGTCAAAAATCATATATATCATGTTTCATGGAGATTCTGCATCTAGGTTTGTGTTATTACCTACATAACAAGAAGAAGTTCAGCACACAGGACTGAGCTCAAAGCATGTTGGCATTTTAGGCACTCTGGCAATGACCAGGAAATTAAGAAAGCAGCAGGAAAAGTGTCATGTATAGTCACATTAATAAGACAAAATATGGCACAGAAATCTACATTCTATATGGAAAAGATATTCCTGAAGCAGTGAGTCCATAACATTGTGGGCTATACAAAATCAAAACAGAAGATATGAAGCCAATACTGTACAAATGGAAAACAATGACACAGCTACATAAATTATTAAGTTCCTTTTAGTAAGGCAGATGAAAAATCAATGATATACTACAGGAAGTCTCTCTAATAACACATATGGCAACCAAAGAGCAGTCAAAAAGAGCAGAGCTAAAGCAGATCAAAGCAGTACCATGAGAATGATGTCTGTGTTTTAACACGTGACAAGATTGTATGTACATCAGGATATTTTAAAAGATACCAGAATCCTAAGGATTTTATTGTGAGAGAATTGTCTGTCACATTGAATGGCTGGTATTTAATGACTGATTATGTCTATCAAAATGTAAAAAGAAATTGCAAAATCATAAATCTAACACATTTTCTAATAATATTTCCTGAAAATATGATACAAGTGAGGGAATAAGAATTACCTTGATAGCAGCAGCTCCCTAAAACTTCCTGAAATCTGAGATTCCTTCTCTTTGATTCCTTGAGGAGACAACCACTGTCCACTGCTTGCCTATTTCCCTAGAGCGGTATGGAAAACATGACTGCTTTGGTCTACAGTGCAAGAGAAGTCTAGATAGCCTGGCTTGCAACCATCCTCAAGCTGCAGAACACCTTTCACTTTTGTATTAGTTTGGATGTACACCCTTAACTATGCCAACTTTTAAAACCTTTTGCTCTTTTCATAGTAAGTATAAATGGGTGTAAAGGATACTAGATGTTCTTCAATGTACTCTTTCACTGTTGTACACTTTTTGTCTTATTACTACACTTACCACCATTTTTTACGCATTGAATGAATCCTGAAAAAAAATGAAATGTGTTGAAAGGCACATACAGCCAGCCATAATTGGAAGCAACACTTGCTTTAGCCTTGTGTCACTATCCCTGAGCATAGAGAAATGTGTTTTTAAGATAGAGGTAAAGCACAAAATATAGGCATTTTGAATAGATACCTTCTGCTTGTTTCTGTCCTAAAAAGATTTATTTTTACATTGTTACACTTATATTTAGGTCATTACCTCTGTATTAAATACAAGTGGAAACAGTTATTCAGGAATGCCCTTGAATTAAGGATAACCTCTGTGTTTTGTCATCCAGCATTTTACACTGAGATCGATAACTCATACCTCAGTGCACTTTCATGAGGCATTGGTAGTTGATATTTCAATACTTGGTATCTCAATACCTCTTTATTACCCCTTTAATCCATACCTTTGTGGCTAAAGAGTCCGGTGAATAGTGTACACACTACTGTATTAATTCTGGAAAGGAAAAACAGCAAATGGTGAGTTCTGAAGTCTGGTTAATGAAGATACTCCAGTAATATTAATTAAAAAATCATTAGCATTCTGACAGATCACAAGATACTAGATAGTAGCTTCAGAAATCTGATCTGTTGGAATGAGAAGACATCTGAATTTAGGCACATGTAACTATGGCTAGCCAAATCATTAGCATTCTCAGGTTTCTCCCTTCACCTTCCTCAATTCCCAACGTGTCACTTTTACTCAGCTCTTTTCTTCAGTTACAATTTGATTATTTTCTTACCAGTTAAATCTGGTTATATCTTGAATTAATAAATACTCATCAGTGCTGAAGGCAAACTCTTGACCTGTCTGGCCGATGCTTTCTTCAGTATCCTACCTTGCATTTACAGCAGTTCTTCCTGAAAATCTGTTGATGACTGCTCACCTAACAAAGAGAAAGCCTGTGGTGTTATAATCACAGGTAATATATGGGTAGTAATCCGTTTCATAAGTTAAGATTGGATAAACAACTCCCTGGTAGTGTAGCATCGCCTATCAGAGCTCACTATCACTTCAAATGAGAAAAAAAATCTAGGTAGAATAAAGTTCTTAAATCTCCATTTCAATGAATGAGGCATTATCACAGTTTGAGAATTTATGTTTAAACATACATATTAAGAAGAATATTAGTAGCTACAAGAGATTAATCCCAGAGATTTTGTGAACGCTCTCTCTACTGGTATAAACATTGGTCTACAAAGGCTTTCAGGTTTTCTTTAAGAGGATTTTTTGATTGGTTTTTGCCATTTTGCTATGAAAAATACAAATGCCTGAGTTCTGTCTATTTTAGCAGCTTCTCACTTGTGAAGCTGCAACATGGTTGATTGGTAGTGTACCACAGGTACTAATTTTTCTGATATTGAAAACCTCCTAGTTAAGTCATTCTACTGTATGACACCAGTTTATGTTGCTCCTGGGCCTGTTCTGCCATGTCTGGGGGTATGTAGAACTAGTAACAGTAAGATGATTTAAGTAATGATAATATAAACCATGCTGTGTTACAGTAACTGGATATTTTCTGCACTTATTGCTGTCTCTTGTCCCAATATAACCTTTATCCTGAAAAATCTTAACTATCTCATCTACAACCACAGAAGACAAGCTGAACTTTCCCACTGAGAGTGATTTTTCAGGACAGCCTGCAAAGAATGTACCATATATTCAAAGAATGCATTCCCTTGCCTCTGCTATTTTAAGTGCACCTTAGGAAGCTATGATAATTACTGTGCTCATCAGCTGTAGTAATTGTAGGGAATAATGTTCATATCAAACAGAGTATGCATTGCTATGGTAACACAGCCAGTAATAACAGTGTGAACCATTTTAGAACAGGGATCCCCAGTTAGAGATCTGAAGCACCTGCAGGTGCAAAGAATTTTTCCACGTGCTAGAACCAAAGTCCTCTTTTAACACCAAAAAAGCCAACAATTTTGGGGAAAAAACCCTCAAAACAAAACCATTGAAACCCCCAACCATACAGACTGTAAAAACCTATTCTAACACTACACTTCTTGCTGTTAGAGCACCACTGCTGTAATCAGAATAATTTGCAAATAAAATAGCCTGGGACTGATATGAATGTCTCTTTTCACCTTTCTGACAGTGTAATGCAGCCTGAAAGTGGGTGTAATTTATAATGGAATGTGGGCACTAAATTAATCATAGTCACACCCACTTTAAGGATCCTTCATGTTAACAGATCTATGAAAGAAACTTAGGCTTATCTGCTTTTAGAAGTTATTTCAAAATAAAGCAGAGTGCCACTTTTAAAGTGCAGTGGTTATTCTGAAGTAGCTCCCTACATGGGAACTCTGATTCTGCAGAGCGCTTCCTCTGTCCCTCTTTCAAATTTAACTTAATCCACTTGAGAGAGCCAGAAAAAGGCTCTCATTGCAAGCTATTTCCCAGTATAGCTTTTTACTGTAAGTGCAATCAAACATAGTGACTTAAAGTACTGGTTTTAATGGTCTATTCTAATGCTAGGACTTTCAGGAATAATGGGAATTGGCATTATGAGCAATAGCATAGAAATGGCAAAAGTTAATTTCCAGAAACAGGCAACCATTTTTTGCTCATTTGATTCTGCAGTCCACAGTGTGGTTTCATTTCAACAGTTTTCCCTTGATACATATTGTCTATCATGGATATTTTTAGGGAGTGCAAAAAGTGTGGTTATATATTGGAAATCCTTTCACAGCAACCTATTAACAAGGTTCTAGCCTTCCCCACACCTAGACTTTTGTGTCCCCTTTCATCCTACTGTTTCCTCTGTTGTACTGATCTGGTAGTTTGTACAGCCACACTCTGCAACAGAACTGCAATGGTAGCAATTTAGCTAAATACATGTATTTAGATGAGACTCTTTTTTCTTTAGTGGATTATTTCATAGCTCTGGTTTAGATCACAACCCACAAACAGGCTGAATTTGTAATACCGGTTAGCTGGTAACCTTAGCCAAGATGGATGTGTGAAGACCATGGGAACTAACTACTGTTGATAGGAACCTTCTAAATTGTCCCCAAGGAAAACTGTTGGTGACAAACCAACCACAAAGTATAAGCAGAGAAACTTATCGAACAGATTGAGACTAGAAAGCTTTGCCTTCTGTGTTTGCACCTAAATGCCATTCTGTCACCCCAATCTAAACAAGGAAAGTGATCATAGTGCCCTGAGGAAATGGGCACAAACCCAAAGTATTGCAAAGACAGCTAGCTTTCCCTCTTTTTAGTTTCAAGTTTTAGTTCATTCAAATTTTATGAACATGAAGTTAGGGCCAAGAGCACTCCAGGCATTTTGGATGTGAGCTCCACTACTGGCTATTTGCACCAGCAGAGCTCTGGGAAAGCCACAGCCCCAGCTGAGCTTCTGAATGGTATTTTACAGGTGTAGGCTTCACTCAGACACCTGTAACAAGATAATGTTTTCTCCCTGATATTGTGCAATTTAGGAACAAGTGAGATTTTTACTCACTGCTTTTCTGTAGTTGTCTGTTACTGCACCACAGGAAATTAGCAATGTTTTAATTTTGCTTGTACTCTGACAGCATTATGGATTAACACAAAAAGAGGATTAACACCACACTGACATCCCAGTATGTGAATTCAGTGTCAAATTTGTGCCTGGTTCTTGGTGAATTACCAAGGATGAGAACTGGGTGTTGAACACTTGATTTCGCTGAAGACATAATTGATCGAATTCTACTACTAACAATCTTGGTTCAGATTCTCAGCTTTGTACCTCTATATGATGATTATGCAAAGCAATGTGCCTTCTTTTCCAATGCACATTTCCCAGTGTAAAGAAATCCCCAGTGGGAGAGTATAATAGGATGTACCTATACTAGATATACAAATACTACTATATTATACATATAGTACCTGAGCATTCCAGCATACTGGGTATTTTGGGGAAGGCATGGAGCTACACCTGTTGTAAATCTTTGGTCCTTTAGAGGCTAATTCAAAAAGAAGTTCAAAGCAGTCTGTAAACTGCTCGGATCTGCATTGCAAATCATACAGAAATGGTCTTGATCACCATTAAAGATGACAAATCTGCAAACAGATCCCTTTTGGTCACCAACCAGGAGAAGAGAGAGAATACCATCAGGCCCATCTTGTCCAGGATAGTCGAGTGTCCTTTAGGGTTTTAATGGGGATGGGGGGGGGGGGAATAATCTTATTCTATAATACTAGATTATTTTAACCATGACAATGTAGTTACTATTCTGGTATTGAACTCTAAGTACACTGTAGGCTTTGAACAGTCAAACTGAACACTGAGCATTTTTTATTTTTTTTAATTACTGGTAATTTCGCCTTGCTTATTGCTCATAAAATTCTTTTATAACTGTTCTTCTATTATACAGAAATAGTGGACCATTTGAAAAGATAAGATATAAACACATCTTTTAAGGAGTCAAGTAATATGAGTATTTTGTCTTTCTCCTTTTTTTTTTCTTTTTGAACCCCTAAAAAGACTTCCAAGATTTTGCTGACTTAGAAACTACTAACTACAGGGCTATATGATTCAATGGAGAAAATGCTTTGCCTTCCATCAAAAGTTGTCCTACTCTGGCTGAACGGTTAAATATTTTACTTCCAAATTCTGTATGTCATGGATAGCCACCTATGTGTCCCTACATACCCTTTTATAATATTACTGATGTGATGCTGTGGAGTGTAGATGTTGCTCCTGGAAGTCAAAACATGGCATTTTAGCTCATTAATCTCTAATTTTTTTCCAGATGTTCTGTTACTTGCTGTTACATTATCAGATACACTTATTCAAATTCCTACTGTCAGGAATGGAAGACGATACGATTCCACTCCCAGACACACATTCTTTTTTTGTTTTGGTTTGGTTTGGTTTTGTTTTATTTGATTCTCTTCATTTATTGATTTATTAAATCTGTTTTTTCTAAGATTATGACTTTAGGAATAAATTCTCTTTGCCTGGTGTTTTACATGTTTCTGGGAAAAATTTTCAAAACCTGTAGCTCTTGAGCAAATAAAAATCGTTCTACTGATTTTAGGAGTAATTTTGTATACTAACATCAGAGAATTTGAAATACAAATTGTAACACTTTAGAGGTGAGGTTTTTTGTGTTTTCTAGGTTTTGGGGTTTTTTTCCCACACAGCTGTAAATAAGCAAGTTTAGTTTCCATTTTTAGAAAGAAAAATGGCACGTCTGGTCTGGTCTGGTCTACTCTCCCACATGGCTAATGAGACCATTCAATGTTACATCAAAAGTAGAGTCAACAGCTGTCTCATGGAGGATGAGAAAACATTTCCTGGAAATTGCTAAT
Source organism: Athene noctua (assembly GCF_965140245.1). NCBI lineage: Eukaryota > Metazoa > Chordata > Aves > Strigiformes > Strigidae > Athene > Athene noctua. The sequence continues at coordinate 67,099,382 of NC_134039.1, forward strand.
GACAATTAAATACTTGCATATATACTATAGACTAATAACATTTGTGTAACATGCTTGCACTTACTGATGTCTTCAATAGCATTTGCTATATTTATTTCTGCTCTCTGAAACTGGCCTTAAAATAATTTTGATTTTGTCCTTACTTTCAGTATTTAAATATCTGATATTAAGTACTCATGTATTTTTGCCTCCTTATGCTTATCTCATCTGGCCACTTGAATGAAATTTGTGTGGTTGCACATCCTTCATTTTCACACATTTTGAAAAAAAAAAAAAAAAGTTAAACAGTTAGTCAACAATCAATTATTAGTGGAACATAGCTATGAAGCCTATGTTTTCGGTTGGGTTTTTTTGTTAGCTCAAGCAGAGCATACAACCAACAGAACAAGTAAAACATGAATACTTGACACTACTGAGTTATCAAAATTATTTTAAGGCCAGTTTCAGAGAGCAGAAATAAATATAGCAAATGCTACTGAAGACATTAGTAAGTGCAAGCATGTTACACAAATGTTACTAATCTATAGTATATATGCAGGTATTTAATTGTCATTAGCAATTTCCAGGAAATGTTTTCTCATCCTCCATGAGACAGTTGTTGACTCTACTTTTGATGTAACATTGAATGGTCTCATTAGCCACATGGGAGAGTAGACCAGACCAGAAGTGCTGTCTTTGTACCAGAATTTGTCACCTCTCCCCTTCCTGTAGTCCAGGTGTAGTTCTTGGCCCTTGGGAGACGTTACACCTGCAAGCAAAGACTGTGACCCTGAATGACTACACAGTTGAAAAGCTATGAGTACACATTGCTTCAAAGGGGACAGCATACATCCATTAGTCTTTCCTATGGAGTCAACAGAAGGTCAACATCTAAAACATCCATCACAGACAGCGTTACACCAACTAGGGTGTAACCTGCATAGCTCTGGCAGCGGTGAGAGATGAATTCTGGAACAAAAGAAGCATGGAAACATACAGTTTAATGGCAAAATCCTGACTGTGTGGGATTCAATAGTCAGAATCCAAGTGACTTCAGAGGCAGAATATCACCCCTTATTATTAATCAGTGCATTTTAAAAGTGCATACAAAGGTATGCATACATGTACATATACACACGCATATTCATTATGTACGTGAATCAATATTTTGCATTCACCAACAAGCTTCATAATTAAAGTTCTTGCAGAAATATTTTCCATCACTCTGTAGTAAATCACAAAATGTGAAAAAGAATCAGCTGGCTTATTTTATATAAAAGTGCATATGATGTTTCTAGAATCCATTTAGGAAATTTTTTAAAGCTTACTGTATGGAAAATGTATAAATATAAATATTTTAAAAAACCCCAACTATGTTCCTACTTTAGGTATTACAATACGTTAATATCTTTCACTCTTTATTTTGATACCAATGTCTAATTAAGAGATCCATTGAAAATCCTTTATATATATTGAATGGAAAATTTCCAGTGTAAATACCTTTTTAAATCATTATAGTCTTTACAGACATATTATGGATAATAAAATTGAACATAAAAATTAATAAAACTATAAAATAAACCAAGTCTATTTTATGCATACAATAATAGGGGGGAGTATTTAAGAAAATCACAAATATAACTGATGAGAATAGAATCTGCCCTAAAGGCTGATTTCATTTTACTTTTGTAATATTCATTTAAGATTTTACCCCTCAATTTTATCATTGGTTTGAGCACAACACTAGAGCTCTGACATGCTCTGATTATAATCCCAGATTTAACTGTGTGGCCTTTGACAAATCATTCCCAAGCTTGTTTTTCTTTCATTGTCAGCAGTGCATAGGGGAAGTAGTTTCTTTGTTTAGCCTGTTATTGGCTAGTAAAATGGAAATGGTCGTCTTTATTTGCTATGTAAAGATGCTATGGGCATTTGATAGCTAATATTTTTAAAGTGCTTCTTGTGAAGATTAAAAGCAGGCAGCTATGTGCTATTTATTTGGGTTTATAGCTATAGAAATTATTTCATTTCTAAAAATGAAACTATAAATTATTCCTAGATGTTTTTAAAAATGAGGGCTTCTCATGTCCCAGAGTCATATTATGGTAGGTGTTGTTCAAAACTGATAGATGTATTTGAAAACTGCAAGGTAGTATATGCACTAATGAATATGCTATACATGATGCACTGTAAGCAACATTTTGCCTAATCACATTTCCTGTTATGTCCATTTAAAATGTTTTTTAAAGCAGAAAGCACAAGAGACTTCATAACTAACTGAGAGACTTCATAACTAACTGAAGGAAATACCAGTGACTAGTAATTTTCAATAAAAATAAAAAATGTTTTTTCAGTTATAGGACAAGATGATCATTATTTTGTAAGGTTTTGGAAGAATAGTTTCTGGTAAGTCACACATCTATTATGCTCTCAAACAAAAGGGAACAGACTCCAGTTTTGAGAATAATTCATTTTGTATTGTACCTGGAACATTTACAAACATTACTGTTCCCGTTTCTCACTGGAGCTCACCAGTTAGAAGCTGTCAACTCCACAACTAATGTACATGAACAGTAAATCACCTACATCAGCCCAGATGATCTTCCCAAACTATTTTAAGTTTAGATATCTGCTATTACACTGTATGGGATAAAAATCTTCATACCTTTGGTTATCTGTGGCAGAAAGCAGAGGAGGGGAACAGACAGCTTGACTGTGACTGATTAAACCACTGCAAAGCATTGGTAATCAATCGCATTTCAAAGAGCTACATCTACAACAAATTTCAGACTGAAAAGAACATGCAAAGAAGGAGAAAAAATTATTTCTGCAAAAACTGTAGTTAGTGAAAAAATCTCCACTGGGAGTGATGAAGAAATGATCACTCAAGGAAGAGCAAGAAAATATCCCAATCAGACTGTGGCTTTGATAATCATATGGGTTTCACAGAATGCTTCCTTAGAATTATCTGCCTGGCAACAACAGTGAGATCCCCAAAATGAAGAGGCAGTTCTGGACCAAGTTGCTTCAGACATGGGAATCAGAGGAAGAAGGAGGAAGGAAGGACAGTTCTGGGCAAAGAACTAGTAGAGGAAACTTGTTCTTGCTGCTCTTCCTCCTGCTGTTGCAGCAATGGAATCATGGCTACTGTAAATCTTGTATACTACAAGGTTTAGACTTTGAATTACCAGCATATTGCAAAATAATGGCAACTATCCATCAAACCTGCTGTCCCCAAATTTTTAAAACCTGGGAAGAAATAAAAACATTCAGCTAAAATTAATCACCTGGAAGTAACTAATGCTTGTGGGTAATGAAAAATTTATAAATGGCTCTTGAGACTAGACAAATTTTCAATGTTCTGAAATTATTACATGCTGAAAATTTGTGTACTGTCTCTCTACTGAGTAGACAGATTAACAGAGTTTGTGTAAATTAAGCAGCCAATTGAAGATATCACTATATCTATTCCCGTAATATATCTTGTTCTGCAAAGTGATGTAAGAGTAGATATTTGTTATTAATGATAGACACAGGTCTGAAAAATAATATTTCAATGTGTACATGTTAGTCATTTTTTGGTCTAGGGAAATGTTTTTATTTTGACAGAATATGCCACCAGTACAGGTTCTGAAAACAGATTTTAAAAAAGTAGAATTCAAGATTCAGTGGATGACCCTGCCAGGCTTTGCATGGGACAAGCAAGGTGCTGTACGTGACACCAGGGAAGCCATGCCCTCAGCGATGGACACTGTCCCACAGCCCCTGGGGGATGTGTGTTCCTGGGCAGGTGCCAGAGGGAGGTGGGTCAAAGTGGTTACAGCCTGGAGGACCTCACAGGACCCAGACAGACCCCAGGGTTTTCTCGCTCTACAACTATTAAAAAAAGCACATTTTGTGTTTTATGGAGGCAGCCTGTACAAACATTCTGTCTCTGTTGATAAGTGACCCTGTAAGTCTGCTCAGGACTTTAAGTTTCTTGTAGTCTATTGAAGTATAATTGTATGAGCTGGAATCAAGCTTAATGCCCATCAAAAAAAAAAAAAAAAAAAAGAATTGACATTAGTTTCTGTTGTTGTTTGTACATATTACAGAATAATAGAATCATCTAGGTTGGAAAAGACATTGAAGATCATCTAGTCCAACCATTTACCTAACATTGACCATTCCCAACTACACCATATCCCTCAGCGCTATGTTGACCCGACTCTTAAACACCTCCAGGGATAAGGACTCCACCACCTCCCTGGGCAGCCCGTTCCAACGCCTAACAACCCCTTCTGTAAAGAAATGTTTCCTAATATCGAGTCTAAACCTTCCCTGGCACAACTTGAGGCCATTCCCTCTTGTCCTGTCGCATATTACTTGGTTAAAGAGGCTCATCCCCAGCTCTCTGCACCCTCCTTTCAGGGAGCTGTAGAGGGCCATGAGGTCTCCCCTCAGCCTCCTCTTCTCCAGACTAAACACCCCCAGTTCCCTCAGCCGCTCCTTGTACGACCTGTGCTCCAGACCCTGCACCAGCTCCGTTGCCCTTCTCTGGACACGCTCGAGTCATTCAATGTCCTTTTTGTAGTGAGGGGCCCAAAACTGAACACAGGAATCGAGGTGCGGCCTCACCAGTGCCGAGTCCAGGGGTCAGATCCCTTCCCTGTCCCTGCTGGCCACGCTATTGCTGACACAAGCCAGGATGCCATTGGCCTTCTTGGCCACCTGGGCACACTGCTGGCTCCTGTTCAGCCGGCTGTCAATCAACACCCCCAGGTCCCTCTCTGACTGGCAGCTCTCCAGCCACTCCTCCCCAAGCCTGTAGCGCTGCTGGGGGTTGTTGTGGCCCAAGGGCAGCCCCCGGCATTTGGCCTTATGGAAACTCCCCCAGTTGGCCTCAGCCCATGGCTCCAGCCTGTCCAGGTCTCTCTGCAGAGCCTCCCTACCCTCGAGCAGATCAACACTCCCACCCAGCTTGGGGTCATCTGCAAACTGACTGAGGGTGCACTCGATCCCATCGTCCAGATCATCAATAAAGATGTTAAACAGGAGTGGCCCCAAAACCGAGCCCTGGGGGACACCACTCGTGACCGGCCGCCAACTGGATTTAACTCCGTTCACCACAACTCTTTGGGCCCGGCCATCCAGACAGTTTTTTACCCAGCAAAGCGTGTGCCCATCCAAGCCACAAGCAGCCAGTTTCGCCAGGAGAATGCTGTGGGAAACGGTGTCAAAGGCCTTACTACAGTCAAGGTAGACAACACCCACAGCCTTTCCCTCATGCAATAAGCAGGTCACCCTGTCATAGAAGGAGATCAGGTTTGTCAGGCAGGACCTGCCTTTCATAAACCCATGCTGACTGGGCCTGAGCATCTGGTTGTCCCGCATGTGTTGTGTGATGGTACTCAGGATGAGCTGCTCCATCAGCTTCCTGGGTACTGAAATCAAGCTGACAGGCCTGTAATTTGCTGGATCATCCTTCAGATCCTTCTTATATATGGGCATCACACTGGCCAATTTCCAATCTGTCAGGACCTCCCCGGTCAGCCAGGACTGCTGGTAAATGATGGAAAGCAGCTTGGCGAGCACCCCAGCCAGCTCCTTCAGCACCCTTGGGTGTATCCCATCCGGTCCCATAGACTTGTGTGTGTCTGTGTGATGCAGGAGGTCACTAACTGTCTCCTCCTGGATTGCAGGGGGTCGTTCTCCCAGTCTCTGTCTTCTGGCTGAGGAGGCTGGATTCCCTCAGTACAACTGGTCTTGTTATTAAAGACTGAGGCAAAGAAGACATTGAGCACCTCAGCCTTTTCCTCATCACTTGTTACCAGGTTTCCTCCTGTGTCTAGCAGGGGATGGAAACTCTCCCTGGTCTTTCTTTTGCTACTGACATACTTACAGAAACATTTCTTGTTGTCCTTGATTGCTGGAGTCAGATTAATTTCCAGCTGGGCCTTAGACCTCTTGATTTCCACCCTGCATAGCCTCACAGCATTTTTGTAATCGTTGTGAGTCACTAGCCCCTTCTTCCAAAGGCCATAAACTCTCCTTCATTTAAGGATAGGTATAGATGTAACTTTCCTTTGTACAGTAAATCCTATGAAAACATTTTGAAAAACAGGATTAACTCTTTAACCAAATGTTGGGTATGAAGATGTTCTCAGATTAGATTAAGGAGTACATGAGAAAAATAGCTAAAAGAAAGGCAATGTTAAGTAAGTGCTCATTAATTACTTTTTCCAAGACACTCAGTAGATAATTTTTACATGTCTAGGAATGTGTATCTTGTGCTAGTGGATTTGAGGATAACAGTTCTGAGTCTCATACAATTGGCTCATTTAGTAGTGAATACAGTCACAGGGTAACAGATCTAGTGTCAGTCTTAGAAATTGTTTTTGTAGCAACTGCATGAAAATTAACTCAGTTTCTCTTTTCCAAAAGGTAATTTTTTTAGAAGTTTCGTAATTTCCTCACTCCACCCCATTCTTTACCATAAACCAGGAATCTTAAAATGGGTCCTAGAAGAGATCAATTTCATTATACTTTTCAGCTTCTAGTGGAATCAGAAATATCTTGTGGCCCAATATCTGGTGTTGAAAAGCTCAAATGTGTGTTTCTGAAAAATTTTCAACTAGAGAACCCATACACTAAGGAACTTTGCAAGAAGTTTATAGCACAATATGAGCAGATCAGCAGGGAAAAACAGCTGATACTGAGGACATCATATGTTGTGAAGATTTATACTTGAAATTGATTCTGGTCTGGTCCTTCTTAGTGAATGTCCATCAGGTGCTGAATTTCAGTATGTTCATTCCCGGAGCACATTTCTGAGGTTAGTTTCATTCTTCATTAGGCTACCAAAGCACAGTGAGCAGGGGTGTTGTGGATGGTTCTCCTCAAAAAAGCAGTTGAGATCTGAAGTAAAACACTAACAGAGATGCACTCATATGACTGTTAGTTCTCCATCCCTAACACATAGACACACTTCTTCAAGTAGAAGCTTATCCCTCCTAATGCTTCTTTAACTTTGTCCTGTCATTGTTATTTTCGTCTCCTGCTTTCTTTAGAGCTGTTTGACTATGACCATCTGGTCCTTTTACACACAACTTCCCATCACCACTGTATACTTTGTAAGTTTCCTATCTCCTTTTTTTCTCAAAAGCTACATTTGATTACATTTATCATTCAAGTGCATAACACTCTGGCAGAACAACTGCTGTGTCCAAGCTTCCTGTATTAAATCATCAGTTATGAGGGTGGGGGCTGAAGGTTGGGAAGGAACTGGTGTTTAACAGAGGGTGGCACCTATTTATATTTTTAATTATTATTAAAGAGTGGTAAACACTCTTTGTTAAGTCTGAGAACACAGCATGATCTTAATTGTAAATCTGTAATGAGAGCTAAACCATATTTCATGAAGCTCTGCTAAAGAGATTCCATGAAAAATATAGGCTACTTGACAGGAGCATGGCAAGTGGCCTGTAATAACAAGCTGGGCACCAGCATTGTTTCACTTGATCCCTCCTCTGCTTCAGAAGCATTACTAGATTTACTTTTCTGCACTGAAGTCATACTCTTAAAATGGCATACTAAGAAAAAAAAAAAAAAAGTCTTTCATAAATACTCAAACAATCATTTCTTTCCTTTTACTTTAATTGCTCTACAGTCAGTGATTAAATTTTACAGTCCTTAGTCACAAAGGACTTTAAGGTCATGCTGCAGGCAAGACTCATTCCAAAATGAAAGAAGTGGCAAAATACGTAAGATATTTTCTATGCATACTCTATGCATTATTTGAATTTCCTCCTGGAAGCTTTGGTCAAGTCTCAGCCAGTACCTGGACATTTGTACTGTGTGGTAAAGGAAGTCAGATGCTATGCTAGCAGCATCCTACTCCTGTATGTCTGTACTGCTGCATACCCAAACTCATAGGTGACAGAAGATGGTATGTCCTAGACATCTTTCTCTGGTACTCAAGAGGCCTTGATATAGTCTCTGGCAGTATGCAATATTTTAAGCTTTATTTTGGAGATAGAGGTTTTGCCTTCTAGGGGCTGTTCATTACAAACCGTTCATAAGAACTACAGTGTTTGTATTGATAAGGAAATCACTCATTGACTTTTCTCAACAATACATACAGTTTCGATGAGCCACACTCACTTACACAGCTACAATTACAGATGATTTATAAAGGGAAATAGAGTCTCTAGTTTTGCTCCAAAGCAGATTTTGTTAAAATAACTGTTCTTCCACTAATAGTCTGAGTACTTATGTATGTGTATTTGTTTCTGCCTGTAAATTTTCAAACTGAAAAACAGTCACTTCTAAACTTTCCAAAGAAGCTTTCAGCTGATGATCTCTGAGGCTGAAACTCATGAACTTCCTCTATTATTTTTTTGGATGAAAAACATATTCAAGGACATTCCATGCCTTTCTAACTGCTTATAAGAAATCTGAAGACTGTGTCATCAGCAAACCATTTAAATTCTATAATCCATCAAGGAGCTTTTTTTCCTATAAAATTTAGCATATCTAGGGCTGTTGAAATGAAGGGTTGTGTTTGCGTGTGTGTGTGTGGATATACAGTAGCATTGTAGATTGAAAATATGCAACTATTCTTTTCTTATATAATGAAACCTAAAAATTCACTGTATGCTTTAAAATACTGCCAGTTGGATGCATCAGTGTAATGTTATTCCTAGAACCAAAAAACAGAAAAGGACCTCACTAGGTAATCATGACCATACAGGGTGTCTGGAAACACTTGATGAACAATGGGAGAACAAGCCATTTCCCCAGTATTGTAGTCCCTGAAAATATCACATATATGTTTAGGATGGAAAATACTTTTTCTGTATTTTATGATCAACACATTTTTTATTTTTTTTTTTTTATCCCGTGATGGTCTTGCACCATCACCACCTGCTCTTTTAAGCCTTTCCTCACCATGATCACAGAGGAGAAACTGCAACACATTCAGACTGTCATAGCAAATTTGACTCAAAAATCACTTCATCTTTAGTGGGGACCTACTTTCAGGAGACAATCAATTATTAAAACTCTTAGCTTCACCAAGTATATAGCTTTTCTGAGTATGCACCTTCACGCAACACAGAGTATTGCAGGATGCTCATTGAGGGTTTTCTGCCGGTTCTTCAACAGAAGACTCAGTTCATAGTAACACATTACCAACAGGAATACTGTAAGATGAATGGAAATATGGCCATTTCAGTCCCCAAGGCATGGCCTAAAAATGCTCGAAGAACCTGCAAGGAAATAACAGAAGTCCTTAAAGAGACACATTAACTTGTGCAAGTCCTGTCTGAAAGGCTTCCATTCTCCCAGGTCATAGCACTGTCACAGATATCAGCCAAATTTCCAGAATTGTTATTTTATTCTGTTTCCTTCAAGTGGTAGATGTTTACAGGGCATGATCAGCTAAGAGAGAAAAAAAGAGGGAACTGGAGAATAATGTACCAGACTTTGGAGCCTGCTCTCCCACTCCAGACAAGCCCCAGGCCTGATGAACATCACCATGTGCTGTAAGTCTTTGTTCAAGTTCCAGGGAGAGAGAGAGAGATATGTAGGAAAGGCTAATTTTGGGAGGGAGGGAAAAGCAGAGGTATGGAGACAGAGTACTTTTCCACCTGTACCTTGATGGCAAATAATAGCACTTTTTGGCTAGAAAACCAAGTACTTGTATATATAATTAATTAGATGTTTAATAGATTAGATGTTTAATAGAAGCAGTGATGGGGAAGACTACAAATGCCTATTAATACAACTTAGCACGATAGACAATCTTGTTCTTGTGCTTCTCAGACAGGCACTATGTAACTGTGTGCCCTATCATTATTGACCTAAACTAAAATAACAGTTTTCTATCATATCAGAATGCGGTTCCACGTGGAAAAGTGTGTATAAAACAAGACCCAAAATTCTTAGTTTCGTCGCCTTTTTAGTCCTAATTTGTATACATGTAGGAAGTTTTTCCAAACTGGCACCAGTTACAGTGAGACTTGGCTTTTCTCAGGGGAAAAACGTTAGCAAAGCAGTAAATGGTGAAAAATTCAGCAACTAATTTTTAGTGTATCTCATGGACATATGAAATTAGTAAGGATAATAGTCTAAAAAGAATGGTCTGGTTTTAATGTCTAATCTGGCAAGGGCATCTGCCCACAGTGAGCTCAAAACAACAGTACAGCTATAGAGAAGAGTGACTCAGTTTGCACTCAATAGGAATGGAGCCCATCAGCACAAGCTAAAAGGAAGTTGTGTGCCTCACCCTTCTAAGCCCCTTTGAAAATCCCAGCCACTGTTTTTTTAATGCCAGATGGGTTGATGACAAGTAGCAATCAGAAACACTCTGGTCTAGTGCTATTAAAATCATTACTGGAGAAATGTGGAAAAAAGGCATCAGCATTCTTTCATTGTATTAAAATATTCTGTCTTTTATGAGCTGAGTCATAACAAGCTGAGACATATTTACTACTTAGACAATTTTTAAACATTATAAACAGAGTACTTGTTCAGAATATTGCTGCCACAAGCAAGACAATTGATATTTTCAACCTTAATATGAATAAACTCCAACATTAGTATTGCAACAATGCAAATGACTACAGTACCTCTTCCATTAATACTGCTCAACCAGGAAATTACTGTAAATTATGGTAGCTGGCAGTTATATATCTTGTATTTATGACTTCCCAGCAAATGCAGCTCAGAATGCAAAGGCACAGTTTACTACTACAAGAGTGAAACTTCCTTAGTCTTAGGGTTTATTTGTTTGTTTTAAAATAGATGAGACACTACATCCCTCCTACTGAATTACACCACAAGAGCTGTCAGTAGGTCATCTGAATTCTGTTTTTCCATCCTACATCACGATCCCTCTGCATTAGATTTATTATTGCCTTCCCTCAATTGGTCCAACCCACAGCAGTCTCCTCTCTGGTGATGAGGGCTAAAAATAGTTCCCTCCAGAGCCTGGCTCAGTAACTGTAATATCCAAACACACAGAGAAGGCAGATGTGATAGTTGGTAGCTGAATGTTTTCTTTCACCACTTACAGCCAAGAAATAAGGCCCCAGTGCTGGGTTCAGAGTAAGGACTCAAGTCTGAAAAAAATAGTACTGGATTTGAATGGTAAATTGCTTTTGAATACTAGGAACAAACTTGATTACAAACAAACAGGCAACTCTAACACAATGAAATTCACTTCTGCACAGTGACAACTAGACCCTTCAAGATAAATAGATTAGAGGGCATGTGAGCTCACTGAATAATCAGTCCAAGTAATTATATTAGCCATAGAGAATTATTTAAAATCTGCAGGTATCTTTTTCATATTTTAAAGATATATTTCTTAATACGTTTCTTTATTTCTTTATTAAATATCACCAGCCTTACTGAGAGAAAAGAGACAGTAGTCTGTTAGTCTGTGAGTGATCCTATTGAAAATTGTGGAACTGGGCTGTTCAGTATCAGTAAGGTTAGAAAATGTATGTGAAGCTGAATGCATATGGGTTTTCTCTCTTTCTTTAAATAATCAATGAAAGCTCTTTAAAGTGAAAAAGTTCTTCCCAATAATGCAAAGTGAGTTATATTATTTCTACATTTTACACTCTTAAATGCTTTGCAGTTAGGCTCTGTGCCAGGATTCTATTTCACTGGATCATTATTTATATAACGTAATTAGGTAAGGATATCCCAAATAAAAGCACTGTCAAGCATCCTCACACACAGACACACTGGAGTTGTTTGGACAAAATATGCAGAGGTTAATGCAAACCCAGTGATTCTACTTTGGATATTTTCCTCAGATTTTTCTGACATCAATGTTTTTTGCCAAAGGCCCAGCCTCAGCATCCAGCAAATCCAACAGCAATACAGCATTTGTGCCTGCTCAGTATCAGAGACAGGCTCTGAAAGAGTCATATCTGAAACCATGTGTATGGCAATGGTGTTTATGTGGAACCATCTACTGTTATTCAGAATAGTCCCAGGCAGAAGGATGAGACACTCTGTTCAACAGATCCAATATGCAGAATTACTCGACTGGGCAATATGCAGAATAACTCATTTTTTTGTATCATTCTTCTATAAATGCTTTAATATGGACACAAAAGGAAGCTATAGACCAACACAGAATCAAGAACAAAGCTCTGCATGGAGGTACAATGGAGGCAAGGATTATACTGAACTCCCTACATGTGTCTGTACTAATAAATTAGACCATGCTTGTGAATTTGACCTCCTGTGGTAGTAAACTGTTAAAATATTCCCCAGCACAGATTTGGCACATTCCAGCTACCATAATCCTCCCAAATTCTCTGACATCATTTAGCAGCTGCAACTAGCCAGTGACAATTCCCAGTAAACTATTTGTCTGCCGCCTTCTGGAGGTGAAGTCAATTTAACTGGCACTTGGTCCTGGTAACTTGAACATTCCTAGACATGTTTAAGTTACTCCTGTAGCCACAGAGTTTGTGATCATTATTTTACATGAAACATGTCTGTAGTATCTTGAATTAGGGTACAAAGTTAGTTGGGAGTACCATAGGATTTGAGATTCTAGAGTAGTTTTCTGACTTGGAGGAAGCAGATGGCTCTAAGGTTGATCCAGATATTGTGAGAGATAAGGTGAGATAAAGTCCCCAGGTAACAAATAACTGGTGGCAATAGAACTGGTTTTGAATCCATATTCCCAGGATGAATCCCAGCATCAAACCTCAGGCAAGGAAACTTGCTTCCAGGGTTGCTTGTTATTACGTTTTGTTATTCACTTTTTGGGGTGCTTTTTCCAGATTTACTCTTTTCCTGGGAACACAGCCAGGGTCTGGGCATGCTGCCAAAAATATAGGTCAGCACTGCTAGTCATGCTCCAGACCCACCACAGCCTGAGGACCTGGACCTTTGTCCTCTGTGCTCTACCCTGATGCAATGATTTTGGCTAGGCTTTATCACAAGCTATGGCTTTTACTTACAGCAGCCTAAAGATCCATGCCATCCCTTTCCTCTCACCTCCCTTCACCCCTCTAGCTTACCATTATCGTTGCAGAAATCACATGCACACACTCCCAGAAGAACCAACCACTGTTTTTCCTGATCAGGATTGCTTGAATTAAAATGGGGAATAAAGTCAGTGAAATGAAGTGAGTTGGAGAAGTTTGTAGCTTACATCTGTGTCTAATACTTAATCAAAAAGTCATTGATTGCACACGGGATTTCTGCTTCAAAAGCTGAAAAACTGGAATTGGTTTTTAACTTGAAGTGGTACAGTAACATCCTCCAGACACTTCTTCGCAGGATGGAAGGATTATCTTTTGGCCCTCCATAGGCTGCTGCTGTTATGCTGAAAGAGGGAGGGACAATTCAACAAGCCAAACGTTACTGTAATTATTTTAGAAAGATGCCTGGAGTATTATCAAGAAAGAGCACACCACAGGATCTTCAAAAGGAGGCAGATACCAGTGTCACAACTGGTACAAAGGACAACTTCCTGAGGATGCATATACCATAGTCATCAGCTTGGAAGGTAGCTGAACTGGTCCTGGTGATCACTGAAGGTGCCAGTCTGTGAAACAGGGCATCAGGACTAAGGTTGCCAAGTGGAAAGGGTGATGTCATTACTCTGGAGACCTGAGTCATGTACGTGGGTCTGACATCATGCACCCGGCAGCCCACATGTATGATTGTCAGCAGTGGTACATACTCCTGAAATGGATACACACAGACTCCACTAAAAAACCGTGGGAGCTTTGTACAAAGCTGGCCAGAACAACTGCAGGTCACAGCAGTGAAGCATTTGTCCTAACCAGTGCAATGTGACACCATTTCCTAATGATGAACTGTGCTATGTGTAAAAATGCTGTGTTAAGAGGGCGAAGTATGCAAGTGCAACTGAGAAGCAGTATCCATACATTGGGGGAAAGTGCATGAAACAAGTCTGAAGAACACCTATGTGCTGGCCTTAGAGGGACTCCAGCTTCTGAATAACCACAGTATGCCTGTTCACAGTGCTGGCTGTCACTCTGATCTTGACTACCTCTCACACCAGATCAAAATCAAAATAAGCACCATCATCAGTGGCCACCATTTCTACCAAGAATGAACTTCTTGCAAAGTGGCCAGTTCAGCCTTTTGCAACTCCTTCTCCACACATGTCCTCCTTTGCTGTGTGTGGTCCATCATGAGATGAGGGAAACATGTCCCTAAGATCAAGGAGTCTTGCCTAAGTTGCATACAGCCGCTGCTCGACCACTGTCAAGCACAGATTCATGAAGCTGTTGCCACTTACTGAGGAGATGGAAATGGTGTACTGGGCTTGCAGCAGTGAGATGTAGATGGCAATGATTAGATGCTGCATATGAGACACTGACTGATTTCAGAGACAGAAAACTAGACCCCCTGCCAAAGCCCCATGCAAACTCTCCCACAATGTAGCAGGAGGAGTTTCCCACAGTGAAGAAGCCAGTCTCCTTGCTTTGTCACAACTGACTGTGCAATGGGAGGCTGCCTGCATGTGAAAACAACTATCATGTGTTGATCCAGCTGTGCCCATCTGAAACAAGGTTATACACCCAGGTGTTAAGTGGTTCAAGTCTGCACTGTCAGATGATATAGGAATGGATGGATATGGTATTAATAAGCACAGAGACATGACCAAGGACTCTGGTTTTGGACAGACATCCTCTTATGCCACTGGAACAGGTGTCTGCTCCCACCTGCTCTTCATATCTCTGACCCTAAACCTACTACCTGTCCTGGCAACAAGGCTGTGCCTACGAGAGCTGCCTAATCTGTTTCAGTCAAAATGAGGCAATGAGGCAGTTTATCTTGAATCATTTAAACACTACTGTTTAATCTTTCCTTACCCAGCTCATTTTAACTGCAACAAGTTATGGCAGGTTTACTTCAAAATGCCAGATAAAAAACTGAGTTATGGTTGATTGACAGACCCAGGGTACCATTCTACTGCCCTGGCTACTCCACTGGTAACCTCTGTCAGGACGACAAGAGAAAACTTGCAAGATGCTGTAACACCTGAAGCCTCTCCAAGGAGAATCAGCAGAGGTGTGTGCCAGGGCCCTTAGGATACATATTGGTACAATTTCTTCTAAGGGTGACATTAATCTTTAGACTAGACCAGGCCTAGTGAGTTACTTTAAAAAAAAAAAAAAAAAAGGAAAAAAAATCTCAGAAATTCCAGCCTCTACCTTCATTCTTCTTCAGATAAAATTCTGTCTAGTGACATTACTCCTCAGAATGCAGCTAGTGTAAAGCATCCTTGAATATTTCTGAGAAATGTCAATTCTTTCTACATGTGACTTCTAATATACAAGCCACCAAGCTTTTTGTATCATGGTAAGTTTATTTGAGCTATGCTGAACACAGAAAAAAAATGTAAATAATTTTCTAGTTTTGTTGCTTTATAAAGTAATTCAGACCATGGGAAAAAATTGTAAACTGCCTTTTAGACAAAGAAAGGGTGGGGAACAATATATCCTCCTGCTTCCCCATTATACAACCAATACCCATTCTTAAATGCACAAAAAAAAAAAAAAAAAAAAGACTAAATTGAAATAAATCAAATAAATTGCATAGTTTCAAGCTGTACATTATGTCTTGGCTGTAATAATATACATTATCATTAATGGCTTTCACTTTACAGTGTTGAAAGTCATATTTGTTGTTGTCATCTTCATTCCTTGACCTTTACTATCTGCATTGCTCACATGAAAGTATTAGTCTGCTGTCACACTTGAAGAAACCATGTAATAAGGTCAACTATGCATCACTCCAAGTCATCTAGGGTTATTTTAGCATACTTGCTTTATGAAAAATGTGTAAGATCACTGCAATTATCTACAATGACAGTTAGACTTCATGCTATATACAATTCAGATTTCAGTTATAGTAGAAAATACTAATGCCAGATGACTAGTGTAAAATTTTATCACCATGAATTCAATATCCATTTAACTGATATGCAACAAAAGATAATTTCAAGTTCTGAAAATAAGACTTATATGCTGGAGAAACATATAAATGAAGAAAAATTATTACGTACCCTTCAATTAAAATAGCTTGTCTGCTTGTTTTGATTTGTATTAGGATTTGCAGGACTTGGGGGAGTGGTAGAGGTTAGGCTTCATATAAGAGTTCAGAACTGAGAAAATAGTTTTACTGCTGAACATTTAAATCTGTTCAGAAAGAGATTTGTGAGATACTGCAGTATATCAAAGAAATCTGCATTAAGAGTATATTGCTTCTTGTATAAGGAAGCTGAGAGGAAAAAAAATGCTCTGTTCAGCAGCCATCATCATAAAATTATATAAATGCAACTACATTACTAAGGGACCTCAATTTTCTGCTTGAAGTGGGCAACTACATTTTCTGCTTACAATATATAAATGATCCTAAGCACTTACTTGAGTCTCCTCAGTTTTTGAGCTGTAATGGTTATTCCTGTACTGAGGATGGAGGATGGTTTTGTTTCATGGCTTTGCTGAGCTTTGCCGTATCCTTTCTGTCAGATGGCATAGGAGCCATCAAACAACTGGCTGTCCATTTACATAATCAGAAGAGGTCCAGTGACAAACAGGTAGTTGGTAGCTCTGCTTTGCAAGTCAGAGTGCACCCTAGCTTCAGCTCTTGCTACTACTCCTAAATGAAATGGACGGGATGGACTAGGACTTCATCAAATCTATCTGAACCACGAGATTAATTACTATATCTTTTATTACCCAATCACTGACCCAGACAGCTCCTATTTCTACCTCTGTATTTCAAAATCATGAGCACATTGTAGATGCTATTGGATCACAAATTATCATCATCAACATAGCCAAAAGTCAGAAACCATTTGGTTGAAAAAATAATTTATGGAAAAAATTACTTCTTAAAACATGGAGCATGGGGTTTTTTGCCCTTCTCTGATCTTGAAGATTTGAGAAAGTTAAACATTGAAAGGATTTCCTAGTTATTTATGCTTTATAGCAGCTGGAGCTATAAAATGCTAGAAATGTTATTCTAAGATTACCTGTGCATGTACACATCACAGAGGCAGAGAAAGCACAGAATTCTTCTCCTGTGCAGCTATAGTGAAAAGAGAAACTCAGACAACATATTGAGTTCCTACATACATCCATATTACCAGCAAGATTTTGTCAAAGCAGAGAATGTTCAGAAAAGAGCAACGTGATTAAGTGCTAATTTGTTAAGAAAGATTTTAGAAGTCTAGTCTGGCTCAGAAACGCTGTAACAGAGACATAAGAGCAGTCTGAGTATACTGGGTAGAATATATATTACTGAGGGTTTATCAAATAAAATTAACAAAGGGAATACATAGTATTAATATCAGGAAAGGAAATGGAAGACCAACCCATTGCTGTGTGGACATTTCAGGAACTGAATCACTGGCACTTTTATGCCACGCCCAGTAACAGATCGGTGTATCGAGCCCTCAGGAGCATTCTGCATAAAGTCAGATATGCTCTGCTGTGGAGAGCAGCCAGTTCAATGGCAGGGAATAGCAACTGCTTTTCCACCTCTGATTTTTATGCCTGTTAGCTTTCTTTCCAGTTCTGCTGTAGGAAGAACTCTTGGTAATGAAAGGTATTCTGTATAAAACATAAAGTCCTATAAAATAAATTATAGGCTTTGTAATAAAACAGAAAAGGCAATTATTTTCTTCCCTGGAAATAATTAATCAAGCTTTCTGCAGTGAAAAGTTCTAAAAGCACATAAACCACGTATTTTTACAGAAAATGTAAGTTTTGTCTGAAGAAATAAGAACTAGTACACATTTATGAATGTTTATGCCTCAGTCATTTATTTTTGTTTTCATAATGATGCCTTATTTTAGGACAGGAAACTACTTCTGTTTCTGTTTTGTGCATTACTTGTGCATAACAGTGGAGGTCCTTCTGCTAAATGAGAAAAAAGTGTTTTTACAACTGTACTAACTTTTCATTCTCTTTCCAACATTGACTAAGTGCTTTCATTTTTCAACCCAGTTCAGTGAAGGATTTCCTGCAGCCAGCTTGTTAATTTTGAAACTAATTTTCCCTGCAAACATGTCTCTCTCACTCATATATGTATACTGCTCACTATGTAGTCAGTTAGGAAACCAGCGTATGATAGCATTCATGAGGATCCTGAGCAATTCTTGTATATGTCATATTCCTGAGTTACAGAGAATTACACATACATGATATGGGGCTGATCTGTGGTCACTAGACAGCTGCAGCCACCAGTGCCAGGCCTCTACAAATCCCCCTTGCATGCCCAGCCTGAGTTTCACAAAAAAGCTGTGGGACTCCTGATGAGCTGCTATTATTCTTTAACCCATGGAAAATGTAGACAGGCAACTATATAGTATTAGCATTATTAATTCATGTCTAGATTCCCCAGCTAAAAGCCAGACTGCATTTTGCCAACTGTTATGTACACACAGTGGTAAAATAGCATCTGTACTGAGAAGTATACAAGCAAGGCATACCAAAAATAACAGGAGAGGAAGAGGCACATGCAGGAGTAACTTGCTTTTATCTGCAGAGTAACACCAAGAAGACCATAAACCAACAGAGTACTGTGGCTTCTAGGTTACCATCTAAAATAATTGCCGCCACTTTACACATTATTTTTTCTTATTATTCCATATTTAAGTAATCCATTTAATAAAAACACTTAGAAATGTGTAAAACATAATTTGTAATTATGTGCATAGCCAAGACATTATACTTATTAAAGACCACGATTATATAAGAAATTCATGTCAAAGTTTAGATATTTAATACTAAACATAAACATACATCTTCACATCTTCAATTTCTAGATCACAATAAGTTTTTATCAGAGGGCATACCATGCTGTCTACACAAATCTGCTCCCAAGTACTCTGAATGGGTATTTTGCATAGTGAATAAAATATGAATTTAATCCAACTTCATATTATTTTACCCCATAAGAAATCAAACACATTCTTTATTTAGCTGGGGAATACAATCAAAATTCTGCACACAGCAGCTCAGTTCATCTCTAACAGGCATCAACTGATTCAGTCAAAGAGCAATAGATAGTACTTTGTGTGTTTCAGCTAACACAACTCAACTAGAGTAAATACAATATACAACTTCGGTTTGACAACAGTGGTCTCAGTCCAGCAGAAGATATGTGCACTCTTCCAGACCATTTAAGCACCAAGAGGCTGAATCTCCTCATCCCACAGCATGTCTGTGTCCTGAGGGAAATGTCTCTTACAGTCCAGTTCCATAACTTGCTTAAGGTGGCAAGGTGCAGTGCTGTGACTGAAAAAGGCCATCCCACCCTTTTCTTCCCACCAGTCTACTCAGGTTTGTGACACCACATATCCCTTGGGCTGCGGTAAGCATTTGTGTAGCTGCACTCAAAAGTAACAGGGAACTTGTGTCCGTTCAGAAAACCCCAGCACAATGAAAATGGGTTGGATCCCATGGGTTGGCATGAGAAACAGCATGAGACGAGGAAAGAGTGGAACTATCCCTTTTGGTGGATGCTCTTTCTAACAAGACCTGAAATAGGTTTTCCATAGCTTAAACATATTTTCAGTCTTAGCTTATTTAGAGAATTGCCTCAAAATTTGGTTGGGGTTTTTTGTTTTGGGGTGGGGGCTTTTTTAGTTTTTACTTTGTCTATGGAACTACTATCTCAGGTTGTTTGTTCCTCAAAGAACTATTACAATGCCAGTTCATGAATCTATACATAAGTCTGCTCAGAATTTATTGGCCAAAATTTATTTCAGGCACATGTTTATGATAAGGTTCTTGTCTACCAGTCACATGGGAAGAGTGGTCCCAAACTGTAGGACTTCTCAGACTTCATGACTGCACTTTTTTAGAATGTCTTACATAAAAAGCCTCATGGTACATGATGGTCAGAGACTTCTCCATGAAGAAGGCAGCAGTTTTGTGACTCCTGAACTCCGTATTCATTTCACATACTCCAAGCTGCAGTTGGTCTGGGCATCCTACTCAAGGAATTTTTGTAATGCTGAATGAAGAGGTCTATGATTTATACTTTCAGGAATATTTCACTCTTGATAATAGAGCAGTTTCTCGGTTTATCAAGAGAGAATGGTGGAACATATTTGCACTTTCAGGCATCAGGTTCATTTGGGCTAGAAACGTGGAAATATGAAAAGTGTGTTTTCTATGTAATAAAAATTCCTGTCAAGTACCTTGGAAGTAACTAGCCTCCAGTGTTACTAGGTGTGTCCTGTCCTGATGCTGCCATTTCTTCTGGCTGCCTCTTCAACCTTCCAGAGCTCCCAGTTCTGACTTCCAGAACTACCAGATCTCCTTTGCAGGCTTTCCCATCTCCTGGTTTTTGGTTGTGACTCTTTATAAACTTGAATTGGCTTTGCTTCTCTCCAAGTTATAATTAGGCTCTAGGCCTTCTTTGTTTCAACAGGGGCCTGCAGAGGAAATCAGATCTCTTTAGAACTTGGAATATTGTAGGAAGCGTGTGAAGTCCCATGTCATTTATGATGACTAGAATAAATCTTAGAATAGCAACTTACAATTCATTGTAAAAATGGCTTGTCCTTTTGTGGTGGGTTGAAGTTGGCTGTCCATCAGTTGCCACTAAGCCACTCTCTCAGTCCCCTTCCTCAGGGGGACAGGGAGTGAAAATAAGATGAAAACCTCATGGACTGAGATAATGGCAGGTTAATAAAGAAAAGCAAAGGCAGGTGGAAGAAAAGAAAAGCAAAAATCTTTAATCTCTATTTCCCATCAGCAGGTGACATACAGCCACTTCCTGGATGTCCAGGCTCCACTCCCCTCCTCCTTCTTTTTACATTTTATTGTTGATCATGATGTCATATGCTATGGAATATCCCTTTGGTCACTTGGGGTCAGCTGTTCTACCTGTGTCCCTTCCCAACATCCAATCTACTGGCATTTGGAGCGGTATTGGAGAGACAGCCCTGATGCTGTGAGAGTACTGCACAGCAGTAGCCAAAACACTGGTGTGTTATCATCAGCATTGTTCTAGCTCCAACTACAAAGCACAGCACAGGCTGCTATGGGGAGAGGTAACTCCATCCCAGAAAGACCCAATGCACCTTTGTTGCTGTATACATTTGAAAGCCAGTTCTGATTTTTATCAAATATCAGGCTGTTCAGTCTGCTGAAATTGCTTAATTCTACAGATTACAAATATAGATTTTAACTACGGGCATGGAAAATCATTATGTTATTGGGCTTTGTTTCCAGGTTCGATAGGCAGGTAATCCATTTTGATTGACTTGACATGCCAGTACTTACAAAACTTTAACATAATGTCTCCAGAAACAGTGAGGTAATTCTGTATTCTACTTTCCACTTCCGCAAGTGATCAAATGGTTGAAAGGATCTCAAAAACTGAGTGTAAGTGGGAACAAATATAGCCAAAATATTAATTTAAAAGTTTGAATGTTTATGGAAATTTTTTTGGTTTGTTTTCTTACTTTTAATTGTCAATATCACAAGAAATGTTGATATATTATTGACTGGACATTTCTCTGTAAAGCACCACAAGCTTAAAACAAAGACTGCTTCAGTAGTAAGACTTCAAGATCAAAGTTAAAAATGCTTCGTTTAGTTGTGAGGACAATTCTGTTAATTGAGCAATTTCAAAGGTATGCAACTTTAGCTATTGCAATGGCTTCCTTTGTAATTAATGACTTTTCAAAGAGCTTGGGTTCTCTCTGCAGATCCTTTCAACTGACCACTGTGTCAGCACCATAACAAGATGAGTGGGAAGCTGATCTCCTGAGAGCAGACTCATGCCATATTGGTTAATCCAGTCTACTGCTACTATAAACCAGACAGTTATGCACAACAGAAAGTCCTGAATTTTCTCAATTGCTGCCTTTTGTAGTAAATCAGCTGCAGATAGATCAGTTTTTTGAGATAAATATATATTTTCTGATACTCTTAGAGATTATGAATACTCTGGGAATATATATATTTTTGTAACAGATCTGCATCCAGTGTCAAAGTATTGATAGCCTTTAAATGGTCTTCCAGACTGCAATTATGAAAAACAGTGCTATCTTGCCATTTTCAGTTCCACTTTGCATATTAAAACAACAAAAATAATTTTAAAAATGGAAAAGTAAGTGTGCCTTTGTATTAAAGCAACTATCTATGTGGCTTGGATGTTGGACTCTCTCTGTCATGTAAATGCTGCCATATTCCTAAATTCCTCAATCAAGACAAAATTGCCATTATATTCAATGAGGAAGTCAAAACTGGGATGCTAACAGTAGATGATAGATGAATAGTGCCTTTACTGTGTTATTTGTGTATCTTGTATTTGCTAATTGATTCTCACAGAATCACAGAATCATCTAGGTTGGAAAAGACCTTGAAGATCATCCAGTCCAACCATTAACCTAACACTGACAGTTCCCAACTACACCATATCCCTCAGCGCTATGTCATTCTCCAAAGACTGTTTATCATTTACAATAGCACAATTAGTTTTTTTGTAATTTTATTATATTTCCAGAGGAGAAAACAAACTTTGGAGATGAAACATTAATATTCTTGTCTTTTTAGAAAAAAAGCTAGAAGAGAAATAGTCTGAGTTATGCAACACCAGCTAGAAAGAAATTATTTTATCACTACTTGGAATAAATGGCCACTGAAAAGGGCACAGTCTGGAATGTTTTCTTGCAATTCTAACTTGAGTTAGTAGGACAATGTTTGGCAGAGCTCAGCTGTCTTCATAACAAAATGTCTCTGCACAAATATTGCTCATTACAAATTAAAAACAGCAATGGAAAAAGCTACAAATATGAAGAAAGAAGACAAAGATAAATCTGTGTGGCTTGGAAAAAAGTATTTGAGAAGAAAAATTATTTTTTAAGATTTTTTTGAAATTAATTCTAAATGGATGCTCTTATCACAAATTAATATGCAAAAATAAAATTATATTGATTAATCTAGTAGAGGAAAATGCAACTCAGTTACACACAGGAATAATAAAAATACTGATGCTATACTACAATAGCAAAAATAATAAAAATGCTTATTATATAATGATCTATATTATGATTTATATTATGATATATATAAATAAGAAAAAATTATATCAGCAACAGTTGTCTATGGAAACATTTCAATTTGGTTTCCAAAATAATTACTAAATTCCTATTTACTGAATATTTTTTTGTATAAAAAACCAGACATGACAAACAGTTCAGTTCTCTAAGTGTTTCATTGCTTCTTTGTATGGTTATATAATTATTAAAAATGTATATTTGGGGTTCCTGAGGGGTTTTTTTCTTGCTGTAGACAAGATATTTTTCAAAACATATTGCTACTTAAAGTAAGTTAAAAAATTCCCAAAGATCCAATTTTGATCTTTTATCTGATTTTGTGAAATTTGGCTTAGTATTTGTTGCTTGCAAGGATTAAGAAAAATGATAGGGGTGAGAAGATTTCTTATAAATGTGTCAGAGATCTTAGCACAAATTGTGAGTTATTTTACTCATTTTTCCTTGTCTCTTAATCTCCCCCTTTAAAATGATACAATGATCAATTAAGAACCAAAGTAGTTTGGACTGGATTATCTTCTTTTCCAACCTAGACGATTCTGTGAAGTAAAAACTCCTTTCTTTTACCTCACATCTCCCATGTCCCAACCTGGAGACCAAAATCTCATTCCCATCAGCACTATCTGTCAGATCCAAACCACATGACACACTTCACAGTTTTGCCGCGAATATACAAAATTTCTGCATCAGTATCCATGACCTTTCTCTGCTGCTTCTGAGGCCCTAGACAGAGTCAGCTGAAGATTATTGCAAGCTTTTTACTAATTTCAAAGGCCAACAGGCCTAGATTTCATTTTTCTTTCCTCAAGTATCTCTCAAAGTATGCTCTTCTTGCAGACCTCTGGAAATACCACTCTTGACTTAGCTGCTAACTGCTCTCCATCTCTTCCCCTATCACCCTGTTGGTCTGAAGGATAAGCTCACTTTTTTCATGTTGCCCAAATTCACAAAGAGCTTCAGAGCAAGACCCATGATTTGTCAGAGTTTCTGTACTATGGATTCATTCTCCTGCTTCAGGTCTGACAGCACAGCCTGATTCTCCAGCCCCCTGTACTTACAACAGAAGCTGTTAATTTAATAACTGGATACTTGCTGACAGTGCTCCACTTTTCCAGCACTACTCGGGAATCAGACTCACTCACACAAGCACCATAAAGAGGAGTAAAACCAAGGCAGGGAGATAGGAATCCAAGTCTCTACAGCAGACAAGCCACCTTATCACTGGAAGGTCTACTGAAATGTCATAGGCAATTACTGTAAAAAATGAGCAGCACACCTTCTAACAAGGATTGCCTAGACATTTTAATATAAGGGAAAGTTTCCGTCTCTTTTTTCATGCCAGATAGGATCAAAATCATTGAATGATGGAGAAGTGCAGTCTCTTATGTCAGGCAACATCACAGTTCTACAGGAGATGACAGATTTCAACAGGAAATCACAGAGAAATGTATTTTTGTGACATCTGCAGGCACCAGATATAAGACTTTTAATATGAACAGAAAATGTTCTGGTTTACCAGCCTTTTTTTTTTTTTTTTTTTTTTTTTTTAATAGACAAATTGGGAATATTAGCTTAGGAAAGTACCTTAACTGATCGATTAAATCAGTAATCTATTCTCTAAGTAAACCGGCCAGTCACATCTGTAGCATTCATGAGCCAATAAGGAGTTCTTGAGGCACTGAAGAATTCCCACCACAGGAGTGCCGTGCTGGGCTTCCACACATGCTTCCTTCTCTCCCATGAGCTCTCCCCCAAGGCAGAGAGGGAGCTCATTGGGGTTCCCTGCCTTTCCTGCTTTCAGCAGTGCCTCAGAGCATTCATGTTGTAGACCCTCATGTCTGAATTTCAGCTCTGTGACATCTCAGATGTTTTTCATGCCTAACGGTAGTCTAAAACTGGAAGTAATATAATGACAGCTTTCCCCACACAGACACTTTCTGTGATATGCCTCTTTGATTTGCACTAAGATATATAACCCACAGCATCTGGGTTTTACTCTTATGTCTTCTCAGCTTTCAGATATGTGTCTGTTACAATAAACCACTTATCTAAAACCTCTACATTAGAAGCTCACAGTCAGGAAAGACTTTGTTAGCTGCAACCCTGCATTATAAAACAACAATTAACCTATCTTCAGAGGAATTTATTTTTAGAATTTATTCCAGACATGTTTAGTCTGCTTGAAATATGTTTGCACTGTCTCTGTCTTCAAAAAACATGATGTAAATATTTATTGCAGATTCCTGATTGTAGGGTTTTTGCTCTGATTGCAAGTGTGACATCTTCTCCTATTTAGGGAAGGGAATTAGTATCATTTCTTGACACATTTATCTCCTTTGGACTGAACTAGTTAGAGGTGCACTTATAAATTGTAGAAATTTTCCATAAACACAATTTATTACAATAATAATGTATGATATTACTTATATAAATCAAAAAGGAAACCAACATTGACCATTTCCATTTCTAAGAATGCTATTTCTTTATTAATTAGTTTCATATAGTCATTGACTCTTTAATGAGAGTTACTGTGCACTTTTGCAATGATTGGTAATGTATATATCATGTTAATAACAAATATTCAGCAAAAAATATCTTCCTGGATCAGCCTACTGATATGGAGTAGTATGGGGACTGGTGGCACTGCAGTCCTCTCACTTTTCAAGCCCTGTTGCTGCTTTCATTGCCTTACATTGTCATTGTAAAGACAACACATGTTAACATATTGAAATGGTGTGTATCGACCCTCTGTGCAAGGTGTACACACATATACACATAGTCACTGGCCTCTAGACAAGTCATGCTATAAAAATGGAATCCAAAGTTCTTTGCAGTAATACAGGGAATCATAACCAAACTGATCAGAAATGTTCCTATATAACAGTTTCACCCCTTGAAAGATGCCAGTTCAGAGAAATCAAAACATTCTTCAGATTTCTTGCCCAGTTTCTGCTATTAGTGACGTTAGCAACTTGGAAATAAACTTCCCCTTATTAGTGACTTATTAGCAACTTGGAAGGTTCTCCAAAGGCAAAATTCAGCTGGCAAACCAAAGCAACCTGAATAACTGTGAGCCCTCAACAATCTGGGCTCTGCTCCCAAGGTTTTTGTATGAGGTCCTCAGAAATTTATCTTTT
Organism: Athene noctua; assembly: GCF_965140245.1. NCBI lineage: Eukaryota > Metazoa > Chordata > Aves > Strigiformes > Strigidae > Athene > Athene noctua. Next base: position 67,125,572 of record NC_134039.1, read on the forward strand.
ATAAAAAGAGGAGTCCAGTCTTCATGAGTTCCTAAGGACCTAGTATCTTGGGGAACTAGGTGTCTTCCTGCCAAGGCAAGGATGTTGGGAGCTTCACAATTGTTCCACAAAAATAAAATTTAAAAATTTTAAAAATAATATTATTTTCCACTAAGGAATGATAAACTTTATTTATTGTTCTTAATTTTTTTAAAAAAATAAAATCCTTTCATCTGTTAAATAACCTGCAGAGTTGCAGTGCTTGTCCCTTTTAGCTTATTATAAACTCTATTTAAAGGTTTTTTGGGACACACTCATATTGGTTGACTTTGGATCTAACCTGTAACTTGATAAGATTGTCCTTCTGTGTTCACTAACCATGACATATATGGAATATGTTAAGACTCTGAATTGATAAAGAAAGAATATGCAGAGCATTAACATGATACCATTGTAGGAAGTGCATGAAAATCCCATAATCTAGTGGATATGAGATTAAAGTAGTAGTCAGTAGACTCATGCTTTCTTCTTGGCTCTCCAAGAAATATTCTGGGTAATCTTCAGTGAATCACTTCACTTCCTAGTGCCCTATTTTCCCCACACCATCTTTTGTCTGTCTTTCATATCAGGGGAAATACTGTCTCCTGCTCCATGCATGTGCTGTGACTCGCATAGGGTTTATGGGGATCTGTCAGTGTTAAATGGAGTTAAATGGAATTTGCATTGTTTCTTTACAGAAGTTTGCTGTATTATTCACAAGTGAGAATGCTACAATACCTCCCAGCTGACTTTGCAATAGTTAAACCTTTTAATAAGAAAAAGTGTAGCCTCTACTATAGCACCAGTACTGTAATATCTGTGACCAGTGCACTGTAAAAAAATAGTTGCTTCAGATTTTTTGAAAGGGACCAGAAAGATAACTTTAATGGTAGAAGTCTTCTGTATGAAATCTTTATGTTAGCTAAAGCCCAGTCGGCTCCAGCAGACGCTACCCCACAAACATTTCCCAGGCCCGACCTCTGTGGAGCCAGGGTAATTATCTCCACGTTCGTTCCCTTCTTACGCTCTGCTGCCACTGTCAACAAGGGGGTCAGTTACTGCGAGATGTTATGGTGGTTTCTGCAGCACAGACACTTGTCTGCTAGAAACAAGCAGTACACTATTGACACAGAGGGAAATGCCAAATTGCCTCAAATTGACATATACAGCCACACCCTTGTGTAAGCATGGATTCATATTCAGAGCCTCTTAGATACAGTAGTGCTTGCTGCATGAAATACATTCTCTGTTTAGTTCCTTCACGCTCAATAATGGTCTATTATGGATCAAATATATATTTCTCTTGCTTAGTAAGAATTAAACATTAAGAAATCATTGATGCTGCTACTGGAAAAAAAAAATAACGTAATGTAAAAGTAGTATTTGTCACAGGCGTATATAATTGTTGGTTAGAGAGCAGCTTCTGATTAGTATTCCACTCTTGCTTTAGCTTTTCACCCAAGTTTTTGGGAATGTCATTAACCTACTATATAATTTGCTTCTTTGTTCATTTAGCTCAATCATTCAGTTTACCATCTTGTGGAATTTAGTCATTTTAGTATAACATTTTCCTGAGAAATGTGATTTTAAAAAAAAAAAAAAAAAAAAAAACAACTCAAAAAACTGACAAGGCACATGAAAATGTACAAATGCACCAGGAGTAAATAAAAGACATCCCTATTGTCAACTAATCAATTCTACAGAGTAATCCATTATTCTTACTACACTTCTAAATGAGGTAGGAGCAGATGAGATAAACTAAACAATGAAACAATGAAACAATGGCAGAAACAGATTCTTCCAAAGACATGAATATAGATGGAGAACAATGTAACTGAGTTGATTCAATTATATTGTGTTTAGTTCTGCCATTCTGATTCCACTGGAAACTAATACTTAAATTTTGGAACTACCATTGTTAAATAATGCATCCTTATCTTTTATATTTGCATGCACATTTAAAGAGAAGGCTATGGAGAAGAAGACTATAAACTCACACTTCCCTATTTCCACAGTGAAAATGATATCTAAGTATGAGCATAATCACTCCCACATATTCAGAATCACAGAATCACAGAATGGTTGAGATTGGCAGGGCCCTCTGGAGGTCATCTATTCCAAGCCCCCTGCTCAAGCAGCTGCCCAGGACCACATCCAGATAATTTTTGAACTTCCCCAAGAATGGAGACTCCACAGCCTCTTTGGGTAAGTTTTTTCCAACACTTGGCCACTCTCACAGTAAAAAACCTGTTTCCTGATGTTCACTTGGAGCCTCCTGTGTTTCAATTTGCACCTATTGACTCTTGTTCTGTTACTGGGCACCCCTGAAAGGAGCCTTGCTCCATCTTCTTTACACTATCCCTTCAGGTATTTACATACATTGATAGGATTCCCCTCTGAGCGTTCTCCAGGCTAAACAGTCCCAGGTCTCTCAGCCTTTCCTGACAGATGTTCCAGTCCCATAATCATCTTTGTGGCCCTTCACTTGACTATCTCCAGTATATCCAGTATATATATTAAAAATTACTATTTATTAATAAATAAGTGTATCGATTAGTGCAAACCTTTAAATATTTTTGTCAAAATCTGATTAATAATTTTCAATGTGTGCAAGCACTCTTCCAAACCTTCCCCTGAATTCAGAGTTGTTTGTTGCTCAGATGAGGTACATTTAAGCCCCTTATTGCAGACTGATGCAGTTGGAGAGCTTCAGGCTCTTGAGAGGGGAAGACAAGGCACTGATGATCTTCAGCATTTTAGCATGGATCCACTCCTGTTCATGAAGCCTAGAGAGGTGGGATGTGAGATAGGCTCAGTTCACTACACCAGAAGGTGTCTCAAGTTTAGTTCTGTATTTTATTAGCAGGCTCAAGACTAGACTCTAGATCATTTTCATCATGCCTATCCTGTTTTTATCAGGTATATTCTTTGAGCTGGGTTTAGAGCCTGTGGGATATTAAAGGGGAAACTTCTTTCCTGCAGTTATATGCTACTCATATCACTTTCATGTAAACTGTCAAACTAAGCAATGCCATGTGATCATGCTGTGCAGACAAGACAGCCAATATCTACCCTGCAAGGGCTTCCACATTTTCAGACGTGTGGGATTTGCAAACACTGATATGCAGAGCCAGATCTCGAGAGCATATCACACTTTAGGACACCTGTGGGACTGGCCAGTCCATGGAACTAGTTCAAGTATAGTGCAGACTTAATGCTCGAGCCCACGTTGCAAAGTACAACCAATTATGTGCATCAAAAGTGTAGTCCTGAGAGTCCTGACCCTTCATTCCCCCATAAAGCATATTTAAGGCAAATGTTTTTCATTTAACACAAATTCACTAAGGTGCATGGAAATTCTTTGGCCATTGTCCCCCCAGAGTAATATCTGATATACATGAATTTCCTTTTCATATAGCTGTTCTGATCTCTGCCTTCCCTCATCTTTCCATTTTCTTTACATTATGATTAAGTTTTCCCTTTTGTTTCCAATTTCAGCCACTGGAACTTGAACAAACAGATTCTCTAATAACATTGTTAGATATAGAAGAATACAAAGTCTGGCCTGGTCATACAGCAAAGAGAATAAAACAGATTTGTCTCAGTGATTTCAAGGAACTCTTTTCAAACCCACTGGAGGCAAATGATATCTTTCCATTAAATTCCGTATGTTCTGGATTAGGCATTTGGTGTTTAAGACTACTCACAGCACTTTAGAGTGGGCTTTATGTTATTTAAATAGATTGAGAAACTTAAGAACCTGCTAGTCTTTATTTTTGTTTGTTCCTAGCTAAATACTGTACACACTAAGAGATAGCTTGATCCTTTCTCATGCTAGATTAACCTGAATACTGGTCTTCTCTGAGTTGGACCAGGTGTTTCATGTAAAGTGAATCACTATCAGCATACACTGTCAAACTTGCTTCCAATCTTCCTTTTAAATACAGTGCAAGTCCACAAAGTGAAAGACTACAAAATTGTATCAAATTTATCCGTAAGGTCACGTACCCCTCACATCACAGCCTTCCCATAATAAATAAACTTGCAGCTAAGAGAGCAGGCTTTCATTTCTGTAGTTGTCTGTATGCAATTTCAGACTGCTGATACCGAGCTGCCTGCCAGTATTCCTACTGCAGACACAGAGTCAGCACAAAGTCTAATAGCATCAGCAGTCGATGATATCTATAGGTTTGCGTAAAACAGGGTGGGAGAGAAACATTGTGGCTAGGTTGTGTTTGGGGTTTTTTTAACCAAATAGTTGTTGTCAGGTCTTTTGCTATTTCTGAGCTATTTAAGGCACTTTTTAAATCTCTTTTTTCCATTAGATTTTAAATTGATAAAATATCAAATGTTTGTGCTACTACTGATCAGTCATACTAACCCAACAGACAAAGAGGCAATCCCTTTACATACAGAGATTTTTCTCTCCTGATATTTAAATTATTTAACTTATTTTTATTTGGGAAAAAATTGGGGGTCTTGTTGTGGTTTTGGTTTTGTTTTATATTGAGCTTTGTTTGTGCGTCTCTAGAATCACACTTACCTGAGAATTTTAGTACCTCTGCTTCCCATGTGTGGCATACTTCATTATCCATGGTTCAATGCAGTTATGCAAGGGATGAGTTTAATTCCATGTAAAGGGCACTGAGATTCCTCAGCATATATGCTTAGTTCTTAGAGGTATACAGAAAAAATGTACAGTGTTAGTTTAAGATCCATTTAAAAAATCTAAAATTCTTATCAATTTCAATAAATATTTCATAGGTGCAATATTTGATCTGCTCTAAATTATCACATGTTGAATGTTGAAAATATAGACACAAATACTTCTAAAATTGGTTATTATACTAAAATAAAGATAAATTTAAAGCAAGCAAAATAAAATATTTCCTTTTAGCAATATTAATAATATTGTAAATATATTTTAAAAGTTTCTGTTATGCAACATAGAGGAAAAAACATATTTTTTCATCTTAACCAAACCAGCAACTGTATTCTTTACAGCAGAGCCAAAGAGGACAAAACATGTAATCCATCTTAGTTTATGGTTGGTAGTAAATCCTGGCTCAACAGCTCCTTTCTCTTAATGGAGGGGAGCAAACCACCCTCTCTGAAATTACAAAATGCTGAAAATATCAGACCACACCAACACAGGAAGAATAAATTAAACATAAGTGATCCTCACACTCATCAAGTATGTGAGTGATAACCATAAAGGACAAGTGGAAATTTTTAGAACATTAAAAGACAGAAGGTACCATCCTTCAAAATCCATGCCTGACAGGAACCAGGAGAAAGGGGAGAAGAAAATTGTGGAATGTAGTAAACTACCACTAAATCAAGACAAAGTTATAAGTACCAAAAATGGCACAGGGTAAAACTCTCAATAATAACTAGAGAGATAGGATCTGTTGGTTTGTTGGGGTTTTTTGTACCAGTGTCTAGCGTTATGCTTGCTGCTCCTTTGGCTTCCCTTACAGCAGCCCATTACATTCTCCTCATCTCATTTGCTCATAAACAACCAGGTAGTAATTAGTTTAATACTCACTACATGTCAGTCACTGTTATTATATATGTCACAGGGAACCTCCATCTCTGCAAATACTCAGAAGATGTCTGGACACGGACCAGGGCAACCAAGGGATCCTGCTTCAGCTGGAGGTTTGCACAAGATGACCTCCTGAGTTCCCTGCCAACCTCAAACATTCTGCTACATCGTGTTAGCAGAGGAGTCTGCATGGTAAAAACAAAACTCTGTAACACCACAACTAAAGGAAATGAAGCTTTCCTTTATGCTATGAAATGCAGTTTCAGGTTTCAGACTTCAGATTATTTTACTAATCGTTATAATCTTTCATTGCCCTATCAATGACAGAATATATCTACAACCTCATAATATTTCTTGTCATCTTCTTTAAGATTTAAGGCAGCAATGGCAGTTCAAGGAAATCAAACCCTCTTTCCATATAAGTGTACACTGGAAACAGCTATGTGAGCTACTTAAACAAGACAGGCTCATTGATTCTCAGAGCTAGTTTGATTCAGATTCTAAAAAGCAGATTTTCTCCTGGGAGCATGGAAGAAATTATGGTAAAAAACTTACTTCTGCTGACGACAAGATTTGGGGCTAAAAAAAAAATGATATTTAGGAAAGATTCTTTTTCTGGGGAGAGGGATAGTTTTATTTTAACACACCTGAAACATCTTACTTGTCAAGCCTAGTTATGATAAGATTCTGGTCACATATAAGCTCTCTTCTGAAAGAAACCACCTGATATCACTAATTCATATCAGCGTTGAAGAACTCTTCAGTGGCAGCACATTGAATACTTCTCTCACAGTCTAGAAATAAAATTCACTGTGTTTCTTTATTGACATAGCGAACTATATAGTATCTCTATCTTGTAGGTCATGGTTTGAATTGCATGGTCTGAATGTAAACAGACACCGAAGTTAATCCAGTATTTTCTTCACTTTGTTGTCTTTCACAGTGATATCTGAACAATGTGTTGCAGGACAGTGTTCTCCTTCTGTTAGTCAGCATGTTGTTCTGCCATTAAAAACAATATAAGCTGTAATTAATTTCAGTTGTGTAGTGCATTTCTTGGTGATAGTTTGCCATGGTGGATTTTTAAAGATCTCTGCATATTTTACCTACTTCCATCTGAATTTTCTGTCTTGCTTGATAAAAATCTCAATACACACTGTATTTCTGGGAACAGATAACTTTGAATTCTACAATTTTCCCCTTCATATTTAGGAATTATGATAAAAAGCATAAAGACAAACATCATAATAAATCACACAAGCTGCAAGCAAGGTAGGTGGCATTTGCCATCTGCATGAGGGCTGTTGAGAATATAGGCACATAGGTCAGGAGTGATCTGAATGGTTTGTTAATACTGAACAGCTCAGATAAGATGATAACAGAACACATCTCCAATTCTTCTTCCAAAGACTTTTCTGAGAAAGTATTGCTCAAAATAATGAGCAACTGCCTGTTTTATGCAGGCAGTACTATAAATTTCCTCTTTACACCTTGAAATAAACTTCTGCCCTTATGTATGATAAAACTGCCTTTCAGTGAACACACTCCTCTGAGAAAAGGGTGACCCAAGCAGCCAAAGTTATTTGGCATTCCTGAAGTGTGGAAAGAAGTAGTAAAGGCAAAGAAGAAATGAATGGATGCATCTAATCAAACCCAGTAACTGTTCCAGAGGTGAAACATAATCACTGACTGTGGGGTATGTGATAGAGAGAGAGAGACAGAGAGAGATGGATGGATGGATGGATGGATGGATGGATGGATGGATGGATGTCATGTATTAAAGAGACCTGGTAAAGAGACTTTCTGGATATACATGTCACAGAGATGCATGATCCATACTTGATTTTGTTCCATCATCCTTCATGGAAGGGGAGTCAAAGAAGGACTCTTTCTTTTGTTGACCTCCTTATTTTTTGTTCCCACAGCATTTTTGGTGGGAATAGGGCTTATTCCTCCGTGTGAATAGATTCATTCTCCTCAAATTCCAGCTCTGTGTCCATGCAAGCTTTTTAAAATACCAATCTATCAAGTCTTCCCCGATGCCAAAATGTCCAGAAAGATGAAATTAACAGAAACAAATTGGTGTTGCTGAGAAGTATATTAACTTTTCTGCCCCGAACCTGGATGGTAGGATAAGAAATTATATATATCTCACATAAGAATTTATATATACCTCAATTTTATGCCTGCATAACATGGATATCAGCCTCCAGAAAAGATTCGACTGATCTCCAGGAGACATCTGCAGAGACTAAGAATGGGAAGGAGGTTTTCTAAAGGCTCTGTTGAATTCAGTTTTGCACGTGAAAGGGGGGAAAATTCACATACAAATCTGGAAGACTTATGCCATCTGAGTGGCATTAGATTTCCTATGTTAAGAAAATCTTTTCAGAGTTAGTGTTTTAAAGCATTTCTCAAGCCAGTTTGAATGAAAAGAAACACCCAAGATAATATCAGAAACACTCCCCCCAATTCAGCAATACCAGCAGAGTGATCAAGTAGAAACTATGTGACCTAAGTTTTTTATTGTATTGTAATGTATTGCATCATGTTGGATTTTACTATATGGTACCATATCATATTGCATTGCATTGCATTCATTTGTATTCTATTGTACTGGATTTATTTTTGCCTATTAAAAACAACCAACCCTGAAAGCTGTGAGAACTTTTTTCAGAACTCTCCACAGGCTTTGATGGAATTCTGGACACACATAGTAAGAACAGATCTTCTCTCTGTGATGACTAGCTGTTACATCAACAGCAAACCCTTGCTTCATGTCTACTACCCCCTTAATTATCTTGCTATAATTAATAAGCAACTGAAGAATGAAAACCATGGATTACTATTATTGTTTTTTACTTAAGGTCTGATCCTTCAAGCACTGAAATCCATGGCAAAACTCTTCCTGATTATAGTTGGTAGAAGATTTACACTAGCACTGCATTAGCAGAAAGGGCTTTGATTCATTTCAGTAATTAGTTACACTTAGACAGAAGATTTATAATTCCTGCAGTCATCTTTTTGCAAAGACAAGGTACTTTCATATTGTCAGAACAGAGCAAATATCACCACAGGGTGACCAGATATTCCCATAACCCATGAAAATATCCCAGCAGTCATTCTACAAAGAAAGAACTATGTAAAGTTCAGGGAGCTAGTGATGTACAGTGTCTAAATCATTGCCAGAGTACAGAAAATTATATTTATACTCAAGTTGTATTTTAAATACAGAAGGATCTGTTTTTAATCACATCATAGTCTCGCATTCAATCCTGTTCATTAGTTCCAACATGCATATGGGCAGCCAGCTCGGAAAAAATGTTATCTACAGATTATTTTAGACGTGTTTAAGTGAAGACTGTTTATACCAAATATACAGGGTCTCAGTGCAAACTACAACGTGTGGTGAAGGCCCTAGGCCCACAAGTAGCCCACGAACATGTACAAGCTGACTACTGTGTGCATTTGGAGACAATGGAAAGTGATAAGTTGCTGTGCTGCTCCTGAACAGAATTTCTGGTAGGAGCTCTCACAGATCACTATCTATTATAAATGTCAACAAATTATCCTTTTGCTTATCTAAGGTTGAAATTTTCTCTTTCTTTTGTCCCCTGCAATTTGGTAACTAAGGTTACCTAATCTAATTTAGCTATCTATACAAGTAAAGTAAATATACAGAAACCTTTCTCTGGCACCAAAGGCAGACCATGGCCAAGAGACCGGTAATCATTCCTAGCCCCTACAAGAAGATGGCTGCATGTAAACTGCCTGCTGCAAGCAGTCTGACTGGCCCATGCAAATTTCTGCCCTGTGCCCAGGAATTTCTTAGGAAAATGCTATTAACCGAAGCCAAAACCATGCTGGGGACTGTACTAGCGATTTAATAATGTAGAAAATTTGAGTTCTAGGGCCTGGGAAAATTCCCCAGGACTCTTTAATTTACTAGTGTGGCTGTAGCCTCAGGCTTAAGGGCTTACTTTTAGCCTTCTGCCTCAGTGGAAGAGCCAGATAAAATCCCTGATGCTGTGCACTTTAAGAAAACATAGAGCTGTACGGCATTAAAATTAAATTTAAATATCTGCTACAGCATCTAATGTCAAGAAATGAAGGAATTAAATTATCTTTATCAAACTGCCAAAACACAGCTGTTTATAAAGTTAGTTTAAAGTGATCGGCATTTGTCTCAGGGCTTCTGGATCAGTTTTCAGAGGCACCTACTTGACTCCATTACATCTACAGGGAGAAAGTGTTTGGCATCCCTGCACAGCGGTGTCACCTGAAGTGCTTGTTGTTGTCTTAAATAGGAACACCACAGCAACAAGGCACTTTGCCTAAGAACTGCAAATGTTGATCAGAGTCAGTGATGCTATATAAACTGTGATTTGGAACACTCGTAGTCCAGTACACCACTCCCCAGTACTTAACAAAATGTACTAGCCTGCCTGAACTGGGAACTCTGCCCTTCCAACAGGTACAGCAGGGATCCTTCCCAGGACTGGACTGTTCAGGGTCTTTCTCTGAGAGTCCATTACAGTGCACATCCTTCCTGCAACCTGTTACTTGAAGGAAAGGTTTAATTTTCAATTACTTATGATGGTGAAAACACAAGTCACGCACAGAGCAAAACTAAATGTCACTCACAGTTCTCCCTCAGAGTTACACTCCCGGCAAACTACCTCATGCTGTCAAATGCAAACCCATGTTAACAGTGTTGCACCTGATAATGCAAGCTTTCAAACAGTTTTCTAACTAATTTGACTCTAAATGACTACAGAAAATAAACTTTGAAATAATTACACTTCTTGCAGTCCAGAGTAGTGCCTAATTATATTCCAAGGCAGTAGTAAAGTCTTCTATTGCTGATGAATGGTTGGCAACATCGTTTATTTTAATGGATATATATTACTTTGAACTAAGTCTTTGCCATCTGTTCTGCTCCATAATTAGGAAAGTAAAAAGAACATATTTCACAATTACATCACTAAAACGTATAATGTAAGTGACTTAAATGCATATGTATGTTCTCTGAACAATGTAGCATGCATCTGTGATGTTTTTCTCATGTTCCAGAAATAAATCAAGATGGATGGAAGCTACTTAGTTTTTACACAGTAATTCTTTTGACTGTCAACTTTGTTCACAAAACTCAGGACATTACAGCAGGAAGATTCTACTAGATAGGCACCTTAAGTGAAGTAAAAGTGAATACATCCAACAGAATAATTTTAATTTCAGTGCCTTTAAAAAATAAACTTATCAAAATATAACTACATTTCTGGAACCATATGTTTCTTACTGTTTAGTGGACAGCTGTGAGATTTTATTCTAAGCTCTTGAGATTTATCTGAATGGAGAAACCGAACTAATTACTTATGTAGCATTAGTAATATAATTTAATGCAAATAACAAATCCTGGGAAAAATAGTGTGTTTGACTCACTAGCACATTTATATTTCTTATAGTATTTACATACTCCTCTGCCAAGAAAGAAAGGAAGGAAGGAAGGAAGGAAGGAAGGAAGGAAGGAAGGAAGGAAGGAAGGAAGGAAGGAAGAAATTTATACTATCTTTATGTATTATGACCTGATTCTCTTTTTGCTCACATGGTACTTATGTTGTGATGTCACTGGTGGAGTTACTTTTCATCTTCAGCAGATGGATTATGCATTCAGCGAAAGTGTCGTCAGTTGAACAGTATCAGGGAAGTCTGCTCAGTTGGAGTTAATTTGGTAGGAGTTTAGAAACTAATGTTTAGCAGTCAATTTGTTATGAGTTTTCATACTCATTTACATGCTTATGAAAGCCCTTCTTCCTCCCACAAATCCTAAATGAGAGAAATGTCATCATATGTAAAGTACCTTCCCAGTTCTGCTATACTCATGCTTCCATAGGTACTTCCATAGAAGGATAACATGTGTTTCAGTACTGAGAAACATATTTCAGGTATCAAATTTCTATCTAACTCAGACAGAATGGTAAATGGGAAATGCAGCAAAGTGCATTACACAAGAACTAATGCACCATGGCTGTTACATGAATGTTTCACATCAAGGGATAACAGTGGGACGAGTCATGTTTTTGACTTCTTCACACTGTATGTTATCTGTAAATTCAAAAGCACCTCATTCAGACTGTACCAGAGATTTTGGATAATTCCAGGAGGAATTCTGTCTTATTGTCTCAGCTTGCATGCCATTAGTGGAAAGGTTTGTACCGCAAAAGAGACTTCATGAAAGCATAACACCAGCTCTGGGAATCACAAGTCTTGAAATTGTATCACAGACTGAAGAGGACAGTCTACTTCATCTTCACTCTGCTCTGTCTCTAGATCAGCCAAGACCCCTGGGTGGGGAACCAATAACCCTGTGATAATGTATTGTAAAGAGTTGTCTAAGGTAGTCAAGTCAAATAAAATATGAAACAATAAATATGTGAGAAAAAACAAAAAAACTTTAATGTCCACTACAGAATGGAAAAAAGGGGAAAACTAGAAAAGAACCTATAATCCAGGTTTTCTAGTCAGTAATTCCCTTACCATTTGTAAGCCAGAAACATCTGCTGCTGCTCTAAGTGGCGTGTTGGATATGTTGATCATTTCTGACTTCAGCAATCATTGTCAGTGCACCCAAGATATTATCACCAAGCTCAGGGACATATTGATAGTTTGTCTATTTAAAATGGGATTTGGGGGGCAGAAGAATTTTCACAAGTCGTAGATTACTGCCCTAAATACCTCAGATAAATCTCTGGTATTTCATTTTTTATCTATCTTATCTGCAATGCATACTATCTCCCCAGGTGTAGTTCTCTGACATTTCATAAACAGACCAACTGCCTTAGTACTACATCCTTATGTTTCCCTCAGCCGCTGATAGAAAAGCAAATATCTAGTAACAACCTGTCACATTGCAAAGCTGAAAGAGGGGTCTTCAAAACAAATAAAATGAAGAGACGCTGTCAGGAAGCATCATGTATAGGATAGCAGTCAGGAGGTCAGGAGATTTGGGGTTTCAGTTTAGACTTTGTCATTGACTTCAAGCAGCTGATCTTAAGGAATTCACCCACTCTTTACCTTTTGCTCACATTTCTTTTTTCAGATGAGGAAGTGAAGGTCATCTTGTTTGTCAAAAGGCACAGCTGAAAAGTGGAAGGGTCCTTGCTCCATGACATGTGTTAAGATTCATTCTGCTATGAGAAATGAAGACCCATAAGGTGGCCCCGACTATTATGTGTACCATCACAGCTGTCTTTTTATGGTCACTTGGTGTGTGATTTCCTACATCCCATAGTCTCCTAGGATTGTTTCTTCTTCTCTCTGCTGTGAAGACCAAACCCTAAGTTCCTATGTTTAGTGGCATTAAGACCCAGGACAATTTTCCCGTTAGGACCTTGTACAAGTATTTGCCAGAAACTTTAAAATACTAGCTAAGGGTTTCCCAAAAGTTAAAAAATTCTATTTGCATATAGAAGAATAAAAATTCGGTGTGAATGTCTCAGTGACAAATTAACAGTATCTTCAGCAGAAGCAGCAGCCTGTCTTCACGGAATCACAGAATCATCAAGGTTGGAAAAGACTTTGAAGATCATCCAGTCCAACCATTAACCTAACACTGACAGTTCCCAAGTACAACATATCCCTCAGCGCTATGTCGACCCTACCCAGACTCAGCAACTGTTACACCAATGCTGGTAGAAACCTCTCCACCCAAGGACCCGGCCCAGTTTTACACATACTGGAAATCCAGGGGAGGCTTCGGGAGAAGGTGATTGTTTGGGCTGGTTTTTAATTTTGAACCCTATAATAACACTATTCATGCCTAGTTGCGCATGCTCTTTAAAGATTTGGGATTCCCCCTTCTGATAGAAGTTACATAGTAATCACACTTCCTTTAATCTCCATCAAACTATTATTTCAACATGTCACCTACACAGTGAGATGAAAAAGCACCAGTAAAGGGTCTTGTTCACAACATCTGTATATCAGGGATGGATTTGGGCAGAGGGGACTGTCAGCCTTTAAATGACACTTGTGGTTGTTTCTCTGAAATCACCAAACCTCCACTTCCATTTTTCTAGAGCTTTTGAGGCTTTAGGCCTGCTGAACAATTAAAGTTGGCCATAGGAAGAGTAATCTAACTCTTCATAGAGCCAAATGAGAGCATCTTTTGTTTCAGTCACTTTTCTTGACACCATCAAAGATGTAGATCAGAAGCTCTACGATTTGCATCACTCTGGTCCACTTTTAATACCTTTTTGGTGTTTTAGCTACAGGATCTGTACACCAGGTAGGCCCTATTGACTGCTGTAGGTGTGTTATACTCACACAGAAATAACAGTAATATGATGTTGTTTGAGATGTGTGGCTCACAAAGGGTTTAATACCTACTACAGCATACCTTTTTAACACTGAGACTGAAAAAATTGCTCTGCTTCGATTTGAAACTCTATTCTATTTTTCAAGACTGTTTCTGCTTCTTGCTGAGACATTTCCTACAGAGCACTGTCAAAGGACATAATTTTTAAGCAGAATAAATATGCAGTAATTTATCAATTCATAGAAATGTTGTTGCTAAGAGATTATTGTAAATCACATGCACCTCATGCACACCTCAGAGGGGGACCCTGATGAGGTTCCAGAGCTGTTGCTGAAATACAGCACTCTAATTAAGAAAACTCAAGCTCCAAATATATCAGAGGTGATTTTGTTTGCTTTAAGCCATCTTCTTACATCACAAGACATATGTTGATTAAATGGGAAACATCAGGGTTAAGAAGAAAAAGCTGGAGGTGATGGTAACATCAGTGAGCTCCAGATCACCCTTTCTGTTGTCAGTCAATGTTTAAACTTGGAGACTGATTACAGAATATGGTAGTGAAAACTCTTACGTGCAAGTGGCTAGACTTGTCAATACAGACCTTTAAAACCTCCTTCCCTCTACTCTTTAACAGGTTAGTCTAATAATACTCCTAATTTTTCTAACACCAAAAGTAGTATTGAAACTCTGCTGGATAACAGTTATAGAGTGTAAATTATCAGGCAGTATTCTTTGGCACATGTTTCAAAGAGGACACCTAAAAAACCCTTGCACAGGTTCTTCCAGGCCCATTAAGTCCACACATATTTATTTTTACATTTCCTCCACCCATCCCATCTACGTGTTGCAGAATCACCATTAGTGCTGTAATTCACATCATCCTGTTCTGAGTCAGTCTCTAATACTTTCCCACCTATTCTACTGTGACTGAAACTGAATTGTCTGGGTGGAGAAGAAATGAACAGGAACAGGTGTAATAGAGCAGAGATCATGATAAAAAGTAAGAAAAATCACAAGTGATTCTGCAGTTATATCTTCTGTGGTTCTAACTGAACATATTAGATAGGTCGGGAGCTAAAACAAACTCTTTTTGTAATTCTTTAGTGAATTACATGGGCAAATTCTGGTAAATCCAGATGGTCAGACCTCAGTGGAGGCTGTGGCAAACATAAATGCACAGGAATTGAAATTCTGTCTCTATGTGACTTCCTTCATGCCTGATACCCATGAAACAAGAGTGCCACTCCAACACCCAGTACCAGGGATTTCTGGCAAAAGAAGGAGCTGACTTGTGAAACCTTGCAATATTGCTTTCTCCTTCACCCAGTGAGCTGTACACTCCACAGGTGCTACCATGGAACTACACTGTAGGAGTTGGAAGAAATAACTTACATTTTATGCATAATACTGAAGGTGACAAAGCTTTGTTGAAATTATTTGTACCAACAGACAACCTGGGACAGATTTAACAAACAATTTAATATTCCCACTTTCCAATGTGACGATCTATAATTTTGTGCAGATTTTAATCTCAAATTGTTAATTAAAACACTGAATGTTTAACTGGTTTACTGTATCTGCTATCAAAGTTGGTTATGATTCCCCAGTCATTCCTGAGAAAGTAACCAGGTCATATATTGATGGATGTGCAATTGATTTGCTATTTCTGTGTATCTTGACCTATGTGAAACCTCTGTAATTTTTAGAGATGTATACGGAAGCATCATTTAGGTCAACCTGCTTGATTGTATCTATGCTACTGCATGTCAATAGACTTTTTTCCTGTTCTCTTCTCTGAGTTCCTATCAAATGTGTTAGACAAATTGATGAGTATACATGAGATCACAATAAGATAAACTGATTTTCAGAGGGCTAGTGCTCAGTGGTTCCACAAATTTCACCATGATAGAAGCTGGTCTTTGCCAAATTATAGTACTTAGAATCACTGGTACCCAGAATCACCTGACAATTTAAGTGTAAAAGTCAAAAGAAGTGAGTGCTACTTTGTATAGATGCAAATCAACAGTACAGGGAACAAAAAGAATCTCATGTATCATCAACCCTGCACTTGTCTTGTGTTATCCTGCTTAACCTATTACTTATGTGGCCAACATAGAAAAGTCCCAAACCAGATGTTATGTTTTTAGAACTGCTGTATCATTCCAGAATCATGTCACATTAATATTAATAAAACCCACACATCTTGTATAAAATTTCATCTTTTTATTGTATTAACCAAAAAAATTATCAATTACCATGCCAAGCCCAGTTCTGCTGTGCCCAGTCACTGTAGTCTGCTAGAGTTTTCAAGAGGGAGAATTAAACTTGGAAAAATTTAAGAAGGAGGAGGCACTGGAGTGTACTTTTTTTCAAATTTGTAGATGACACCAAGTTGGAGGAACAGTTTATATGCTTAAGAGCAAGGATGTCACCTAGAGGGGCCCAGACCTGCTGAAGGAACAAACTGAGTGAAAATTTAAGAAATTCAAGGACAAATGCAAATTCTAGCACATTGAAAAGAGGCTGAGGACTGACTAGCTGGGAAGTAGCCCTGTGGAAAGGGATCTCAGCAGACAGCAAGCTGAGCATGAGCAACCAGTGTGACCAGGGATGGGGGGGCGGAGAGTAAAGAAAATAAGAAAAAAAAAATAATAATAATAAGAGAATAACACAAAAAGGATGCCAGCAGTGTTCCAGGCTGTACTAACAGGAATATAGCCAGTAAATTGAGGAAATATATTATCCCCCTGTACTCAGTACTCGTCAGACCACAGCAAGAGTACTGTGCCCTGTTTTGGGCTCCCCAGTACAAGACAGACATTGATAAACTGCAGTGAGTTCAGTGCGGGGACATGAAGACGTTTGGGAGCTGAAGTACTTGCACTGTGAGGAGAGGCTGAGGAAGCTGGGCTTGTCCAGTCTGGAGAAGAGATGGCTTTGGTGGAAGTTAATAGCAGCCTGCCAGTACCTACAAGAAGGTTACTGAGAAGACAGAACCAAACCCCTCTCAATGTCACATTGTGGGAGGATAAGAAGCAATGGGCACCAATTGAAACAAGAGAGGTTACAACTAAATATAAGAAGAAACTGTTTCCCCATTAAGACAGTCAGGCTGCCCAGAGACAATATGGAGGCTCTGTCCGTCCTTGATGGTTTTTAGGACCCAGCTGGATAAAGCCCTGTATTACCTGGTCTAACCTCAAGTCAACCCTGCTTTGAGCAGGAGGTTGGACTACAGAACTCCTGAGGCCCCTTCCAGCATGAATTAATCCATGATTAAACTCAGTTATTGAAAATGCTAATTCTGTTCTTTAGCTGTAATGGAAGAAATAAATATCTTGGGATCATTTTATCTTTCTAATCAGATGAACATACCACAAATTTAAAATGTGGGTTTTCCCAGATACTTAGATGCATATCTTTGAAAGTCTTTCCTTGAGAGTATTTTTACCAGTAAATGTCAAACATTCACATATCAATAAATTTAATATAGATAACAGACTAATAAAATAATTAAAGACTAGACAGAAAATATTTTCTCTTTTTCATTCAAGGTCTTTAATGGACAATTTATATTAAATCTTGCTTTAATGATTTTAGGCATTGATCTCCAAACTGACTATCCTGTCACCTTCTGAGAGATTACTGTCTTTGAAAAAGACCTAAATAAATAATAGTCACTGAATAAATCCAGCTACAATAAAGTCAAACTTCTTAAATCTCTGACAACCATAGGTTTGTCCAATGCTGTGAGATAGTGTCTTTGAGCAGGCAAACATTCTTTCTACTGATTTTTTGACAGGACAATCTTTGGCAGAGAGGCGAGACAGACATCTGGGGAAAACAGTTTAAACCATTACAACAGGATTCAACAGAGTATATCTGGTTGATCCAAGAATGGTATCAACATAGAGAGAACAGCATGTACACAACTGAGACACTGCTTAAAGCAGAAGGACAACCATGGTAACCATGATTATCACATTTAAAGACAAACCTTCAGTCTGCTCAGGAATAGTTAAATAAGTCTTCAGTATTCATTAATTATCATATATAGCTAATAACATGTAGCGTGTGAAAGAAAAAAAAAAAAAACTAGACTGACTTTGCTATACTGTCTAATTAGCTAAGACATTGCTAGCCCAACCTCTGGCAAAAGGACCCCAGTGATCCTTCTAAGTGTGGTCATTCTATGGTGTCTGCTTTCAAAGTACATACATAACATCTTGTCATATGAACATATATATGGAGACAATTTTAAATATACAGGACTTGTCAAGACCTCTGTTCAGTATTTTGACTTCTCTGACAGCCTGAATGTGTTTTAGATTGAGCCACTTATTAACAACAGGGTGCATTAAGGACAAGCTAGAGTCTCAAAGTGCCCTTGCACCTGCAGATTGAAGTCTGACTCTTAATCTTAACTGATAATATTTTGACAGGTTAAGAGCATACCTCTGACTGTATGTGCATGTGTGCGATTTTCAGAACAAGTACAAATATCTTTCTGCATAGTTAGAAATTTCTCATACAAATTCTACCATTATTTTAAATGACAGCTTAGTTTCTAGTTATACCTCAGTCTTTTACTTGTGCAAAACTATTTCAAATACCCCCAACACCATCCCATGTCTGTCCTTCACAACACAGACCCAAAATAATGTCATAGTAATGAGGTAATGTGAATGTTCAAAAAGCAGTTTTAAATACCAAAACATAAACAGGAATATTTTGGAGTTAGAGGATATAATAATGTGGGTATTTCAGTTTTATGTGCACAATTATTTATGTAACCAATATTACTTGTACAGTCAAACAACTGCCAAAAATAGATAACATATTATTCACACTATATGACCTTAATATAAATTTTTTATTTTCTCCATCAAATCATAGAAAATTTCCTCACTCACAGAATTCTAAGGAGATTATCAGCAATTTCCAATATTCTCAGATTATTTTTTATCATGAAGAAAAGTGTCCTAAACTATAGTTGATACTTACTAATGGTTTTGACTAGAAGCAGAGAATATAGGAGTGCTCTGTGTTCTACGGCCTTCAAAATCTATTACCAAAAGACTATTCTTGGGTCACCAAGTGTAGTCTCTTATTATCTAACATTATATAACCTTTCTCTTAAAGTGATCAAGTTCAACTTAACAGTAGTTGGGTTCTTTGCTCCCTCAGAAGACTTCCCCAGAGCATCATCTATTTCTTGAAAACTTTCAAATTCAGTCTGAACTGATTTATGACTAAGTTTTACCTTGGGCCATCATCACCCTTTTTCCTTTTCCATTTACCAGTAATTAGTCCCTTGATATATTCATAAGAAGCATTCCAGCCTCCCCTAGATCTTCTTCAGGCTAGCCTACATTTGACATGCTCTTGCAGCTTTTCCTACAATAGCTCTTCGTTTCCTCACTTATCCAATAGGCTTTGTTTGAATCTCACTGAAGGAATGGCTCTAGCATTAAGTCATTCCATGTTGGACACTGAGAGCAGCAGAAAGGCTTTAAAAATATTCAATTTGTGGGAAAAGATTCAATCAGAGCTCACACTTCCATGAAAAATAAAGTCAATCAATTGCAATCACATGAAAAAAACCTGGTTTCTTGATTTCTGGTACCCCCAAAAGTACTTTCCATGATGCAACCTGATTACTGCTCCTGATTGGGAAGAATCAGCATAAAGCAGAGGGCAGTATTTGCACTCGATTTCATGTTCTTGCACTTTCTTTTTCCTAAAAAAAAAATAAAATAATTAAAATTTTCTATGGTAGGATGACCTTACACTGACTTCTGAGGCTTAGCAAACTTTTAACATTATTATGGGCTATAAAAAAACAGTACGAACTTTACAAGCAAAAATATTGCTAACATAAAAGACCCATTTCTTTCAAAGGCATTGATGAAGAATAGACAATCTCTTTTTCCAGTCAGTTTTCCTAGAGTGGGACTCTTTCTGCCTCGTTCTAGCTGCATAAAGGTTAAGATTTTGGTCTAAGCTGGTTAGGTAACCAGACTGATCCTTCAGTCAGTGCAGAGATACACATCTTAACAGGACAGTTCAGTAGGTGTATAAAATATGTGCCCTAGGCTTTCTCTAGACTTAATGCAAAAAAGATAGACACATTCAAAGGTCTACCACAGATGACATGAATTTAATTTTCTTTCTTCCACCACCTTCTGTGATGTATAGAAACTGGACCAGATCATGATCTGAATAGCAGTGTACATTAGCAGCTGTTCCAAAATAGTAACCAGAAAAGCATGAGTGCAACTCCAGCACAATTCAGATCATCATTTGGCCCCTGGTGTTGAGTAACTCCCATACTTTCAAAATTAAACAGTTTGCAAACCACCGAAACTGCAAGCCAAAACTTGCTTGGTTGGCTTGTCATCAGAAGAGCTGTTGTGGGAAAGTGCTTAGGGAGTATAAATCTTTTTATTTGTAGTAAATCACATCTCTGTCGGTGGCCCTAATATTAATTTCGTTGCAGTAAGGTAAATGAAAAGTATATTCTTCCATAAAGAACTGAATCTGAAGTTGTGAAGAGTACACAATATACGTGTGTATTGCAAAAATCAACTCTTCTCTGATTCTATGAATTCAACCAAAGAGCCTTAATTTTTCTCACACTATATACTGAAAGATGCCCGTTTCTATCAGAAATCTACAATTCTTGTCAAAGTTATTTTCTCCATTGAGAAATTCTTTCATTGGCAGTATACAGACCGTGCTCTGTTGTTTTAACATTTGAGTTTTGCAACACTCCACATCTATTTGTTGTGTACCCTAGAGTCAGCTTAAAATGTGTGAAGCTTTCATCAAAGTTGACTTCAATTTCTGTTTTAAGTCCTATTTTAGATAAAAGTTTACTTCCTTTTTTTAAAATTTCCATATATATTTGTGCCTTAGGGGATATTTTGTAAGCACCGATGCTAATGAATAATCTGTGTAATTAGAAAATATGTCTTCATTTCTGGCAAATTACTAAATCCCCCACTCCTCCATTACAAGATGAACTCTTTAGAAATGAAACATTAGAGTATTTACCAACACAATTAAACTGCATATAGCAATCTCAATTAGTATACTTTACAAACAGAAAATAGCTTTGACTCTTCTTTGATTGGCCAGCTAGAATCATTAACATAATTGACATCCACTAAAGGTAAAATTTACAACACAGCAATGATCTACCAAAATACCACCCTAAAAAGAAAAAAAGAAGTTAAATAAATCTACTCCGATTATAAGATAAAGATATTCAAAACACAATTCACTAAAAGTTCCCCAATTATTGACTATTTCTTTTCAGGTCACCTTGCAGGTCATCCCAATGCAATGTCTGGGAAGCTTCTCTCCTTATAATTCATTCAATGCAAGCTGTAGTAGTATACATGATAAATCAACACGTTTTAAACTGAAGTGCGATAGACCTATGGAAAGAATAAGCTGTGGTTCCTCTTGACACTGCCCCAAAAGGACCCTGTCTCATAACATGCCTTCACAGTGAGACGAAAATACCATTAAAATGCAAATACTGAGAAAAAGAGGAGATGATATGGACAGAAACTGCCCACACCCAGTAGTTTGATGAGAACATGCTGAAGTGGAAAGATTGTTTAAGTATTAATACATAGAGAAAGGGATCTCTTTTACAGGGAAAAAAAATAATAACAAAACTCCCATCCTGAAAAATGCCACAGGGGGAAGGACAAGGTGGAAGAGGGAACAGTTCACAAATCCTGTGAAACCAAAAGTACAGTTCAAAAGGTTCACAAAACCTCAAAACAACACAAGGTTTGCCCATCCCTTACAATTAGTCATCTTTGAGAAACGTTCCTCTCACCTCTGATGAATCCTCTCCCTTGCATAGTTGCTCCTTTTGCTTTTGGGTAGGGTGCTCTCTGCTAGGGTGCTACACACACTGATTTTGAAGACTCTGTTCTGAGAGCAAACCTACATCTGGCAAAAGAACAGATGACTTCACTACTGAGGAGAGATGGAAAAGTATACAACAGAGGACACAGATGACATTCTCTGTGTGTTACACTGGAACACAACCAAATCCTGTAATAAGCTAATTTCCAGCAGCCACCACTGAAACACGGAACACGATTTTTTTTTTTTTTTCTTTTAGGTTTACCGGTGAGCTTTGTTCTCCAAAAAGGTAAGAAATATATTTCAGTAACAGAAAGCATACTGACAGCATTCCCAAGGAGACTGACAGTGACAGTTTACCTTCATTTTCATCCACCCCACTCTTCATCTTCCCCGCTTTTTAGGACTCGTGAAAATCTAGAAATGCTATAGGAGACATTGTCTGAACAAAACAAATTTGTATGGGCTCATGACCAAGTTTCATATACAGAAGGAGTCAACAGGGTTGATTTTCTTTTTCATGCATAATTTTCAGGAACTAACCTTTGAGTGCAGCTACTGTTCTACACTAAAGACAGGAGAGTTGCATCACCCTGCAGGGATTACTTGGGTAGAAGGAAACAGATTGCTTCCTGGAGCTCTACATTTGCATTGGAGACATTGGGTGTGATTTGTGACACCCTTAGCATAAAGAACTATTTCCTTCCAACATGAGCAACCACTTCTGGTAGCCTGTCTGTGGGGGTGATGAAGGTATACTTACATGTACTGTCTGCATATTCCTTTGAAATACTTTCAGATCAAACCCACACATCCTTAAACACAGCAGTTGCAATCCTGGACTCCCACAGCCTAACTACACAGTAAGTTTGGAATGAAGTGAAAGAGGACAATTTATTTCCGATGAAGTAACAAACAGGTTAGTGTAAGAATTTTCTGTTAACATCATGTTTCCTTCTAAAGAGACAGATTTTTGCAGTCACGATACAATGCTTATTATTTTCCCTTCAAAGTCCTGCTCCTAAAAGTATTAGAAAGCAACTTGATACCAGATTTCATTACTGTTAACTTAGAAATGCTCTAAAGCAGCCTTAAATCCCTGCTTGGTAATAATGAGGAAGGGTGGAGTCACATACTATTTGAACAACAAAGCAAACTCTAAGCTATGATAAATAAATGCCTGAAAGAAAACACCCTGACCCCACCTCTGTCTGATTCAAATGAAAAAATACCAGTTTCACCCAAACCACATACGTACACATGCACACACACATACACATAAACTCTGCAATTCTAAATTCCATGATTTGATGACTGAAGCATTTTGAACAGGTGAATTAGTGCATCAATAAAAAACCTGCTCTTTTAATGAGGACTCACAATATTTACAAAATACGTTTCTTTAATGTTTTTATTTGCTAAAAATTTCAGGAGTTTCAAAATACATTTCAGAAATTATCTATTTGTTCTTAAAATCCTATGTAAACATTTTGTGTTATTTGCTACAGTGCTTACTGCTTCCCTTCCTCAGTTCATGCCTTGCCTTATTAATAGATTCCTCATTTCTTTCTCTTTCACTATCAGTGAAGAGCGTCAACCCTAGTTCTTCATTGTATTCCCTGTTTTCATTGTCCTTCCTTCCATTTTTGCATGCTTTGTGTCCTCTATAAATGGAGGGATGAAATATTTTTCTTCACACTTCAACAAATTTCTTGGAACTTCTCCCCCTTCTTGACTGTACATGTCCAGAACACTGAACAGTATCTCCATACTGAAAGACAAGCTGCCCAGAGTAGCTGCTGTCTTCCTGAAGCCATATAGATATAAACCATAAGAATAGTCATAACAGGTAAAAAAAAAAAGATCTCTTTAGCCTAGTATCCAATTCCCAACAGTGGCTATTAGCAGATGCCTAGGGGAGAGTATATGAACAGGATAAACATAGAATATATAACTTTTATACATTCTCCCAGCAAACTGTGACTCAGAGACATGATCATGTCTTCTATCTCCAAAGAGGGATAGGGAGATGAAGAATAAAATACAACTCAGAGAACATGCTGCTAAATGAAGTAAAACTAACTTGAAAAGAGGAAAGAAAATGTATCTATAAATTGGTCAAAATATTAAAAGTAGCTCTAAAGAAGTTTGCTTTAGGTACTGGATGCAGTCTAACCACAGAGCAAAGAAGTCTAAACTTACTTTTTAATCTAGTCATACAGAGCAACAGACTGCCACTTTCAAATTTACACACATAACGAGTCCCTAACCCATTTCAGTCAAAATAGGTAATTTGTCTTAGCAGATTTAAATAGCAGGTCTTGCTAACCCATTTGCCTGAAATAGGTTAGGGAATGCTCACAGATCTACAGGCCAGTTGCATTCAGAGGAGATGAAGTAAGTTTTTTAACAGACATGGGTAGATATGACAGGTGCTATCAATCCACAGCAGTATAGAGTGAGAAATGAGAATAGATATACCCTGTGCCAGCCAAAGGTACAATGATTCCCAGCTATCCATCATTATGCTGCCACTGGATATTACCACATGTACAGTTCTCAAAAATGGAGTGCTGTAGCAGTGGACAGAATCAGTCTCCTGTTGGTAAAGTGAAACCTCATCTGCTTTACAAAGTGCAAGTGTCACTAGCAGAACAGGATTGATGCTCTTCCATGACAGAATTCCTTTACCAATTCTTCTGCACTAAACTGGGTGAAATGCTTACTAGTCTGCTTCAAAACACATCAGGTAACCCCCTTCACATTGTTAAATAAACTATTTGAAATAACTTAGCTGATTTTGTCAGAAGAAAGTAGAAAGTGCTGATGGAAACTTCAGGTTGAACTCCAGAATAGGATAAACTATAACAGAAGGCAATAATATGCACCTAGGAAGCAACAGTAGGATATCTTCAGTTGCAAGTTATTTGCAGAACATACCTGCAACCATGGTGTCATAGATAAACCAGTACAACTTGGAGATTTTTACTTAATGCATTGTCAATACAAGTTTCTGATTACTGATGCAGGTACTGAGAAAAAAAAAAAGGCAGCATAATTAAATAACAGAAAAATACATATCCACCCCACCCCCCCACCCCACCCCCAAAGCTTATTAAGCCAAACATTTCTGCTTCCAGCCTGCTAGTCACAACTACTCCAATAGCCATTGTGGCTTACTACACACAGTCTTTCGCAACTCCTCCAGTGAGGCAACAGGCGGTGCAGGAGATTGGATTTGTATGTTCAGTAGTTCCTTCTGCCATTCTTTGCTTATTGGTTTCTATCTACACAGTAGAGCACATTGGCTTCATCACAATTACAAAACCTGGGAAGCAAACATTGCAGTGTTGTTGGACTTTGATGTTTGGACAAACAGATTTCCTCTACTAGTTTATGGGATCTGAAGGGGATGTTTGAGTTGTTCTTTCAAGGAAGAAAACTAAAAGCTGTTCCACAGAGAAGGATGGGGTACACTACCTTTCCGATTCAAAAAAAATTCCTCCATATTCCTTCAAATTCCTTCCACATTTGATAATTCAGAAGGAAATACTTTGTGACATAATACATATTTGAAGCCTTGAGACATTTCCCAGGTGGGCCACCTTTTAGTATGGCTACTGACCAAGCATTTATGAAGCAGTTGCAATACATAAAGGAGTGCAACCCCTAAATAATTGGCTAGAATGTACTTCTGAGTCACAGAAAGGCATAATACTCCACATATCAGCAATGGGCCAAGTCACTGAAGAATCTGTTTTGCAGAAAAAAAAGGTTAGATGGGGAACGGAAGACAGACAAATGGGTTGAAAAGAGCTAAAGGAACACTGTCTGCTTTCAAGATTCAAGAAAGGATTTCAACAAAGGGTGAAAGATGTGTTTCTGAGACTATCTCCCAGTTAGACAAGCATAAGTGTCAGCACAAAGGTGGAAGTAAAAATATACAGCCAACAGTAGAGGGTTGGACCACAGTAGCTTTGACTTAAATAATCTCTTCTTGCCACTAAACAACACTCAAAAATGTGTCTCTACAGCAGCCTAAGTAAATGTAATTACTGGCTGTTGCAGCGCTGCTTTTACCTTGCTGTTCCTGATCAGCCTTGGCGCTTGACAGACAAGGTACGTCTAAGTGCACTGAGTTTGGTTATTTCTTTGCTAGTCTAGTTCTATAACGACAGGGGTAAATCAGCCACGGTTCTACTAGGCAGCAACACCAATGCAAGCAAGCAGTGGGAGCATACAACTGAACAGTGTGGTGGAAGTAAGCAAGAAGGGGAAAAGAGTACCTCCTTCCACAGTAGCACTCAGTCACAGAACAGTCAGGCATACTGAGACATATTGGGAAAATAGGTATTCTTACAGGACTACTGATGGTCCATGATCAAACAAGATCTACACTTCCAGCAAAGGTGTTAGTTTTGAACATAGAAGAAATACTAAGAGAGAGATGAATGAAAAAACACCTAATCCATCCTAGCAGTTCACAGACTTTAACTGTACATCCTGTAGCAGTGACTCTATCAACCCAACTTTTCTGACTGCTTCAGCATCTGGCTCCGAGAGGCTCCTCTCTTGATTTTCCAGAGCACAAGACCTTCAGAACAAATCCGCACACAGCCTAGACACTAAGGGTGCACTTGCACTCAAACCAGCCAACATCCAGAATTCTGTGCACTACTGTGTCTTCATACCATATCCATGCTCTCTGGCCTTTATGCATTCGCTATTTCTTCAAAAACTCCACAGTGTCTGAAAGACACACAACCCCCTTTTTCATAATATAGTACCACTGGGTCAAGTTAGACTTTCAGGAATCTTCAAGCAAAACTATCCTGGAAGGTTTTAATACACTATTTCTCTCTTGTCCTTCCCCTTTCACACAAAAGAAAAATGAGTAAGATTACCACTTTGCCAGAGCCAATGAGTCTTCCAAGAAGGCCAGAAACTTTGGAGGAAGACAACCCTACCTTGCATACAAAATGTTTTATGAGAGCCTTTTTTGTTCTTGGCAATGGATAATCACATCTTTGGGAGGAACAGATGTCCAAAACAAGGAGGAAATAATGTTCAACTGTTCCACCCTCAGATATCTCCAGAGAGGTTAGAGGGGAGGTATTCTATTTGTTGGTGCAGCTGCTGATGCAGCTCTTCACCATTGGTATGGGAGCAGGCACACCAGGAACCATCAGAATCAAAGGCAATTTAATAAATTTTTACATTTGCAATACAGAGTCCTGAAGTAATAGGTATAGTCTGTAGTGAACCCTTGATCCATCAGAATATAATACTCATCCTCAGGGTATGAAGAAGTATTGAAGGAATACACATTGGATTTTGAATACAAGACAGACTTCTGCCATCTTGTTTCTGTATGAAGGAAGCAGTAAGCAATATTTTGCCTGTTTCTGCACACTAAGTGGTACGATGTATACAGTTTAATACGCAACTGTATCATACATTGCCTGTGAGATGAAATGTCTGTCTTCAGAAATGATGAAAGCTGTTCTGCTCTCGGACTTGATATGACATTCATTGTTACTAACATTATTATGGCATTTAGAAATTTGAAGTTAAGAACAGACTCATTAGTGACAACTAGTCTAAGAAGAAAGCTTTTCTGTTCGCTTCTAATGCATTCTATGATTATCACAATCTTAAAGCACATCATGCCAGTTTGCATGATGTTATGAAGCAGATCTCAATGTGTTATGGCATTCTGTTATTTGCAGTGTGCAATCCTGAAATCAGAGAAGGCAGTTCTTTATGTAATCCTTTCACTGATTATTATTTCCTGTCAAAGTGCAAAGTTCATCAATATGGATAACCATGGACCCACACTACAACAATAGAAGGGAAAAATAAAAAGATATGCAAGCAATACAGTATTACTTGAAAAATGAAATTAAAAATTAAACCAAGTACAAGATATTTGACTGTACTCATTTAAATCTGTTCTTCAGAAACGTGACCCTCAAGGCTGGTAAGACTTTGTTCTGTTACCTCTTTGTTCGGGATACAAAGGGGTGAAAAAAAGGCCCATTTGCTCCAGAAAAAATAAAGTATGAAATGGGAATCTTAAAAAGCAATAGCACAGTAAGATCACAACTGCATAGATGTGTCTGCATTGGTCTTATTTAAATATCCCTTATTGCAATGGAAATCCTTTTGAATTCAGTGAAGAAAATCCAAGACAATAGATAAATTAGAACTGGGCCTGAAATCCTTGCAAAGCACTGTGGGAACAAACACAAAAGTGTCCAATAATATGACAACAAATGGCAGCAGACATAACAGCTTCTCCTTTGCGAATTATTAGAGGTGGGCTGGCAGAACTGGTATCACTATACTTTGCCTCTTTTTACTTGCACAGAATTTAAAGAAACCATAACTAAATTTTATTTTTATAATATCAGACTTATTATTCTTATGGAAAATCTCAGCTATAATGATTCAGCCTTGAGATCACTTTATCTTAACGATCAGACCTAAAAAATGTAGCAGATGTATCAACAAGTGCATCTTTGTCCCAAGGGTGTCAGTGGCCTTCTCAGTGGCAAGACACAGAACTGAGGGAATTAATAAACATTATATTTTAATCTGGTGCCCCAAGTCTGTAAGTATCCTCAGACAGATATTTTTTACGCACCTAAAAATGGACTTCAACATTCACACCATGAATTTAAATCTTCTATTTAATCAGAAATTTAATCTTGTATGAAAAGCAGATGTATGGCAAGTGATAAAACATTGACTCATTCTCTCCTTTTCAACTACAGGACAGATTAGAAATTATGAGATCTTAGATTTAAAGTACAAAGATACTACCTTCAGCCCATGTATTTTGCATGTTTTCAAAATCTAGGAATTTATTATTAGGTTTCTCACATTTGTCTTTTTTTAAGTATTAGTAATATAGATATACACAATTTCCCTGCAGACAGATGGCAAAGAACAGTAATTAAATATGGAATCAAAAAATGTAAAACAGAAGTTAAGAAAACCAGGTAACAGGGGAAATTAAAATTACAGGCAGAAAAGTTCCATGTTTGAGAGGACTAAGGATAATTGATTTTTAATAAAAATCAGGAGTGAAAGAAATCCTAGTTCTTGTGAATGTTGCTACAGAGGTGGCAAGAATATCAATTACATCAAAAGAGGCAGATGACAAAATTGTTAATCATGCAGGAAAAGGCAGAGGTGTTCAGCATGTTCTGTATTTGGAACAAAGCTAAGTGTGTCTTTGCGCCATAAAATAATGGTGATATTTTTTTCCTTTACCAAGATTAGCTAAGAATGATGTTGAAGACAAGTGATTAAAAATAAACACTGAAAAATAAGCAGCCCTGGGTAACTTTCTCCCAGGAATTCTAAAATAATGAGGAGTCATCTGGATCCTTAAGAATCCCAACACATTTTGAAGCCTCAGAATTGGCTTTTTGCCTTTTGGAATTTTTTGATTTCTTGCCTTTGGAATTTTTTTTGCCAGTGCTTCAAAGAGAGAAAAGTTATGATCCAAGGCAAACTACTGGCACAGCTGCAACAGGACCGCCAGTTAAAGGAGGAATTGTTAATGTGTCTTATTTTATCCCATCAAATATCAATTCCATCCACAGAATCATAGAATCATTTAGGTTAAAAAAGACCATTAAGATCATCGATTCCAACTGTAAACCTAACACTGCCAAGTCCACCCCTAAACCATGTCCTTAAGTGCCACGTCAATATATCTTTTAAATATCTCTAGGGATGGTGACTCAGCCACTTCCCTGGGCAGCCTGTTCCAGTTTGTATTTATATGGCTTAAATTTATGAGGGCAGCATACAATCGTGCACATTCTTGTTGGTTGCCACTCTGGAAGCATGGTTGATATCTGATTCAAGTGTTACAGCAAGATGTCTGCATTCACCTGGAACAATTTCCTCAAAATGTACTTCACTACTAGCTCAGCTAACTAAACCAATATATTGGTGCTTCTGGATGAAGCAAGAATAGCAAGAGTGAAAGACACAGAGGTTCCCCATGTGAGGTGATAACCCAAACTCTACATTGTAACAGAGGCCGCAGTTCTTAGAAAAAGTGCTAGATACCTCAGTCTCTGACCTTAGAACTGTCTACAGAGGCTTTCTCACATGTATTTTAAAAATAGATATTGTCAGGCTTAGTATTGTGACCAAAGTCTGCAAAAGCCAGAATACTGTTAACTGTCCCTGCTATTTGTGGAAGCAGAGAGAGTGGTGCTTGCCATCAGTTTCCTTCTCGGGTGTCATGCAGAAAGAAGTCCTAGTCATCATTCTCTGGTCTAAGCAGTGCAGGGTACACCTTTGGCTTTTCTACTCACTTTCTTTCAGCAGCCCAAATCACTCAGTCTTTTTCAGTTACCAGCTGCATGAGCCTTGCAGTTATCTAAAGCTTATTCTTCAGTAGCAGCAAAACCACATTTTTAGCAGCATGTTCCACACTGGTACCAGCTCTTTCAGTACATTTATTTTTTCTGTATCACTGTCTTAAATGTCTAAAGGAACTTTGTTGCTTTTCACCTCACATGAAATATACATTTTATATCCTAGTATAACAGTGTCCTTTTGCACAATAAGTACAGAAATGACCTCTGGACCAGTGTTCCTCTGCCACACAAGATTACCCTAACCAGGAGGGACACACCCAGAATGCTTCAATTGTGATTTCATTTCGAATTTAAATTCTCAGGGCTCAAGAATAACTCACACTGCACACCCTCAAGAATCACTTTATCGTTGAACACTCTTAAGATCAATACAAGTTATTAGAAAACTCCATTTTGGTGTCCCTGGAATCTTGTGCTCAAAGCTACACACACTTTGTCTCAGAAGGTGGATACACTCAGAGTACCATTAGACCTGTGTTGTGGTTCAACCCCAGCTAGCAACTAAGTCCCCCCCAGCTGCTCACTCACTCACCCCGGTGGGACGGGGAAGAGAATCGGAAGAATAAAAGTGAGAAAACTCGTGGGTTGAGATAAAGACAACTTAATAGGTAAAGCAAAAGCCGCACATGCAAGCAAAGCAAAGCAAGGAATTCATTCCCCACTTCCCATCGGCAGGCAGATGTTCAGCCATCTCCAGGGAAGCAGGGCTCCATCACACAAAACAGATAAGCGGGAAGACAAACGCCATCACTCTGAATGTCTCCCCCTTCCTTCTACTTCCCCAGCTTTATACACTGAGTCCCCACCTCCTCAAAATCAGACCCTTTGGAAGGTTCTCCATATATATTCAGAGCCAGAAAGTCTCACATCTAGACTTAAAAACATGTACATGGGAAAGGAAAAAAAGATATTAAAAAGACAATAGAAGATAATATGGCTAAAATATTCAAAATGAACCTATTATCCTGTATGTCCCAGCTTTTGTTGTCCAGTTTTGTTATTTTTTCTTGTCTTTCTGTGGACACATTTTTAGATCAGGCATAAGAAACCTACCAGCTTGAAGTATGAGTAAATGCATGCTTTCAGATAGCATAATAGTTAAATTGTAGCATATTTGTTGTTAGATTTTAACACTTAGGAAGCAATTAAAAAAAAATTATAAGATACTCATTAGCATAACATAAACTACAAGAATCTTTATGACAGAAACACAACAGAAAAGGAAAAATTATAATCATAAAGTTAGTATACTACTACTGATAAATACCCGATAAAGTGTCCTTTGATCACAGAGTCATATGCAGTTTATGGTACATACCTTAGCTATCTATGAATAAAACACTGAGCAAGGACAGTCACTACGTTTTTAATTATAGTATAGATGTTGGAATGCATTCAGCTGAGCCTTGATCAAAGGTTGCTTAATGATACTCATTCCTTCCCATCCTTTTTTACATTTTGATAGTACATTAACAATCCAGGTATCAACTTTCTGTATATGCTAAATGGCATTGTTGTTCTCGTAGACTTGATCTGACTTCGAAAAATAAAAAGTGTGGCCTGTGCTGACAAGAGTAATTGAAGAAAAGTGTACTCAATGTGTAACCTTCTCCTCCACAAGAACTTCTGTTGTCAATTACATACATTAGCACAGCATTGAGGATCCTTTATACAAAGGCACACACCAATTCAGCTTGCTAATGATACTGTAGCAGTGACTAGTGACAGTTCTGCAGAAGACTACACATGGGATGCACGTGCAGGACTGGAGTTTTCACTGGTTAATAATTACACTCCTTCAGTTTAGCAAAGCTCAGGAACACTGGCAGTTTGTCAATCAGAAAGCTGGGGCACACCCATTCACAGTAATCTTGGTGGTTCCCTCCTGTATGAGGTTCAAAGGACAGATCTTATTTCTGTGATTACAGTAACTTTACAGTAGTTTTCTCATTACAGAGTGTTTGAGAAGCTGAAGTAAAGAAAGTGGAGATGGAGGCACACAGGGAGTGATGGTAAGGTAGCAGGAAAGGTTTGAATGCTTTTATATGAGTTTTGCCTCATGAAGCCTTAGCTATGGCTTACATAGCCATAAAACTGGTTGAAAACTTAAACTGCTGTTCCAAGGTGGATCTATCAATTGCACTTAAGAGGGTGAACTTATTTCATCATGTCCATATTACAAATTATACTATTTTAACAATTCTTGATTTAACTCACCAGCAGCAATTGTCCTTTCAGTCTTTTTTAAACGATTCCTCTTGCTTTTAAAATTAGAAATATATATCTATGCAGAGTAGAAATTAGTAGCATAGGACCATACAAGCGTATAACATTTTGTTTCTCGATGTTGGTATTATAAGTTTGGTTTTAAATTTAGTGTCAAGATTCAACACAGATCAAGTGAAGAGCTGACAGCTCTGTACATTAAGTCTCTTTCTGCAAGTTTTCAGTGATATTATCATCATCATCATCATCATCGAAAACCAATTAAACTTTTCTATCTGCTCTCAGTTATAGAAAGACATTAGTATTGCCGTTGACTTTTGAAATGAATTTATGATTAACTAATTACTGCATTATTTTACTGGGAGCACAGTGATATGCCTTTTGGATCAGGTCACAGATCCAATGGAATGATCAAAATTTTATAGCTGTGATGGTCACAATTCAGATAAGGCTTTCATATATTTATCCTTCACATTTCAAAATTTTCATACAAAAATTTTGAAAAGGTAAGGTACAACAGAATCTAGTTCAATCTGTATTCTAACATTTCTTTAAAAATCAAATACAGACAGAAGAACACCACATTTTTGCTTCATCCCACATAGAAAATGTCCCCCAAAATTAGTGATTTCTACACAAAATCTTAAGAGACCATCTGTTCCAGTGTTTCTCTAATTTTAACTGAAGGATTCTAATTTTAACTGAAGAATTATGTATCAATCTACTTTTGCAATGTGCTATTTTTTACCAAATAACAAAAAAAAGTAAACCTTCACTCTTCCCCCCCCCCCCCCCCTCCCAATACTTTTGGTTGCATGTGTGCAAACATAAAATTTATAGAAAAAATTGTGATGTCTTACTATTTCCACCAGAACACAGATTACAGGTTGAAAAATAATCATCCAGTCTATCCCACTGAAAAAACCCACCAGGATTAATTTCTCACATCATTGCAGCAGTTTAAGTACAACACTACTGAAACAAACAGAATTAAACCAGCCAAATACAGAACTTTATTAAGAATTGCCTTGTTACATAAACTATACCAGCACTTTGGCTCACTCTATACAAAGACCCCAGAGCAGGCAGAGGTGGACCCCCTCCTCCTTACTCACATCCCTTATCACTGATTTGCCAATGTCAGTATCAACCCCTTCCACAAGAGAGAAAGTTAGTTTCCACCTTGAAACTTGAGACTTAATAGCCCTTCTATTATTTCTATCCTCCAATTTTAACTCTGAATATTCTTGTTATCCCTAAAAATACAATACTCTTTTTAATCTTGTTACATTCTTGGCCTTTGTGACTTGGCAGTGAATTCCACAGTCTAATTACAAGTTTTATAACTAGAAGTAATTACAGGTTGGGGTTTTTTTATCAGTTTTAAATGTTACCTTTTAATTTTCCTTGATGTTCTTGTGCTCACATTAGATGACAGAGAACATGGTCATCTAATCTCCTGTACCTAGACAATGATTTTACTGCATGCCCTTCTTAATCTTCTTTCTAAAGTAAAAAAAGGCTTAATCTTTCAAATTAGGGTTTTTTTCATATCCTCAGCCATTCTCATTACCCTTCCTTGATCCCACTTCAGTTCTTCAATATATTTTTTGAAATGGGGAAAACTGCTGAAATTGTGCAATCTCTCTACTGAACACAATGTGCCACCTGCATAACAGTGGAAGATGAGCTCCTGAGAACTCAGTTCTGTGAAGAGAGTCTGACTTCCCCTGACACAATGTCATGGTATCTAACGCAAATTCTGCATTAAATCTGTATGTTCTTTTTACACATAAGCATATTTTCTTGCCTTATTTTAAATCTAGTTTCAATATGAGGTCTTCAACTAACAGAGGACTACATTCACAGTCACACTCTGCTACCTGCCTGCACTTTACTTCTATAGATTGTTATTTTCTTTCAGTTCCCAGGCTGGGAAACTCTTCCTGTATGAGGCTTAAAGAGCTATCAATTACCAGGTGGGGTAAAATAAATAAATTAACTGTAGATACTTCTAGACTGTGATGGTAGGAGGTTACCTCTTAACCTTTTCCCAAATAAACAAAATAGAATGAGCTATTAAAGCTTTATGTTTGAAAACACCAGTCCTAGACCTTATATTCTCCTCAAAAGCCATTCCAGCTTTTCATCCTTCTTTTAACAGTACTCCAGTATTGGTCTCACTAATGCTGTATCAAAGGGGTTACATTCTTCACCTACTCTTATATTAATACTCCCTTGATAAAAGGTCAGTGTTCACACCCTTACCATATTCCTCCATAATCCTTTTTATGCAAAGGCTAGTTCTCATTTCTATTATTTATGTTACTTTTATGGTAGAAGATAAAATAATATCTTTACCAATAAAAAGATCATCTTTAACTCAGAGGTATCTTTGGATCTTCTTCCACCCCTCCAGCTTGAGCTGAACACATTTCACCAAGAATGAAGTATATGGATAGGCATTTTAATCTTGACATTAAATGCAACCTATTAACTATATATCTGCCATTCCTCATGAATGATGAATACATCCTATCAGCTCACTAGTAACAGAAGTTTAAGATATTTCTCAAAGATCCAGAGTGTACTAAAATACACATAATCTTTTAAAGTCTGGTCATACCATGCTGACTAATTTATTCATCACTTTAACTAATACCAAGTCCCAAGTCCTGATCATCTCAAAGGAGCATTGCTTCTGTAACAATCTAATAATGGTTATTTTCATAAAGTCCTTGTTCCAAAGAGCTAATCATACTACTGACAATATCTATCTGGATATATTTTATATAGCCTGATCTGAAAAACAGTAATTGTAGTTATATTAGACAGATTAAACTTCTAGCAACATTACCAATGGCAGATGAAAGATAGATAGATAGATAGATAGATAGATAGATAGATAGATAGACAGATAGATAGATAGATAGATAGATAATATCTGCTGATACATATGTATCATCAATGATAACATGTAAATACAACCAAAAATGTGTATCCGTGTGCCTAGGAGTGGAAGCAGTAGATTAAACAATAGGTATATACTACCTAGACAGGACGCAAGAAAAATCCTGTTTATTAATGCAGAAACATGAACTAAAATAGAAGTTTTAGTGGTAGGAGTCATCTTTGACTGAATTAACTCAGTAGTTTGAGTGACAAAGAAGAAAGAATGTACCATATCTGGAAATGTAAGGTCTTTTACTGATGGCGTTGTCAACACCTTTCTCTAATCACTTGTAATTCTAGTAACGTGTTCTTTAAATGCAAAGAAATAAAGAGAGGTTGTGGCTTCATAAGATGTACTGGCCTAAAGCAAAGCAATGAAGCTGCTGAAAAAGTGCCCTAACAACCTGTCTGCAAGAGCTGGCAGAGTCAGTCATATCTGTTATGCATCCTAATTTTCAAGTGAACAGGCAGGTATAGCAGGGGACTGCCTTAGCGGCACAGTGAATATATGATTGAGCCCAACAAAAAGGAAGCATATGGGAGGTGGAAGTGGGGACACGACAAGAAGGAATACAGCACTGCCCAAGCACACAGGGATGGAATTACAGGGCCATTGCTTGCGAGCAATTAAAATTGATGAAGGATGTCAAGGGTAATGACACTTTTGAAGGAAAATGGGAGACCCATTTAAGTAAAATCTAAGCCTGCTGCTGAATACAGCAGGTGACCTTGTAAAGCAGCACACAGGTACTCAATGTCTTCTTTGTTTCAGTTTCTACTGGCAGGGTCTGCTCTCAGGTCTCCCAGAGTTCCATGTCAAGTAGCAAGAATCAAGTTAGGGTCTTTTTAAACAAGCTAGAAATGTAATACAAGTCCACAGGATTGGACAGGATACATCTGAGAATGCTAGGACTGCCAGCAAATGTCTTTGGAAGGGCACTCTCTGTCCCTTGTGACAGGTCATACTGCTCAGAAGAGGTTTCTGACAACTATAAAAATGTTATGTTTGTCTTTGAAAATTGCAAGGAGGAGGATCTGGGTGATGACAGGCTAACCAACCTTCTCTCAGCTGCTGGTAAAATTATGGAGCAAGTACTCATGGAAACCCTTTCCATTCTCATAAGGATGAGAATGTTATTGAGAACAGTCATCTTGAATTTCCCACAGGCAAAGTGTGTTTAGTCACTCTGATTGCCTTCTACAACTACATTACAGGCTCTCTGGGTGACGTTAGAGTAGTAGGTGTTGTTCTCCTTGTCTTTAACAAGGCCTTTGATACAGTTTCCTAGTATCCTTACAGTCAAACAGGAGACATATAGGTGGACCACAAGGTGGGTTAAAAACTGACTGGACCAGCAGGCTCAAAGGGGAGCTAATAACTGTTTCAAGTCCAGTTAGCCAGTGACTGCAAGTGGTATTCCCTGGGATCAATACAAGGGCTGATATTTAACCTTTTCATCCATGACCTGCATAATGAGACCCTTAGAAAGTACAAGTTGACACCAAATCAAGGGAGGCTGTTGGTATACTGGAGGGTATAGCTGCAACTGAGAGAGACTTCAACAAGCTGAATGAGTGTGTAACAGATACATCTGTTTTGAAGTTCCAAAAAGATAAATACAAGGTCCTGCATCGGAGAAGAGTGCAGGCTGGGACTAACAGTTCTACAGGAGAGGACCCAGTGGACCACAAACTGAACAAAGTCAGCAGTGTGTCCTTGCGGTAATGAACACTAACCACATCTTGGACTGCATTAGTGAAACCATAGCCAGCAGGTCAAGGGACACGATTATTGCCCTCTATTCAGCACAGATGAAGCCACATCTGGAGCACTGTGTCCAGTTTGTTCTCTTGCCAAATAAAAGAGAGACTGAAGAGAATCAAGGGTCATTAAGATGG
The DNA here is from genome assembly GCF_965140245.1 of Athene noctua. Taxonomy (NCBI): domain Eukaryota; kingdom Metazoa; phylum Chordata; class Aves; order Strigiformes; family Strigidae; genus Athene; species Athene noctua. The sequence continues at coordinate 67,162,824 of NC_134039.1, forward strand.
CTAGGAGCTTTGACATACAGGGAGGTTGAGGGACCTGAGAATACCAGTATTACCAACTTTAGTGGACTTTTACTGCCAGAGCATTCTTAGCCACATTCCTTATGGTCACATTATGCAAACAAATGCATTTTGATAGTCCCATCCAGAAGACCTACAATGCTTATGGGTACACATTCAAGCACATTAGTGCCACCAGTGCATTACCTGATGATGTGCCACAGCAAACTTCCAACTGGGTTCCACACAGCCATTAAAAAGTAGCCTGAAAGTGGTACTGTCTCTGTGCTGCAAGCAGAAACTCCCATGGATCTTCCATATTTCTGTGCCTGACAAACTCACGCCTGCTCAGAGACCGATGCACAGAAAAATGATTTGAACATCAAAGAACAAACTGGCAGCACCCTACCCATGAATGATTTTCCATTTATAGTTGCAAAGCCACTGCTAAAGAGACCAAAACTAGTTTATAAAATATTTCTGCAGCTATAATTGTTTAGGACCACTGAACTGCATGTTCCAAGCCAGATCAAAAGGAGCACCACAAACCCATGAAAGGCTTATGTGTAAAGACAGGGTAAATTCCATGTCTGGGATCCATCTGTAATTCTGTAAAACCAAGAGTCCTTGTAGCTGTATACAAATGAAATGTCTGTCTGCCAAAATTAAGTGAACGAAAAAGAAATACCCCCTTATCAGTTTTTTTACAGTAACTACCTTGTTTTCTTTAATTTTGAATATAAAATACCCCATCCTTTCACACTGTTGTGAAAATACAAATCAGGTTGGGAGTTATACCAATACCAGACCTTGATTGTGATCTATTTTAGATAACCATTTTGCTTCAAATATACATGTAAAGGTATGCGATACTCTTTTGACTCAAATAATTAAACCTGATACAGATGAAGAAGATGTAGTTTAAACTCAACAGGATATTAAGGAAACTGTATTATTTTCTTGAACAGGTTCAAGGAAAATATATCACTGATTTACCATAGATTGACAACACAAATACAGATTTAAGAAACTGCAAATGCAGTTGGAATGGCCTGATGTTTTTAGTTTGCAGACCAGTGATACATGCATGATTTTTCATGCTTAGTCAGGTAAAAAAAAAAAAAAGGAATTAATAACTACTTGCAGTGTTGGTCCCCTAAATAATTAGCACTTGTGCATATTAGCATTTGATGTCAGTTTTCTCTCTTTAAAAATATTTGTTATTTCAATAATCAGCGATTTCATTTTGGAAGTGAGAAACACTTCCTCTCCATTTAAAACAATACTCATAACAAGACACTGACAAGGATTATAGCAAAAGGCAGATACAGCTAAATTCTTAAAAAAAAAACAGGGACATGTATTGCAAGATTATGAAATCTTCCTACTGTTTGTACTTGTTTACTTTTCAGCAGCAATAAACATAAGTATAGCACGCATATACCATTATCTGGAGAAATTTGCTAAAAACTGATTTCTTGTGATTAGAGATAGATCAAAAGGCAGAATATCTAACAGCAACCCCCACCCCCCCCAAAAAAAAAAAAAAGAAAAAAAAAAAACAACCCACCAAACCTTTCGTACAGATTTATCTGATAAATTCAAACCATTAGCTTTAAGAAAAAAAAAAAAAAATCCTAAACATGAAACCTGCTGAATTCTTCAGCTGCTCAATAATGGTTTAGTTTGGTTCCTCTGCAAATACCATGGTCTGTACAAGAGGCAGTAACTTTTGTAGCCCAACTGATCCAGCTTCAGAAAACACATTCTGGGACATGAAGGGTTGAAACTGCGCCTGAAAACTTGACCTTTACATCAGCTGGTCTAATCTAATAAAAGGTATTAGCTCTCCCTAGAAGACCTTTCTTTGTTTATGGGCACGACTGCCTGAGATTACAGCACTACTATTATCAGACAATGCCAACTGCGAGGCTCTCCCAGTGCCCAGGGTGGGAAGGACTGCCAGCTCTTCAAGCGATTGCCTAAAAATACCCCCCCGTTAGGGATCCCCGCGCAGCACTGGAATTCACTTCGCTATTTTCAGCAGAGGGGATGTGAGGCACTCCCAGTAGGCACCTGAGGCTGCGGCGGGGTCAGCGGGGTGGCAGCGCCGGAGGTGCTGAACGCTGCAGCTGTGTGCAAACATCACGGCACCCCCGGCGGAGCTTGAGCCTTGCGCATCCGCACGCCATCTCTCTATTTACAGGCACCTGGGTGCCGGCCTAAGCTGGAACAGCTACTGGGCCTTCGTTACCCACCCAGCACCGCGCTAATTAATTTCTGGACAGACACTCGGCAAGATCCCCCCTAGGCCCTCGGGGTTTCCTCTCCCAGGTGTCTCGGTCTCTCTCAGGCGAGGCCGGTGCCGGCGGCCTCACGAGCCGTTAACGGCCTCCCCGGGACCGCTCCGGGGCGGAGGCGGGAAGCCGGCTGGGGGAGGGCGCCTCCCGGCCAGCCTCGCCGGCAGAGGCCCCGTAAAGCCGCGCTGCCGCCGGACGGGGAGGGGGAGGCCGCCCCCCACCCCCCGGCCCCGGCCCGTGCCCGCGCCCCGATTCCTGTAGATGCAGCGCCCCCTGCGGGGCGGGCGGCGCTGCCGGGCGGCGGAGGCGCCGCGGCCCCGGGCTGCGGCAGGGCCGGGGCAGGGAGGGGCCCCGCCCGGCGCCGCGTCTCGGCGGACCGGGGGAGGGGAGGGACGCCCGCAGCTCCCCCGAGAGCGCCGCCGGGGCTCCGGCGCCCGCCGTCGCGCCGCATCGGCCCCGCGGGGCTTCCGCACAGGGGAGCCAACTGACAGGAGCCAGGCGCGGAGGGCGGGCGCCCCGGCGTCCCCCCGCGCTGGCACGCCGCCCGGGGGAGGGGGTCAGCGGCGGGGAGCGGGAGCAATCACCGCGGAGGGCAGCGCGCCACGCGTTACTTCGGCGAGCACCGGCCTCCTGAAGCAGCGGGCTTTGAGGCGCCGCGCCGGGGGCCGCCCGCCCCGCAGCCCGGCTCCGCCGAAGCCGCGGCCCGGCGTGCCCCGGCGCCGGCGGCGCCCCGCCCCTTAGCGCCCCGAGCAGCGCGGAGCGGCCTCCCGCAGCCGCGGGGCGGGGCCGGGCCCGGTCCGCCGCGGCATCCCCGCCCTGCGCCCGGCCCCGCTCCGCGCATGCAAATGAGGGCGCTCCTCATTGGCCGCGCCGGTGGCCCTTTGAAAAGGCGCCTCGTGATTGGCCTCGCTGACACGTTAACGCAAACGGGAGAATCTCCCCCCTCCCCCCGGCCTTTTTTTTTTCCGCCGCCGCTGTGTGATGCGTTCCTCAGACAGGCTGTAACTCTGCGCGCCGGTTACTACAAATAAGTAGTTCCCAGCCCCCCGCCCCCCCCTCGCCCGCCCGCCCGCCCGATGGGGCGGGGCGGGAGCTGCGGCCCCTCCGCCGCACCGCGGGCGCCCCGGCGCGGAGGGGAGGGGGCCGCTGGGGCGGCGGGCAGAGGTGTTTCCCCCTCCCCCGCGGAGGGATATCCTCGGCGCGCGCCGCGCTCTGCCCGCACCAAAATATTGGGAGTTAAGAGGCGGCTCGGCGGCGCCGCCGGCTCAGAAGCGCGCGGGCAGGCACGGCGGCGGCGCGGCTCGGCTCCTGCGCCCGCCACGGCTCCACTGCGGCGCCCAGCCCGCTCCCCGCCGCGGCGGCCCCCGCAGGGGCGGGCTTCACGCGCGGCCCCGCAGCCCCCGGACCCGCCTGCCTCCGCGGAGGGCTCTGGTTCTGCCCGCTCCTCCCTGCGCCCCGCGCGGATCGCGTCCGTTGGAAGGGGGAGAGCGCGAGCGGCGCCCCCGCCGACTGCCTGTCGCCGGAGGACTTGGTGCGACCGCCGCGTGGATCTGTGCCGGCGGGGGCCTCCGGGGACTCCGTCGCTGCCCGCTCCCGGCCGAGGAAGGAGCCGCGCAGAAGGTCTCGGCGGCCCGCCGCCCCCAGCCGGCTCCGGAGCGAGGGGAGCCGCGCCGCGCCGCCGAGCGCTGAGCCGGGAGGACGTCGGCGGTGCCATCGCGGGGGACTCGCCGTCCCCCCCCCCCGGAAAATGTTGCTCTCCAAGTTCGGCTCGCTGGCTCACATCTGCAGCCCCACCAGCATGGACCACTTGCCGGTGAAAATCCTCCAGCCAGGTACGGCGGGGCCGGCGCCGGGGCTGGGGTGTCCCCCTGCGAGCGCGGCGCGCCGGGCGGGGCGCGGGCCGGCGCCAGCTAGCCGGGGTGTTGGGGCCGGCGCCCCACAGCCCCAGAAACTTCGGGGTGCGCACACTTCTTTATTTCTTTTTTATTGAAGAAGACAATTTATTTAAAAAAGAAAGCCTTCGGCAGATTAGGGCAGCGCACGTATTACGCGTTCACCGGCCAGAGCATCTGGGGGCTTTTATTATTTAAAATTTTTTTTTTTTTTTATTTTTGGCGAAGCGCAGCTTGGCTGCGGACACTAACGCGGTGTGTTTCCCTCTCGTTTCCCCAGTGAAAGTGGAGAAGGAGCCGTTCGATAAAGTCTACCAGGTGGGCTCCGTGCTGGGCAGCGGGGGCTTCGGCACCGTCTACGCGGGGAGCAGGATCGCCGACGGCTTGCCGGTGAGGCGCGGAGTGGCCGCACAGCGCTTCCCGGGCGGGGGCGGCGGGCGGCGGCGCGGGAGGCTTGCGGGCGCGGCCCGGCCCGGCCCTCGGCGGCGGGGCGCAGCCTGCGCCCGCCCCGCCGCTCACGGCGCCTCCTTTCCTCCCCGCTCCGCAGGTCGCCGTGAAGCATGTGGTGAAGGAGAGGGTGACCGAGTGGGGCACGATTGTAAGTACCAGGCAGGGCTGGGGTGGGGGGGGGGGCGGACTCCGGAGGTGCTGCGCGGCCGCGGGGCTCCGCCGCGGCGGGGCTATTGTGTGGGCGGCGGGGCCCGCCCCGCTGGCGCGGCCTCTGCGTCGGGGGGGAATTTGGCGGGGGTTCGCCGCCGCAGCGCCGCGCCCGCCCCTCGGACTGCGGCAGCGGCGGAGGGGGCCCGCCGGCCGCGCCCTCCTCCCCGCCCTCCCCTCCCCGCCCCCCTCAGCGCGGGGGCGCCCCGGGCCGCACCGCCCCCCCCCCCCCCCCCCCGCCGCTGACCCGCGCCCCCCTCTCTGCCCAGAGCGGCGTCATGGTGCCCCTGGAGATCGTCCTCCTGAAGAAGGTGGGCTCCGGCTTCCGAGGGGTCATCAAGCTGCTGGACTGGTACGAGCGGCCCGACGGCTACCTGATCATCATGGAGCGGCCCGAGCTGGTGAAGGATCTCTTTGACTTTATCACGGAGAAGGGCGCCCTGGACGAGGAGACGGCCCGCGGGTTCTTCCGGCAGGTGCTGGAGGCGGTGCGCCACTGCTACGGCTGCGGCGTGGTGCACCGAGACATCAAGGACGAAAACCTGCTGGTTGACCTCAGGACAGGCGAGCTGAAGCTGATCGACTTCGGCTCGGGGGCCCTCCTCAAGGACACGGTCTATACCGATTTCGACGGTATGTGCCCTCCCCGTGCCCGGGGCAGCTCGGCTGTGCCGGCTTTGGCCAGAGCCCCGTGTCCCTCCCGGGGTGATGCCCTCCCTAGAGCAGCCGCTCGCCCCGTTTCTGGTGCCTGGCAGTAGCGAGTGGTGCCTCTGACGCAGGGGTTCATGTCAGGTCCATCAGTAATGGAAACCTTTGGACCCGAAGCAGCTTAGGGTGTTCAGTTGCGTAGGAAAGAAGCGATTCCAGGCAGTGACGCAGCAGTTTATGTTTCCCTGTCTTGGAAAAAGAGTTTTTTTTCCTAGAGGGCGATCTGTTTACATGGAGGCTTCGCCAGTGTCGGATGTTTCCATGTGTGGATATGCAGTTTTTATATGCGATGCTTTTTTTAACTTGGAGCCGTAGCTCCCCCCCTCCCTTTCTGCCAATGTCCTGGAAATCCCGCATTGCAGATTTTAAAGCGATGGGGATAAATACACTCCCTCAAAATGACTCGATACAGCTTCAGGGCCAGACTCGATGCTTTGGAAATGGGAAAGTTGAAAATAAGCGTGTGTGTGACAGGAGGGAGTATTTCCCCCAGCCCTTTAATTGTGACTGATGTAACGGGGGACCTTTTTTATTTATTTTTTTTATTCCCCCCTCCCTCCTCCCCCAGCTGCCGCACTCACATCTGTTTGTTGTGAAACCCGAAGCCCCGCCGCACGTGACCCTCAGCATCATGAATTCCCGTTTTTGTTTGGTATCCAAGGAGCCCGCGAGCACCCGGGTAGGGGGGGTGGGTTGGGAAAAGCTGCCGCAGAGAAGCCCGCGGGGACTGCCCCTTAAAAACGTAAAAATCGTAAGCGGCCCTGTTTTGTTTACTGCCTGGTGGAATCGGATAAAGCAGATTAGCCCCGTGTAATACGGGTAGACCTGAGTTTCACCTTCTTGCCGCCCTCTCTTCTCCTCCCCGCCAGCCCCCTTTGTCCTTTTGTGTCTATTTTTGGTGTGATGCTGCAGACGCCACGTGGTCAGTGAAAGGGAGCTCGCCTCAGTAAACAGTCAGCTGATGGGGCTGTGTTATTCCTTGCAACAAAATAGCACAACCGGATGGGCCAAGTCTGTTGATGGTGTAACTCCGCAGATGACCTGAAATTACACCACTAATGGCTTTGGCCCATAAGAAATTAAAAGCTTTTTTTTTTTTTTTTTTTTTTACTCCAAAATGACAAGCCTATGAATTTAATTTAGCCCTACTAGAAGGGGCTAAACAGTGGGGAAACACTCCATACCTTGACTTTAATAATTTATGGGCGTTTTTTTCTTGCTTTTAGGAACAAGAGTATACAGCCCTCCAGAGTGGATCCGGTACCACAGATACCATGGGAGGTCAGCAACAGTATGGTCTCTGGGAGTTCTGCTGTACGATATGGTTTGCGGAGACATCCCTTTTGAGCAAGATGAAGAAATCTTGAGGGGACGATTATATTTCAGGAGAAGAATTTCACCTGGTGAGTTGTATAGGGGTCAAGTGGGGACTTTTTAAAATTATTTTTAAATAGTCCCATGCATTTCAGCTTGTACAGGTGAATTTTTTTTTTTCACTCAGGATTGTCATTTTACTTTCCTAGTCTAAAATTGCTTTTTTTTTTGCTGTTTGTTACAGAATGTCAACAGCTGATCAAATGGTGCCTTTCACTGAGGCCTTCAGACAGACCAACACTTGAGCAAATTTTTGACCATCAATGGATGCACAAATCTGAAGTAGTGAAGTCTGAGGACTGTGACATAAGGCTACGGACCCTTGATACTGATGTATCTAGCACAAGTTCAAGTAATGAGAGTCTGTGAATTACTAAGGACCTCGCACTGGGAGGGGAGCTACAAGCAGAAAGACCACAGTGCTGCTGCCAATACGTAGGAGGGGCTAGAAAAATGCATTCATTATTCTGTAGTTGAATCTTTGTCTGAGGGACTTGATTTTATTTTCCCCCTTTGCTGGTTTCTGCTTTGGAATGAGAGATTTCCTTTGGAAACGCTGATGTTTGGGAGTTGCAGGCCAGTACTTAGTCAAAGACTGACCTTATTAAGAAAGCAGTGACCTCTTGAATACATGGTAAACTTTTTTGCTCTCATAGAGCCTGGACTAGATTTTATTTGCTTTTGAGTGCCTTTTTGAAAGCTGCTTCAGTGGGACTTTCTTTTTTGAGCTGTGTATGTCCAAAGAAGATCCAGTTCATTATAGGAATTTGCTCCCTTTAGACTCAGTGCTGGAGGAAGCAGCTCCTATGATGCATTGGAGAACATGTTCGGTGATTGAATGAAGTAGTCCCATCCACTGGTGATGGAATACTTGAACACAGACATTTCACTCCTGCCCCCTGGCCCTTTCCAAATCCAGCCCACCTCTGCTGCTCAAAATATTTCCTATAGCCTGCACAGAAATAAGAACAGGTATATCGGCTTTTTTTATCAGAAACATTTATTCGTGTTTCCTTTTATCATCTCTACCATTGGGCATGAGAAGCCCCTTTCTCAACTCCCCCCGGCCTTTTGTCACCCTGCGAGTCTTAAAGTATGTATGGGCATGTTGAATGCACAATCAATGCAATATTCAAGGACTTTACTTTTTTTTTCCATACCTGTATAATGTGTTTATGTAAACTTGTTTTTTCTCATGTACTATACAGTTATTTATTGTTTGAAGTTTAGAAGGCCTCCCACAGGTTTCAGCTGTGGCTATTTATTTTGTTAATTTATTTGGTTAGAGTTATTCAACACTGTGCTTTCCCCTCCTCCCCATGGGAATTCTGGTGGTTTGCCCATGGCACTTTTTTTCTGCATTCCTGTCAACTTTTGTTTAAAAAAAAAGACAAAAAAATTTTTCTGACCTTACCAATTTTTGTTGAAGATGGAAAATTGTTGTACAAAGTCTAATTTAAGGGAAATAGAATGACTTTTTAAAGTTAGTCAGTATGCCTTTTGTCTGGTATTATTGTACCAGAAATGTAAAGTAATGCTGTTTGGAAGGGTTTTAAATTATTGACATTGTACAGTCTCCGTGCATTGGCTCTGGAAGGTAGAGTGGCAGAGTCATAAACCTTAATTTATTTTAATAGCTGTGTTTCTGTGATCTGGTTGCATTTATGCAGCTTGGATTTGGATTTTTTTCTTCTGTTTAACAGTGTGAAATGTATGGAGATCATATTTTTTATACAGGTATTTCAATTAAACTTTTTTTGTATATAACAGTTCGGTGTTCGTGTGTTCACTTTCATCTTCACTCATTACTTTTGATGCCAGTTGGGGAACACATATGCTGTTACCTTCTCTAGCTTGTAAAGGCCTACAGCAGCTGACCCAGAGTTAATAGGTCTATGCCATGAAGCAGTGACCATTTCAGAGAAATTAAGCAATCCCTCATCTTGAGTGTATTGCTTTCTTGATCATTGTATTTGATGTTGAGGTGTACAATACAACAGCTCTAATGGCTTACATAGAAGGGAACTGGACAGTAATTGTGGGGCTTTTAAATGTCAACACTGAAATACCACTGAATAACTTAAATACCACTGTACTCATTGTCCTTTAATATAACAAGGAAGGATTTTTGTGGTTACTGTTTTCACAGTTGACATGTTTACTTTCCATTACATTCAGTTTCCTTCCTCCTGCTTACCCCTTCCTACTGGGGGTGGATGGGGATTTCCTGTGCCCTTACAGGAAAAGGACAGCATTCTTGGAGAGTGGTGTGACTGTTTTCCTTCAGTTCCCTTAGATTATCAAAAAAAGACTGGTGTGTCATTTCATAAAATACTGGGGAACATGTGCCATCCTCATTCACAGCAAAGGGCAAGAGAAACGTCCTCAGCGTGTTAGGAGTCAAGTCCTGCAAATTAGTGAGTTCATCCTAGCTTCTCTGCAGCTACTGACTGACCTGATGTGGTCTTTTTGTGGGGGTGGTAGTGATTACTGAGTTGTAACGACCACAGAGGGATCTTCAGGGTATATTTAAGGATGTGTTCAGTCATTAAAGGTGCTTTTTAGTAGTTACAGTAAAGTGCTAGGCTTAGAATCTGTTGGTTTTATGTTATTTCCTTTTCTGGGGATCTATTTGCCAGCTCATCTACTATTATTTTGGTTCCCTGTGGGGAATACCTCACTTGCTGACATCACATCAAACTCCTGATGCTAATCAGTTGAGACTCAAAATGCTACTGAATAGCAGGAGATGAAGCAGAAGGGGAAAGACCATTTTTGTGTGTGCAGTTTTATGATTACATGAGTGGAAGGTGTGTAGCTTTTTCTTGGCCATAAAGAGAAAGTTCATATGACTTGTCAGGGAGAAAAAAAAAAAACAACACAGTTGTGTCTATCAATTTTGTCTGTTTTCTACATTTTTCTGGTTTTGTTCCTTTTTTGGTTTAGACTCGTTTCTCTTAATCAAAATCTGTATGTATGCTAAGCCTAGTCCCTGGGAAAGTAACATATACATAAAAATGCCTATTGTTGGAAGTCTCTTCACAGACATAAAATATTTTGTGGTTAAGATTGCTTGGGAAAATGACCCAAACACATCCTAAGAGAAGAATGCTTAAAAGTGAATGCTGGGGGTTTTAATTGATTATCTCTTTTGCTTAAGAGGAAAGACTCAGATAAGCTACAGGAGAGATGATACTAAAGCCTAGTGCAGTTCTTTAGGAAAGCACGTTTCTAACCACAAGTGGTCCCTGGAGAAATTCCAGTAGCTGATGATAATTAACATCTTCCACTCCAGTGGCTTCGCATGCTAGCAGCTGTTGAGAGGGGTGGTAGCGAGGCCGTACGGGTGAGCTTCAAAGGGCTACCAGAAAAGCGATTCTAAAAATACATTTGTAAAGCTATTGTTGATTGCTGAACTAGGGACTTTCAACGTTTCCACAGGAACGTATGTTACTTTCCTTAGCTTCATAGAGAATTGCTGTTGAAGCGGTCTGTTTTGAAACATAAAAACTAGGTTTTCACCTTTTGCTACTGAGGCAAAATGCATTAAAAGGATAAAGGTCAAAAGGACACGGGCACGAGTGCTGACTCCCCTCTGGGATTAACGCAACATAAAAGGTGCACTTTCAGTACTGCACAGGCAGCTTTAGTTGTGAAACTCCCCTGCACGCTAATAGAAGCCACATGGCTGAAACACCATATACCGAAAGTAATGATTTGTAAAAATAACTTTTCATTACAGTTGAAAGCTGGAAAATGATGTGTTAATATAGTTCCATTAGCTGAGTGTTACTGCCAAAATGAGGAAGTCGGTGACAGCTCTTGGTTTCTCCTGTGCTTCTATCTGGTATTTTAATATCATTAAATGTTACTTCTCTGGCATCTTCTTCGTCCTCTCCACACTAGGTTGGTTTTCAACAGCACAGAGCTTGAAAAGTAGAATTTAGCAGATCATACTACTGTTTTAACCTTGGCAAATTGATTTAGCAGTGACCATACCTATGCATGTATGTATGCTACGGGCTTCATAACAGAGATTTCAAATATATTATAATGCTGAAATATCTTTAACAATGCAGTCTTTTATGTAACTCATATTCCTAATAAAACTCATTCTCCTGCGTGCATAAGCATACACTCGCTGCTTTTCTTCTTTTTTCCCTTGTAGTTAACTAAGCTTATATTTACTGAAGCAGCCAAACAAGAGCCCTTTGAACAAAACTATCAAAAGGATGTTAGACTGACTAGGGTGTGTTCTCATGAAACACTTATGGTTCTCTTTCAGTGGTTTACTGACCTCTATTGGTGAAATTAAAGTATATGTTCTGAAAATAATGATGCATAAATGGGGAAGAGAGATTTTAAAACATTGCTGCAGGTATTTTCAGATATGGAAGAGTGTGGCTAGTACTTAAATATCTCACTATGTTTAAAAGGCTACGATTGCAAAAAGAAGAAAAAAGAAAAATATAAGATGCTACAAATATGAAAATAGCTTTTCCATAAAAATGGGAGAGGTAAGTATGAAGTCAGAAGGTTTGTCAGCTCCACATCTGAAGCTATAGAGGTAACCTGCCTAGTGAGCCCCCAGACACTTAGTGACTCTTGGCATGAGCATTTATGAGCATATTAGCCCTCATTTCAGTCATGAGGAGAAGCACTTGTCTCTGCCATACAGATAGGCAATAATTCTCAGTGGTGTAACTAGAAAACATAAACAGATCATTGTGACCCTATTAGCTTATTATTTTTGGATTGTTTCTATTAACGTCAGTGATGCTACTGTTGATAGCAAAAGTCAAGATGGTAGCATTTTAATTCTATTCCAATACACATTTTTTCTAGTATTGTACTGAAGTTTGCTATGCTGGCACATTTGCAATTGCTTAGTTTTATGTTTACCTGTGCTTTAAAAATCTAATATGTTTTTGCCTAAGGGGTTCCTTCAGGTAGCTGATATACCAGAGACATACTAAGCTTTGGTTATATTGCAGTACTGCTGAACGAAGTGTTAAGGAGGCCACAAACCCATGCAACTAAAAATAAATTTAAATATGTATTTAGCCAGGATTCCGCATTAATTTCAGAGATCGTTTTTCTCAAAACTGGCAGATTCATGTGGATCAATAAAAAAAAAAAAAAAAAAGGTGCATAAAGACACACCAGTCTTCATTTCTGCTGAAGAGAAGTTACACTAAAGAACCCCAGAACTGGAGTCTAACTCAAGGCAAAATGAGGAGCAGTAACATAAATCTATTAAACTCTTGCAGAGATTTTCTTAGCTCACAATCCCACTACTTCTGTTCCAATAAATTTAAAAGTTATCCAATCTTTTGTTTCCTTTGCTGCTCGTAATCTTACTATTATTTGTAGTGGCCTAGCACGTTCCAGTTTTAAGAAACATCACATGGTTTCCAATATCTGTTAAAATCTGCTTATTTATATATCAGATGCTACAATTTCCTTTTCCTTAAAATTACTTTCCTATGTAAGCATTATGCTTACATAATAATATAGATTCAATATAGGTCTGAGATTAGCTGTGTTTAAGCTCTAATTAATATGGTCTTAGTAAGAATGTTATCTGTTATAGCTAATACTCTGCTAATTGACTACACAAACCATTATGTAAAAAGCTGCTTATACTAGCCCAGTAAGAGAATTAGTGAGACATGTACTTTAACTTGCACTCTTTCTCAGGTAAGTCTGTGTTAAACCTTGAAATTACAATTAAGTCATAGGCAACAGAGCATCTTGTGGATCAGTATGTTTCTTTGTTTTTTATTAATGGCTCAGCAGTCACTTGAACTCTCCAGTCAGGAATAAAGAAAGGTTATGGAAAATTATACGGAAAAACAGAAGGCATTTTGCTCCATTTAGTGCAGAATTCTGAAAAAATGTTTTAATACTTTGTGAATTATTGTCTGTGTAATAGCAAATTGGAATATTTTCTTGTATATATGTTCTACTGAAAAAATGCTTTGTTGTTTCAATAAAGTTTTGCTTGCAACACCTGTTTTGGTAATTAAGTATGGTCTGATTTCAGGGTTGAAGTTTGTCTCCTCACTTTTCTGCTTCTCTTGTTTTAGGACAGGAAAACATAAGCATCAAATACCAGTCTATCCAGTCAAAATATATGTTAACAAGCATATGCTTTAAAGTGTTGGAGTGGGGACCTCCCAGATGGTTTTATTTTTGCCAAAAGTTTTCAAACTGAATAGCATCACGAAAGCAAACAGGGTCTTTCAAGATCATCCTATGAGAAGATGTCCATTAATCAGGGGGAAATGTCCCATGTTCAGATTCCATGTGAGGTTTTTCTGCTTTTTAAATGCCTATGTAATAGCAAAAGCCTTACAATATACAGATGTATATCAGCATAGAAAAGCATAACAAATCTCAGTTTTCCAGAGGTAAATTGTCTGTTGTCCAAGATGAAGTAAACAGATAACAAACTTAATCCAGAGGAAGGCAGATTAAGTTGTGGTAAGGAAGAGCTTTGTATTTGTAAGCATAGCTGAACACCAGAGTAAACTGACTGGCGTATATCAAATCATCATTTTTAGAAAAAAAGCATTTTTCATAAGTCATCTAGAAGTAACAGCTGATTCTAAAATACTTTGGGTTTCATCAGCCTGATGAGATTTCAGTCCACAACATTCATTCTGTTCAGGAACCAATACAAAATTTACTGACAGTGCCCCTTTTGCTACTGGCAAAACACTTTTTAATGCAGATTTGACCTAATCAATAGGAGTAGTGACAGACTTTCTCGTGATGGTGAGGCTGTGGGGCTACTGACCTTTTCTCAAAGCCAGCATCGGCTAAACCAGTCCTCCCTCACACCATCCCTTTCTTTGTCTGGTGCACTGATAGTCAAATCAAAAATCTGATCTCTCTGATAACGACTTAGCATAAGTGAGGGAATATGCACAACCTCTTGGGACTGGGGTGTGGGGGAAGGAAGACGTTACTGCTAAAGAAAGCATATGTGTGAAAACAAACTTAATTTTCTCTAGTCTGTATCATCAAACAGACACCCTAGTTCCTATTTTATGTCTTCTGCAACAAAGAATTTCCAAGCAATGTTGAAAAATCCTGTTATTTTTAACCTTGCATGCAAATAATTTTAGGTGGCTTTTTTTTCTAATCAGATAATGAGCACTGGCTTGAAAGGTACACAGTGCCTCAGCTCCTGAGAAAGTGGAAGAATCTTACAAAGATCAGAACTTAATTCATGAATATTTTTACACATCTCAACAGTATGCCCTACTTTTTAACTGGCTTCACAGGTACATTTGCAAATGAGAAAATACATGAAACATTTCAGAATAGCTAATAAATAATGACACTTTACAGCTATGCATGAAGAAAAAAAAAGTTGCACTGAGAAAAAGTAATGCAAATGAGTTGAGAGATCATAACTGCATTTATTGTTTTATCTCAGGATCTACGATTTCCCTATTTCTATGTCGTTTTGAGTCTCTTCAGCAGGCATGAGCTCCCTTGTCATCTCTAGGATATTTCTACCAAGACTCATGATTTAATATATAGTATTCCAGTATACTTAAAGGAAAGCTTCAGCAATTGAGCAATTACAGAATTGATGTAAACCATGAATTTTGAGTGCATTTTAAAGATACGCCATTCCTAGTCTAGTGTTTGTTGTGGTGATCCACTCAAGTAGCTCTAATAGCTGAGTATCATAATTTCCCCGACAGTTCCTAGCCAAAGCACTCTTGGTGGCATAGGACCCATTTCTGCAGTTCTTGAGCAAAAATTCCAGTTATTTCAAGGAGAATGTTGCCTGTGTAATGACTACAGGCATATCTCTTAACTTGTGACAAAAGAAGGGCTGTCCTAGAGAGAAAATTAATAAGAAATCCTGAAGTTGTAAAGTAAACCCTCCACCGCAACGCTGAAAAGTGGTAGAGAGAGGAGAAAGGGAGCCCTTCTCTCTTTCAGAAGTCAGAGCTGCATCTCTCTGTAAGATTACACACAAGTTATTTGGAAACCGAGGGCAAAGTAACTTGAAAGAAAAGTAGAACATAAAAAATTGTCTCAAAACCTGAGGGCTGGGTGGTATTTTTGTTAACACCACGAAGAACAATTACTCACTAGAAGTCTTTTTTTCCCATGTAACTGCCTGTTAGTGTGAAAAACTGTTCATAACAACGTTGATAATAATTGATACTTCTCTTTTCCTCTTCCTCTGCTGAACACTTTTCATGTCACAAACCAAGGGCACAATCCGAATCTTTTTATGATCTGTGACAAACTCCTACTTATATAGGTGATGAGGTAAACATGTGCAAGTCAAGCTTGCAGAACAGACAATGCATGCTTTCATATTCTTTACTAAATTATGTTCTTATTAATTAATAGTATAATATTTAAAAAAATAACATCCACAATGACAAAAACTGCACTGGTGCCAACGGTCTTTTTCACCCACATAGCTTTCACAACGCTTTCGAAACTTTGTTGGCTGATTGTGAATATACATATGATAGCAACCCTTTGCCTGCTTCTTACTGACACCTTATAGAAAAGTTTTCTCAATTCCAGAGCAAAGTAATATAGTTGACAGCACTGAACATTTAGCCAAGTTACTGACTTCCTTTTATTTTCTAGAACTCTAAGAAAAAAAGCTTTTTATACTTACATTTATTGTATAATCAATTACAATTATTTTGTTTAATATAAAATATAAAATAAACCCAGAACTCTAGGAAATAAGTCTCTGCACTTTATTCTAATCCATATTTCTTAGGCCTCTGCTGTTCCAGCTCCCAGTGAAATAAATCTACCAGGGAAGAGTTAAAAAAGTGATCAGAAATTTAGATCCTCATAAATCTCCATCATGGATTAATTAATTATTTAATTACATTTTCTTACATGTGGCTATAAATAGTGACCCCCAAATACTTGAAATTATTTGATCTTCTGGCTGATTTTTCAGTTCCCTGGAAAACTTTGAATTTGTTTAATGGAAATTTTGAATGACACAAGTTCATATGTATGACTATATGATTTACTAATATTTCTGACTGCTGTAGTAAGTCTTCTGTAATGAACAGGTTAGTTCAGCTGAAGCTCACTGACAGCTAAACGCCATAAATGGTGATTATCAAGAAAATATTCAAAAAATCTTTAAAAATCCCTGGAAAAACACAAGATTATCAGAGGTGTGCATGAAGTTCTGTCTCAGCTCTTGCAGATGGCCGGTACAAAGCTTATGTGGCATGGAGACAAATTGGAATGGAAGATGCTTCAAAGCATAGTGATAAGATGTCAAATGTCTTGGTACTGTTTTCTGCAGGGAAAGATCAGCCTTCTGCTTTGCACAGAGGGCATGTGTTCTGGAGTACTGCACTTTATTGCTACTAAAATTCAAGTTAAGTGATTGCCAGTTGACTTAGACCTGGAGGAAACCACAAACTTTTGTGTTCAACAGGTCATGAAATATCTAGATTAACGTTTATAAAGCTGTTAACTAATTCAAGTTAATTGACAATCAACTCAGAGGAGCAAAAAGTCCAGATTCACAGACTTCAGCTAAGGGATTGCCTACTCAAGTTTATTGCCAAGCAAACTTTCCCAGGTAAATTTTCAAACTAGCACCTCTTTCATGACAATGAGCAATAAAAAGTAGTTCCTTTTCTCCTTTTTTATTAGTTGTATATAAATCCTGTTTGGGGACATTTTTTGGAGTACCTCTTACACCAGTTTAGCTGGAATGACCTCAGCAAGGCTAGATGAACCTCAGTCTGGGTGGGTGAGTGAGTGCCTACTGCAGCAAGCAGCTCCTCCAAGCAGGGTGGACAGCATCCCTGCCTGTCTACTCACATCCCTCACATTAAACCACTGGTGGATGGTTCTCTTCACGCATATTTCCATGTAGATTTGGCCTTAGAAATGGATCTGCTTATTTAAAGAGCAATTTACAACATGAAAAAACATGTAAATATATGCTTTGATCATAAAATAGTAGTGACCACTGTAAATAAGTATATGTAATTTAAAAAAATCAAAAAATGAAGAAAAGTCACAATGGCATGTTGTTCTGAATACAGCTGTTCACTGCTTACTTAAAACTATGCAGTAGCTACTTAAGACAGATTTCCCCCCCCCATGCTTTTCAATCCAACCAGTTTAAAAACTGGCTGGGGTATGTTGTACAAATTTTGACCACAAGCTGGCCTGCATATGCCACTGTAATTTATACAGTTGATTACCTTCCACTTTCTCAAGGATATTAACTGGCATGAACCTTCATTTTTTTCATTTCCAGTAATTAATTCCCTGTAGAGAGTAACTGAAAACACTAAACAAAATCATTTAATCAGAAATTATTAGAGTTGGCTTGTCAGCCGTCTGTTAATCACCATTCATTTTTGTACAAGGAGTGAAATTTTTATTAAACCTTATACTTAATTAAAACATATTGTTTCCGTAGCAGATTGGAAAGTACTGTCATCTGTTGAGACTTGTATCCTAAGATTCATTAAGAATTCATGTTTCCTGCAACATGCAAGCATTTAGAAATTCATTCTGTTGGGATCTGAACTGAGGTACAAAAGGGTGGGGGTTGTAGCACAGTCAAGTATTCTTTTATTGAAGGCCTTCCAAAACCTCACCATAATACAGACTGACAACACAGTGAAGGAATACTAATGAAATTGAATGGACTTAAAACTAGAAGGTGAAGAATAGTGAGGGGAAAAAAAATTGCTTCATCATTATGGTAGTCTGGTCCTGTTAATGATATGGGCACTAGAATTTTGTACAATCATTCTTGTTTGAATCTTTATTACAATACTCATAAATAATTGTGATTTTGTGTATATTTGCCATTTCTACGGAAGTGACTACAGCAGCTTGTTCAGAGCTAATGAAACCAGATTGTCCTGGTGTAACATTCCTCTAAAGAGTCAGAAGGAAAAATGCAGAAAAATGACAATGACTGATTACTGTTTGTTATTACAGTGAGGTGCAAAGACTTGCAAAACACTGCCTGTTTTCAGTGGCTTCTTACACATATCAGTGTCCCGCTGCATCATCATTATGTAGGAACATGTAAGAAGTGCATATCTCATTACTTTTGCCTGGGCCCCAAGTTCTTGCCAGAGTGTAATAGAATTGCTGTATCCATCAAGATGACTGAGCTGCAGTCAGCCATTTAACCAAAGTCAAGATTAACATTTGGCCTGTTAGACAGATGGGCAATAGGGGAATCTCATCACTATGTCCATTGCTTGTTGTATGTTGTAGTATCTTGTTAATATCTAGCTTGCCAGGCTTTGCTCTCTTGCTGCCTGTTCCTTGGCCCAGGGTTCACCTTTGGTTATGTGGATTTCTTGACTTTTCACCAATCTCTTTGCCATTTCGCATCATGACTTTTAGTTTGGTGTATCTATCTCTTGGCTTTCTTGGTTTCTGTCTCCTCCCTCCAGTCCTGACACCAGGGATCTGTTAACAGCTTTCATATCCCAGGTGTATTGCTGCTGTGATGACATTAGAGGGATTGCACCATGAACACATGGTCAGATGCAGCAGTAACAAGTGCAGTACTTCACCGAGAGACAGATGCAGTTGTGGGTAAAATGGCATTGATGTTTTATGTTATTACTGTTTATCATTAGCGACCATTGATAAAGTAAGTAATATGACTGATCCCAAGCAATAAGTGCAGCTTTGCACTTAAGTGCTTGTAGTCCAGGAAGACAAACAGCAGACAAAGTGTAAGGGGAAAGGGACAAATATATTTTTTAAAACGAATACCATCTATTTCAACTGGCCCTCTGCCTAACCATTATTAACTTGCAATAGTTTGTATGCATCCAATTTGAATCTTCCTGCTGTTATTGGAAAATTTTTCTTGGCTCGGATATGAAAATAACTTCCCTTCAAACTCAACACTATGTTGTTACAACATCCACTCTGATAATCTAATGGACAAATGTGATGATTGTTCGTTGGAGTACCTCACAGGGACAGCATTGTTGTGTGATGGTGACCTTACATCTGGGAACAGCCTTGCCTAGGGCTTCCCAAATCTGTCTCTTACAAGGCCATATGACAGACATGTGTGAGGCTCCATGCCAGTCACACTTGTTTAAAAACTCTTCGACACAGTCATGGCACTTGTGACTCCCTGTACTACTGTGACATATGACACACCACAAATATTCTTCTGTATTATGCAAAGATGTCACTACAGAAGGAGGATTATGTGAGGTCATGGCTAGTCTGATCCTGCCTTGTCCCCAGATGTACAAGCAGAAAACAGTTGAGTGGATTAATATGTAAGTGGCTTTTAGAGGCAACTCCTCTCCTTGTTCTGACATTGCTAGGTGTACAGTGTAGGTAAACAGAGGGATTGGTGTTGCTAGATGGCTCCAATCTGTTCAATAACCATCTACATCAGTTTATAACATAGGATAACCTTGGACAAGAGCAGACAATGGAACCAGCCCACCTTTGCCACATACACAGGCACCTTATTTTCACATGTTAAGCATGTACACATAACTCTATTTTTATCCCTTGGCAGCTACAAGATTTAGTCACAGTTGGTAGCTGATCTCATCTCCCTTTCATCAACCAAAAAAAAATCTAGTCAGCCACCATACACTTCTAACAGGAAACTACCAGACATAGTTGGTCTGCTAAAACAGAAGACACATAGAAAATGATGATAAAAGGTATGTGGGCTTTTGTTTCAGGCTGCATAACAGACTGCCCTGGCCAAATGGAGCTGCTGGAGGAGATCTTTCACTGAATAACTTAATATTCCTAGCTTCATTACTTTAGTACCTTATATAGCAAAATCTCTAGCCTACCACATATATAGGTGCCTATAAAGTCTACATGTTCCTGTTGGAATTAAGAGTTGATTATTCATGCAAATGTCTTCTAAAAGCTATGACTTTTCAGGCATATGGATTCTTTGTTCTTTTCCTCTATATCTGCACCACTTGAAAACAAAATCAAGCCATACCACATGGTCACCCACACACACATTCCCCCTCCAACTCCTTAGCGATTGCTATTGTCCCTGTCACCAACATGTTTTCACTTTGCCAGCGGTTGGGTTGCCAAACTGGAGAGAGAGAAAGAGAGGCTCTCATCTTGAGTGTCACTGATCTTAACTTTAGAAATTAATGCTGAGATCAAGGGAAGTGTTAACATATTGAAAGCAAACCTGGCTTTCAGAAAAATCCCTGACCTGGAGACATCCCTTTTTCTTGGAATCAGTTAAATCCAGGGAATGTGGGAATGACTATTTGTTGTATACAGCACAAGCACATCAGAGCAAGAGTCTTCACAGATCTGCCTTGGACTATTGCCCGAGGATTTGGGAAGGCCTATGAAATGAACTGTTAGAAAAATTCCAAGTGGGTAGCTGCAGAAAAAAAGGCAAAGGGTACATACGACTTAACTGTGCTAGCTTCAAAAGCTGTTGAGTCTGGGCAATGACCTGGGATTTGACTGAAACCTTTCTGCCCTGTGGCATTTAGAAAGATTATTTATCTGGCTCCCATTGTTCTCCCAAGGAAAGGAAAGCATGACCTACAGCAGAAAAGCTCAGAAGGTGAGTGAGAATCACATGATCTCATGCTACAGATGATCAAGTAGTGAACACAGGTGTGAGGAACATTGATGGGATAACAACACACAAAGATGATGTCTTGCAAAAGATCTGTCATTACATGTATAGGGATCAGTAGTGCAAAGAGTTTAAGCACTAATAGCACATAATATCACTATCTAAATTTCTGTCTAGACTTGGAGACCCAGGACAGTTTGTCCTAGATTAGACAGGTTTCAGGAAGATTATTTTGTTTTTCTTTTCCTTGTTATATTAATGAAATAGAGCTCATTCGCATATAAATAATTCAGTAAGCTCCTGTTCAGGACCAAATGTGAAGACACAGGGAGAAGAAGTCCTTGGTTCTTAACAACACTAACAACAAAGCTATAGTTTTTCCTCAAAATGATTCACTACCTGTTAAAGTGTTAAAGCCAAGGATTAGTAAAAGGTCTCTATCTTCAATGCACAATAGCAAACGGTTTCATTAACACAGATTTCATTTACATCATTAGATCTTGAGCCTTTCCCAGCCGTTAAGATAAGCAAGGGACTAATATGTGAAAAGGAGAGGGAGGTTTCAGTAACTCACTCTTCTCCCCAACACCTGAGGAGTCATAACAATTTTAAGGCAATCAAAGTACTTATGTACTACTGCAGAGCATCCAGCCAGTCTGGAAGAAATCAACACTTAAAGAAAACTTCTTCAGTAGGTGTTAAGTGGTCCAATCGTCTCAGCTGGATTTTCTCAGGAATGAAAACACCCCTTGGAGATGAGTACAGGAAGAAAACAAGGCAGCTCTGAGAGGTGTAAATGGCTCCATTCACCTTACTGAGTGCTCATCCTCCCTGCCTGGGCAAGGGGTTTACAATCTGTGATCCAGTCAGGCCTGTTAGCAACTAGTACAGTGAGGCTTCGTGGTTGTTTACATCATATACCAATCATATTGTTTGTAACATGTTTACAGTAATATTGTTTACATCATATCATATATAATGAATTCATAGATGTAATTACCATGGTAACAGAAAGAAGGACTCAGGCAATTCTAGAGTATCAGAGGCCCCAATCACTACAACTTTAGATCCCAACCCCAAAGAACACCCAAGGGACAGTGGAAATGTGCAGTCCTCCCTTTCTCCCCCACTTCCCCACCTGCCTCTGCCTGAAGAGAGAGGTAAGAGCCACTGAACCCTTCAAGGTCAGACAGGGAGAGAGAGAGGACTTTGGATGCCCACAGTGGCAGAGGGGTCCATCAGATCTTGTTTCCAATAAAAGAAAAGGAATGCAAGAAGTCCAATCCCAGTTTCCTTGGGGAAGTATTCAGAGTCCAAGCAACAGTTGGAGAGGCAGGAACTTTTACTGCTCTTGTTTTCATCAGAGAGAGGACAGATATCCCTCTCTCTCTCTCTCCCTCCCTCCAACACACACACCCACCCCACTCCACCCTCATTTCATTCCTACCATGCATTTGGCCTTAAATGTATGCCCCAGTTTTCCCTTTTCCATGTCATCCTCCCTTTGTCCCTCCTCATCTTTTCCCTGCCTCATCTTTTCCCTCCCAAACTCCTCTACCTGCTTGGGAAAATTTGGGACAACTTTACCCAAATATCTGTTCTCTCTCAGCCTCTGTTATTGTTTACTGCCTGCCTCCAGCAAAACATCCACATCTAGTTCCTTTTCAGTTTTTCACAATAATTTGAGTACTATTTGGGCTGTAATTTTTGACTGTGTTTAAACAGTTGGGAAGCAGTTATGGTGTTTGCCAAAAAGCATAATACTAGCAGTGGAGGGGCTGATTTCAACAAGATACTCTCACAATTTCTCCTCATCATATTGACATGACTTGAGGGATCTCAGTCAGAGGTTTTGTCTTGCTCAATCATATGTACAACACGTGTTGGCCTACTTTCTTCCTCATTTCAAAAGCCACATGCCACATTTATAGCTATTTTGCATTGGAAAAGCAATGTCCTTTGGCTTCTTCTTAATACTTTAAGACTTGCTACTGTTGCTGCCTTTGTGTACCTGAAAGTTATTGTAGAAACCTGGAAAGGCAAGATGTCATTTCTTTCTGACTCCCAGTCAATAGAAATCTTCTATGTATTATTAAAAAAAAAAAAAAAGGTTGGGGATATATTCGTCCAGCCCTTTCACCTGCATTTGCAGTAGATTTCTGAATGTCAAGGTCACTCATTTATTTTAGACTTTTTAGCTGTTAGCCAAATAGCTGCAGTGGAATTTGATCATCAAATACTTAAAGCCAGGGAAAATGACCAATGATTGTGTGTTATTAAATGTTAAAAAGAAAGAAAGGAAGAAAATAAATCCCTGCATATCTGTTCAGCACTTACAGAAATTTCATTTAAAAAATTCAATTAGTTCCCTGCACATGTCACATGGAACACATCAGTTTCACTGCTTCAAGTACAATTAAGCTGAGAGACCGCAGAGCATTTAGAAAGGTAGCAAGGTCAGGGCTCCTGAGCGGCAGCAGCATTGCCACATGCAGCTCTCTTTAGGGAGGTGACTCTCATCTCCCCGCAAGAGATCTGTCTAGACAGTGTCAGTGCGTAAGCGCCCAGCTTAAGTAATGCTTCAACAGCTAAGTCTAGTCATGTTTTTGATCCGCAAGACAATTAAAAATACATAATTTCTCAGAATCTTAGGTTTGTGAGGGTTTTTTTTTCCTGAAAAGAAGTGTCACAATAAAAAGCTAATTAATAATATATTTTACTGTTAGTATGTTTATACAGAATTGCTTTTCCTGGTGTTAATTTAGGTTTTTCTCCAAGACAAGATACGCTTTGAATAATCCATAATTCTGCCCTAGAGCAAACTGAGATTTATGCCAGAAACAGAAAATAATATTTTTAAAGATAAATTAAATCACACACCATTCTTCTTGTTTAAAACTTTACTTAAAACACACTCTGCTCATTTCAGCATTGAGTATGAGATATAATTAAGTCAAAACACTTTATTTTTATTTATGTAACAGTAGAACTACTACTGAGAGATGGAAGCTGAATCTAAATGAGACTTTTTAGAAGAAAAATTACATTTAAAAAACCCCAAACTTTTAAGTAGGTTAGCCATCTAGCCTACTCATTACTTACACTCCCAACATAAACACTTGGAAAACCTAACATTAGATCACCTTTTATATGTGTAAAGCAAATGCTTCAGAGGAACACAGATGACATTTCTAAAACAACATGTTTTTAATGTGTACATATTAAAAAGGCACATGTGTGATATACGTTTCCTCATGCCTGCATGTTTCCTCACTTGGCCCCATAATTTTGTGATGTAAACACCACTGACCAGCAGTGCCAGCCTAGAAAGTCTGACCTTTAGTAAAGATTTGCTTGAGCCCAGCTTAATTACTCTTCACCTTAGAAAGAGATGTTATATAAAAGTGAACTATAGCACACAAATAAAAGATAAATGTGTATTATCAATTGTTCCTCCATAAAGCACATTAAAATGAGCTAAGAAAGCCTTTTGTGTGTGTGTGTGTGTGAGAAATATCAGTTCCTCATTTCATTTTCCTTAATGAAGGTCACTGTCAAAGTTGTTAGAAGGCCAAAATTGTGATGTTCCATGAAACCTACAAGTGGCCCACGAGTGGAAAAGAAAAATCACACGGGAGGCAAGCTTCTTTGAGAATAAATAGCAACATTATGGTGGCATTTATCAGGCAGGAATGAAGACAATGTTTGGTTCTTTCTGTCACATGTCTGCATTAAGACAAGAATTTACATGTCTATTAGCACATATTTTGCTGGATGTACATAAAACAATGGGTATCATAAGAGAACCTGAAAAGAAAGAGTTTAAAATAAAAAAGCCAAATGTTGTTAAAGGTGATTTGCAAGAGATTGTTAAAAATAAGATTGACTTTGCCTCTTATTTAATATGTACAAAGAATGTATAGGAGGATCCCTAAAAGTTTCTATTCCTGTTTTTAACAGGTTCAGAATAAACAAAAGAACAAGATAACTCAAAAGAAAGTAGTTTAAAACACAGCATAAAAATACAATATACTACAATATGTATGATACATCTGCATGTTTTCATTAAAAGGGAAAGTGGAAAGTGGTTTAACGATTTCATTCCATATTTGATTTTAGACAGACTCCAGGACAAAGATCATTTCTTCCTTGCAATTCCTAGGTATAAACCTTATTCTTGGGTAAAGCTGCCAAGTACCATGCACTCACGGAGTTGTGATGACTAACAGTCTAGAGTACTCCAGCCTTCAAAGTGATTGCCACAACAAACCACCCCATTTCATGCACCAATTTCTTTGACATACCCACTAGGAAAACAAACATTTCTTATTCCTAATGTCTTGAAGCTCAGTGAGCAGAGAAAACATACCGCTTTGAAATGTGTCTCCAAGGTAATAGAGGTAACTTAATTTGAGTAATTGTTAGGATAAATACTCTATATTTCCTTTCCCTTCCCCCATAGCATCATTATGGTTTGTTGATGATACTCAAAGACTGGACATCTTCCACTGTGTTTAACTGAACCACCCTAAACTTCTTTTTTCCTGAAGGACAATGTTTGACAATATTATTGTCTTCTGTAAGAAGAAACTGATGTTATGCTGATACTCAAAATATCATTATAAATACCTACTTTTAAAAACTGAGCTGCTTGTGAGAGTTTTATCAGTCATGGTGTTCACTATGTTCCTTCTACATCTTCAGGCCTGAATGAAGCACCATCTAGTGAGGGAGCTCTATGATGTAAAGAACTCCCCTTCTCCCTCCCTGATATTTCTTGATGAAGGGAGAAGACAACTACTTTTCTGTAGTCTGAATAGCTTCCTGGGTAATTATGGACTGCGCAAAAAAAACAAGTTGAAATGAAAAATGCAGTAGGCCTGCTTAAATTAAGGTAGAAATAAAATGTTTATGCAGATTTTGTATGGTCTTGCTCCTGCATCCAACATAATGTCTGCAAACTTGTTTCTACTGGAATTTCATACCCAGACTTAACAACTAATAATCCGTCAGTCAGACACGTAGATGAGAGTATATCAAAATGTATGTGCAAGTGCTAGTATATGCAAAGCCAGCAAAAAAGATGAAGTTTCAGACCTGATATAGCTAGTAGATAGAGCAGAAAAATTGTCCAAATAACAAATTAACCTTCAAGCATTAGAGAATTGAAGAACTATGTTACTTTTGCTTTTGATTCCATTTTCATGGACATCTGTGATTTAAAAAAAAAAAAGTCAAAATTTCTAAAAATCTTTGGTTTGGGGTATTTATTCTATAATTATAATAAAATCCTCCTTATGAGAAGGCTGTCATTATCTTCAGAAACAGAACTTGGTCTGTTTAGCTTCAGTCCAAGCCAGTTCCTTTTTTCTAGATGTTGTCAAGTAACAATGCCACAGCTTAATATTACCATTTACCTGCCTTTTCATTATATATAGCAACAAAAGATTTAATTGCACCCATTCATCCAACATGTGATCAATAGTTCTAAATGTAATCTGTTACTTGGTTCACAGGAACGATTCTTTTTCCAAATAAAATAATCCAGAAATGGTCACTGGTACTTGACATAGACCATACATCCACCATAAATTTGAATCCTTGACCCAATGTAACAGCAAGGTTAAATCAGTGACAGTTGCTTCTGGTTCATTTGCTTCTGTCTACTTGTATCATTTCATTTAGTCACCTCATTATTACCCTCGTGCCTAATATGCGTCAAAATTCTCAGAAGGTTTGCATGCTGTTCTGCTATAGTTAGGGTTTTTCCAGGAATTTCCTATGGCTATCTCTATGTACGGGTGCTGGGTGTTTGACCTATCAGTAGACAACATCTAAGGTGCTACTACATGATTTTCTTAGGAATGACAAGTTCTTGAACAATCCCAGCTCTCCAGTCACTATTTGGCCTTCCAACCATTTTTGGATGATTTTTGTGTTCTCAGTGTAACAAAAAATTAAACATTCAAAGCTAGGAACAGGCCATAAATCAGAAGATGAAGCATGGTAAATCCACTGTGACCTGAACTATAGATCTTTTTTTTCAATCAAAAATAGCCTTATATTGAATGAAGGTAGGTAGCCATATCCAGAACTTGTATTGTTTAGGATGAAGATTCTTACGACTCTGTAAAACATAATGTGACCATTCTAGCATTAGGTTGATGAGGAGTTGAATATCATTATCCATATGGACACAGACTTCTAGCTCTCCTACTTCACGTACAAACAGAAGAAAAATTGTGGTATGCTCTACATTCACCAGATGAAAGCAATTCAGATCTGTCAGAAACTATTTCATATCTTCATTGAGGTTAGGTTCAGCTCAGCCTTCTAAACCCAGAAGATTAGGTTTCTATTGATGTGAAAGGTTTGCCCACTTCTGCTGGGGCTGGGTAAATTAACAGTCTAGAAGGAAATAGATAACAAATGATGTTATTTAAAGGCTGTGTGTTTTTACTTGCTTGCAATGTGACTGCTCAGAGATTATCTGTTGATTCCTGCCATATGATGACACCTCTATTTTCATTACCTGACCCCATTTGTTATTAACTTGTTTCTGTTCCTCTTTGGTCCAGGTGTGAGGCACGCAGCTTCTTGTCCACTTATGTTCATCCATATTGTTTTATCTGATGTAATAACTTCAGCAGATTCAGAAAACAGCTTTTGTTAGCAACTTAATTATCAGTGGGACAAAATCCAAGGCCCCAGTCTCACACATACCCTTCTCTTCTGCCATTTCTGTAAAGATGAACCACTATCCAAGGGAGCTGCTGATCTTTAGATATAGATTTCAAGAGCACTGAGTTTGGAAGGTGTTATTAATTTCTGTCTGATTTCAGCAAGCACAAATTTCTTGGGAGTACACCACTTCAATCTGGATCCATGTGTAAATTTTTAAGGAAAGGATAGGTGCTTTGGTCTGTCATAGGCAGAGAAGGCAGATAGAGAATATGCAGGTGAGATTTCTCCACCTGAGATGTAAATTAGATTTCACAATGTCCCTCATGATCTTGCTATCCAAATGAGACTTACTGCCTTAGTATCATCTTTTTGTCACCTGATACTTGTACACAGCAACAATGGGCTCTTGCAGACACTATCTAATAAGAACCATATGATAAGGTTGAAAAAGTGTGAATTTTTGATAAGTGACACAGAGGTTGCTAGTTAGATTACTGCCAGCCAGATACACATTCCGTTACCATACTGCAGCTGTTCAGCTGGTAGATGGATCAATTCTCCCACTTGGCTTCATGAGCCTTAAAGGAATGAACAGTTCATCAGATCCTGATAAGAATAGTAAGCTATTTATCTCCATAGGAAAGGCTAATGATACGTGTACTTCCCTTTCTCCATCCACAGAAGAGATGCAGAATATTTGAAAGTTGTACATTTGACCTGGTGAGCTATAGCTGAGGAGGTTAAGTGTTCCTGGTGGTATGCAAGGCATGCAGAATTGCAGAGAAAAGTCTTTTCTTACTGATGTATTACTTCAGCGAGTCTCCAAGCACAGAACGGGGATATGTATTCTGTGAAAAGCCCTGATATAAGTGGATAGTCTAAGTCTCAAGCCATCCTATTCATACAAAGCCAGCAATGATTTATGAATTGTGTGATCCCAGATAGCCTGGGAGCAATACAGAGAAACTGTGCAGGGATCAGGTTAGGAAGGCCAAAACCCTGATAGAATTAAATCTTTCCAGGGATGTCAAGGGCAACAAGAAAAGCTTCTATAAGTACATCAGTGATAAAAGGAAGACTAGGGAAAATGTGGGCCCTCTCCAGAAGGATACGGGAGACCTGGTTACCTACAGTATGGAGAATGCTGAGGTACCCAATGACTTTTTTGCCTCAGTATTCACCAGCAAGTGCTCCAACCACACTGCCCAAGACAGAAGGCAAAGGCAGAGACTGGGAGAATGAAGAACCACCCGCTGTAGGAGAAGATCAGGTTCAAGGCCATATAAGTAAAGAACATGAAGGTGCACAAGTCCATGGGACCTGATGAAATGCATCCACGGGTCCTGAGTGAACTGGCAGATGAAGTGGTTAAGCCACTATCCATCACATTTGAGAAGTCATGATAGTCTAGCAAAGTTCCTACTGACTGGAAAAGGGAAAACATAACCCCCATTTTTAAAGAAGGAAAAAAGGATGATCTGTGAACTACAGACCAGTCAGTCTCACTTCTGTGGTCAGCAAGATTATGGAGCATATGGAAAATAATGAAGTGATCTGTGACAGCCAACAGGGTTTCACTAGGGGAAAATCATGGTGAAAAATGTTGTGGCCTTCTATGATGGGCTTATACTGTTGGTGGATAAGGGAAGAGCAACTGACATCAACTACCTGGACTTGTGCAAAGCATTTGACACTGTCCCATATGACATCCTTGTCTCTAAATTGGAGAGACATGGATTGGATGGATGGACCACTTTGTGGATAAGGAACCGGCTAGATGGTCTCTCTCAAAGAGCTGCGGTCAATGGCCTGATGTCCATGTGGAGACCAGTGATGAGTGACAATCCTCAGGGGTCAGTATGGGGACTGGAGCTGTTTAACATCTTTGTTGATGACAGACACAGTGGGATTGAGTGCATCCTCATCAAGTTTGCTGAAAACACCAAGCTGTGTGGTGCAGTCAATACACTGGATGCCATCCAGAGGGACCTTGTCAGCCTTGAGAGGTGGGCCTGTTGAAACCTTATGAAGTTCACAAGTGCAAGGTCCTTCATGTGAGTGAGGTCAATCCCAAACACAAATACAGGCTGGGTGATGAGTGGATTGAGAGCAGCCCTGTGGAGAAGGACTTGGGGGTAGCAGTGGATGGAAAACTGACTATGAGCCAGCAGTGTGAGCTTGCAGCCCAGAAAGCCAATGGTATCCTGG
The DNA here is from genome assembly GCF_965140245.1 of Athene noctua. Classification (NCBI taxonomy): domain Eukaryota; kingdom Metazoa; phylum Chordata; class Aves; order Strigiformes; family Strigidae; genus Athene; species Athene noctua. The sequence goes on from NC_134039.1 coordinate 67,192,256, forward strand.
GATGCATCCAGAGAAATGTGGCCAGCAGGTCGAGGGAGGCGATTTTCCTCCTTCCACTCAGCTCTTGTGAGACCCCACCTGGAGTATTGTGTCCAGCTCTGGGACCCTCAGCATAAGAAAAACATGGACCTGCTTCAGCAGGTCCGGAGGCAGACCATGAAGATGATCAGGGGGCTGGAGCACCTCCCTTATGAGGACAGGTTGAGAGAGTTACAGTTGTTCAGCCTGGAGAAGGGAGGAGACCTTAAAGTGGCCTTCCAGTACTTAAAGGGGACATACAGGAAGGGTGGGGAGGGACTCTGTCAGGGAATGCAGTGACAGCATTAGGGGTCATGGTTTTAAACTGAAAGAGGATAGATTTAGATTAAGTAAGGAAGAAGTTTTTTACTATGAGAGTGGTGAAACACTGGAACAGGTTTCCCAGAGAATCTGTGGATGCCCCCTCCCTGGAAGTGTTCAAGGCCGGGCTGGATGGGGCTTTGAGCAACCTGATCCAGTGAAAAGTGTCCCTGCCCATGGCAGGGGTGTTGGAACTGAGTGTTCTTTAAGGTCCCTTCCAACCCAAACCATGCTGTGATTGTGTGATTCTGTGATCTGTGGGTAGTATGATGTGAAAAATTCTTTATGACAGTGAACTCTCAAAAGCCAGATCCAGATATAGATTTTCCAAATCCAAATAGACTGGCTGCAAACTGCTAACAGATGGGATTTATTTGCCATCCTCTTTTCTGTGGTCAATGGCAGGTGGCAAGTGGTTGCTTGCTTTGTTAGGTATGGAGGGAAATCAGCATTAGCCTCATAATGGTCACCTGTTTATCTTAAATTCTTGGCCCACTGATGACATAGCTAATCTGATGTATAATATTTTTCCTAAAGTTCTGGAAGTTCCCTCCTGTATCAGACCACAGAACTTGTAGGGAATGGTAACTGCATTGCCAAGGCTTGCTTGATATATTCATCATCTTCCTTTGGGTGATGATGAGAAATTGTGTCTACCCAGCATTTATATTTTTGTTCATGACGAGCAGCCAGACACCATTCAAGCAGATCAACTCAGAAATCTAAAATTATTCATATAGCTTCAATACCTACTGTTTGATCTGCTACTGACATCTGGACTCACGCTTCCTGGATTTTCCCTATGTCTATCTAGGAAGCACAGTCACCTACCCCAAATCATTCTCATGCCATGATGAAAAAAGTTACTAACTAGTAATCAGCCATTAAAACTCAGAGGCACATATGCCATGATACACTTGGACACAACAGTCTATGCTGCTCATTGCATAAAACAGCATAAATGGTACATGATGAGACTTATTTTTAATGCCAGAAATTAATACTTGGAAGAACCTTTGTCAGTATCTTGGACACCACAAATTCTGTATACCTTACAAATCATCCATGGCCTCAAACAACAAAAATATTTGTAAATCAAATGTTTGGGGCATTTCTCCTCCTCAATAAGCACAGAAGCAAAAAAGTATGCTTCTTTTTTGAGGAAGCAGAATAATATTTTTTTTCTATAGTTTCTGTATTATCTATATTTATTACTGTTTTCATCCATCCACCTCTGACTGAACTACCACAAAATATTTTTTCTCCCTGTGTGGAGGATCATGGCAAGAGTCTTCAATTAATACTGAGCTTCACTCCAAGCCAAAACCAGTGACATGTGAAACTACATTCTTTGTAGTCTTGAATGTCCAGTAGATATTTGAATTCATGGCAGCAGGCTGTAATGCTGAAGTAAAAGAAACACAGTTTAGTTGGGCCCTGGTCCTACTTACTTTTGAAAAGCTCCGTATGTTCTTTACAGAAAAATGCATATTCTCTTTTAAAAAGAGTGAAGAACAGAGTTTTCAAGCCCAAGATCCTTGGTGCCACTACAGAATAAGGCTTTTATATTTTGTGTCTGTAGTTCCCAGTCCTACAGTTGAGCAGGAAATGAAGCAGCTCTGACACTTATACAGTACTCATCAAAAGCACAGGAAACCCGTGTAACCACATACTCAGAGTACAAATGAGACTGAACAGAAAATATTTTCGATGGTGATCCAGAGCTGTAAGTTAGATTCAGCTCCAGAATTTAATCAAGCAATACAGAGTAGTGTATCAACGTACCCACTACAATTTCTTAATGAAATAATACCATGTAAAAGTATTCAGAACATAGCACAAGAAATAAAATATCCAACTTCTGAGACAGGTGACAAAAAGTGAGTGAGCAAGTTTCTGAGTAACATCTTCAAGAGATACACAAGACAAGCACAGTCTAAGTCAGCACTTAGTCTTCCTTGAGCCTGCCTCACCTGGGGTGTATTCCTTGAGTAAAATACAAAGCCACAAGGTTCTAGGTATTCTAGATCTCCAGGTGGGAGCAACTGGTGAGATGGTACCTGTTCCGATGTTGAAAGAAACTGCAAAGAAACTGCAAACTGCACACCCCATAGCTGCAATGACGCTAGTGGACTGTTCTCTGGCATATGACACAGTTTTCTTTTCACCTCAGTGTACCATCCTTTTTAGGGGTGCTCTATAAATTGTATACATGCCCTCACGTCTAATCCAGCCTGTCCTATAAGCAAAGATGTTTTAATGTATTTCTTTTGCATTGTTGAAATAACATTCTTCCCTAGCTAATGTGAATTCATAAATCACCTTTCTGTCCTCTGAATTTTGCCCACTGTAAATGGGACTGTCTTGTCTTGCTGGTGTTAAAATGAGCATATAGCTTTTGAGAAGACAATGAAATGTGTTTTGTTGGCAGTCATCCACAGCATCATCGGCTCTTCTGTGAGTGTTCTCCTCTGTATCCTGTGAGTACTGAGTCAGGAAAATGTCACTTCAGCTGTGTTTACATCCTTTCATGGTCATTTGAAAAAAATATTCAAGGGATCAAGCTTTCTAACATGACATATTTGAAAAAAAGGCTAAATTTAAGCTAAAATGTTTGCTGAAACATATTATTTCTATTCATTTCTACATGTTGGTTTTTGGTGCTTGATTATACAGATCAATCCATCAGGAAAGAGACATTAGCATATAAGTTGTGTAAATAATCATAAACGTAGAAACTGTGAAACAGGAATATTGATTTTCATACAGAAAGCTGATGAATTAGTTTTGGAATAGTTCTTAAATAATTAAAAATAATAAAATTAAAGTTTCTTAACATGCTTATGAATATTCTGAAAAAGAAAAAAAAAAATCACTCCAAAGTTTTATTATTTGTTCCACTGCAGTCACAGATCAAAAGATTACTTTCCAGTTGACATCTCTATCTCACTGAACACAGCAACCGCTTCTGTGATTTATCCAGGTGTGGCAGATGAAATTCAGCTGTGTTAGGATCAGTCAAATGAAACAGACACTACACTGCTATCTAGAAGAGTATGCAGAAGGATACACACTGTCTACTTAGACTGAGCTATACATAAACTGTGTTTCTATAAAGATACCAGTTTTGTTAAACTGCTTTCATTACACCAACGTTAATCATTAAGTGAAAAAAATGTTCTAAACACGGTAGCTTTCAGTTTAATTAAAACTTACAACCAGTTTAGGTGTAGGATTGCTCAACAATACAAATTTGAACTAGCAAAAATGCTGTAGTTTGTATAGGCTTTAAATTTTATGCTCACAAAACCTAAGCCAGTACAGAGCTGAAGTGCCGTGGACAAATGATATCTGATCCAGCACAAAGTTTGTTAGTACAGCAATAATCTGTCAACACTTTAAAACAAATTTGAACAGCCAGGACAGATTTATTCCATACCAGCATTCTGTGTCATTTGGCTAACATTGTTTCAGTTTGGCAGTACAAGTCCTGAAGTTGTATTATCTGTTTTCAGATTATGTCTTCTCTATTTTACATTGGTTTAGCTGTAGCATTTAGGTGCATGTCTCAAATTACTCTAACTTGATTTTTGTGTACAGTTACTATTAACAAAGAGATTTCCATACTTTATGAAAGAAGTTTTTACTCTAAGAAATATTCTGCATATAAATGTCAGTACGTTCAATTATAGTATCAAAAAAATAGGATGAGGTAAACTGAAGTAAGCACCTAATGGCAAGAAGTTGCAAATACCTGGGGAGGAAATTAGTTATATTTTCATAACAAAATAAAAGTTCACTGCTAGGAAGTGGTTTTCTTTTCACCTGAATGACAAAAATAAACCTTATCTAACATGGAAGATTCATCAGTGGAAATTGCCCCTGTTTTCCATTAGTTGAGTAGAACTTCTGCTTGGATTGTCAAGCAACAGAATGGCAAAAACATCTCAGAGACCAATATCCAGAAGATGTTTGGATAAATGCAGAGGGCATATATTTTTTTTCCTGGGGAAAAATCCAACAATAACATCAAAAACTTCTACAAAATAATTTGTAAATGAAATATCATTGAAAACATTTTCTATAGAAAGAAGCACGGATATTCAGTGTGTGTTGGAAAAAGAGCTTGAATTCTGTTGAACTCATTAATTTGTCCAACTGCCATCAAAGTGCTGTCTTATGAGTGATATTTACTATCTCTGAGAATACAGCTGTCATGTTACAAACACAATGTAATTGTAAGAGGTTTCCTTTTCCCTCATTTGGAAAAGTTTTCCACTCTATGTAACTTCTCCTTTTTACAATATTGAATACCTTACTTCTGCTTTAAACAGAATATGCAGTTGGTCTTTGGTTTAATTAAGTAAAAGAAAAACCCAAACGAGTAACTACAACGTAATATGCAAAGGCATCCCCAAACAAAATCAGGGTCCTAATATGTGTTTAAATATAGGACTGCTAAAACTGGACAGAGTTCTCTCGACAGATCCCTAAGCTCACTGAAATTTCAGAGTGGTGAACGTGCAGAGTTGCACTTCCTGCTATGATCCTTCTGCATCTACGCTTGCTTGACATACGCCACACACATCTCAGGCAAATCATTTAGAACCTGAAATTTTGCACGTTCTATCCTAGCTTTAAAGGTGATTCTTTTTTACAGGAAGTTTGAAATGAATACTTCTATTATGTGAACATGAAAAATAACCCAAATCTTACTGCATTAACATTTAAACTTTTAAAACACATTCAGAATATGACTTTGTCTATCTTATTTTCCAAGTTTTATATTCTGTGGCATACGCAGTCAATGAAGTCTCTGTTCCCAAGGAATAGATGTGAACATGCATGTGCAAATGTATGTGAGAGAGTGTGCACTCTGATTCTGGAAAGGAGAGGGATCAATTTCTTTAAAACAGTTAAAACTTAAACAACAAACAAAACATGCTAACTTGTTAATAATACAAAGTCCCGAAGATGTGAGGGTGAAAGGCAGCTGTCTGCTACCCTGTACCTTTTGGGATGGCCATTCTTACAGAGCTATAACAGACTATTATAGAGAGTTATTTAAGAGAACTCAAGCGAGAATTTACAGTTTCAGTCTCTGCACAAGCATTTTACCTAATCTATTCAACAGATTGCTAAAATTTCCGGCACTGGAAGCAATGGTCTCTTTGCTCCCTTTTGCCTGTGCCTCTGGAAGTGACTGCCAAGGAAGGATTAGCCACCAGGACTAAGGGAGATGGTGGCATTACCACCTCCTCCCTTGGACTCTGCTGGGAAGGAAGGGTGAGCTAGCACCTTGAAAACTCCTTCCTTGGCTACTGATTATCCCAAACTCCTTTGCTCCATCCTGTTTCCGCATGGTCCTACCCATTTTCAAGTTTATGCCAACTCCTTTGAATTTTGCTCTTTCTTCTGCAGTGGTAATAGCTACCTCACTTTAGTCTTCCCCTCCTCTTCCCCCCGCCTCCCTTTCATGAGCAGGCTTTCTGCCACTCGGTGTCCACAGCTTGGGATCCTGCCAACACAACTGAGACAGCAAGTCTGGAAACAGCCTATAGAGCCCTGCTTTGCTAGACTGGAAACTTTTATATAAAATAGGCTGGAAAGATTTATACAATGGATTGGCAGCTGATTAACAGAAAAACACACCCAGGAGCCAAAATGAATTTGGAGTACTGTGGAAGGATGCCAACTTGACAGCTTTGCAAACCAAAGCGATCCACTGGACAGGTACAGGGCAGGGACAAACTCCACCAGCTTCTGCCACCCTCTGTGAGAAAATCTGACAACGATGATGAGCGTCAGTTTCTGTAGATGTGATTTTTTGTTGTAGTAAGACCTGAGGGTTAAACAATACATAAATAATTTCATAAACACTGTATATGTCTTTTTAGGGTAGACTTTTTTTCCTTCTCCAAAGTTCATGGCAGCAGTTTGGATCACATTAGCATTTACATTAGGTCAGACTCATACCACTACTCAGATGTTTTTAACTGCTCAGCAGAACTTTTTTTCAACCCAAGAAAAGTAATTTCAGGTGGCAAAGATCTGCAAATCCATCTGACTTCAGATAAGTTGTCTGCTAAATAAGACCCTACCAAGATCAAAAGTACTGACATCTAACCCCTGGATAGCAGATACATCTAGGAAAAAAAATCCTGTGCTTTATGTCATGAGGATATTTTCCACTTAGCGATTTTATATACAGAAATAGAATTCTCTTCTAAGTCCAATGGTATTCATAACATATCACAAACTTCAGCTTTTCTTTGTTCCTTGTAAACTTCTTTTTTTTCAGCAATTGAAAATAAAAAAATTAGAAGCACCTTAATATCACCAGCAGTATATTATCAATCATTATTATATTTTGTGTTCCCATGCATTCCTTTAGTGCATGTTTGACTTTACTAAATTACAGTGATCCTAAGTCTATCATTTGGAATTGCAGTAGGAATAGTTGTTTTAATCTATATTACTCCAGCTCTACTACTTTCTCAGTAATTTCAAGACAAAATCCATTTGAAGCACTGAATCAAAACCAAACTTTTCTTTGTTGGTTTGAAAATGTTTTTCTTAACTGAAGAAAATGTGCATAGACTAAAAAAACAAAAACAAAAACAAACAAACAAAAACCCAAGTTATTCAGTCAGAACTAAGTTAAAACACTTTGAAGTTTTTGTTGACTACATGTAAGGTGCCACATTCTTGAAGCTTTTGAAGGACCCAAAGCCTGAACCAGGTGTTTAAAACAAAGTGCATGAAATTTTTGATCAGATTGGTTTTTAGTGGAAAACTGAAGTTTCAATAAATTCAATTCCTGTTAACTGACTAGTTTCAATTAACTTTAGTTTTAACAAGTAATATCTGAAAAATAAAACATTTCAGTTTTCTGAAAAAAAAACCAAAAACTTTGACCCAAAGTAATCTGGGGTGAGTAAGCTACTATATTAGATAAAAGAAATATTGCTCCTTATTTCCCGGTCTGACATGGGGTTGTCTTTCAAATGATAAATAGGCCATTCACACACAAAGGTCATTTTTCTAGAGTCTACTGTGGCAAACATATCACTTCTGATGAAAGCTAAAACTGTTCAGAATAGATTCATACTTCTATGGGCAATGTTGTATATTTGCCTACCATAAAGCCAAGTAATCAGTCAGATACACATCAAAGCCTCACTGACACAGATAGTGGAGCAAGTTATTGATAATATTTTTCTATTAAAATATAATTAGAACTTAATAACTTTTCTTTTTCTTAGATAAAAATTTTAAGTGTCTCTCATTCCCTCCCTGTAGCAGCTTTAAATGATCCAAGCTGTATGTTATTGTGCAAAAATATTATTGTGGATAATGTCTGAAACTCCCACTGGCCTTAGGATGGTTGGTACACCAACTTGTGGCATAATTATTGGAGGCAAGGTTGTACTTTCTACATGTATAACAAAGTAAAATTACTTTTAAGATCAGTTTTCTTTCCTTATCCTCTTCTTCCCCATTTTAGGATTATAGGATAGATCAGGTGGGACAGGACCTCAGGAAGTATCTAATCCAACCTCCTGCTCAAAGCAGAGTCAGGTTCAGGTCAAACCCAGATGGTTCAGAGTTTTATCTAGTTGTGTTTTCAACCTGCAAGGCTGGAGAGGGACTACACAGCTTCTCTGAACATCTACTAATGCTGGACCATCCTTATAGGGAAAAATTTTACATTCACTCTGAACAGCTCTTGCTTCAATTTATGCCAATTGTTTCTTGTCTTCCTCCCATGTCCCAGTGTGCCTTACACTGTGTTCCTGGTGACCTTCTGTTAGGAGTTGAGCTCGGCTGCTTGGTGTGTCCAAAGCCATCTCTTCTCCTGTCTGGACAAGCCCACCTCCTTCAGTCTCTCTTCACAGGACAAATGCTGCAGCACCCCATCATCTTCATGGCTTTCTGCTGAACATGAACAATTTTGGTGGTATCTGTCTTGTACAAGGGGACCAAAACTGGACATGATACTCTAACTGTGGTCTAGAGAGTGGAGAGTAGAAGGATAATCCTTTCAATGTATAAAGCCTTCAATGTACTGGCTCTGCTTCTATTAAGATAGCCTGGGAGGTTATTAGCCTTTTTTCTTCCAGAGCACTGCTTTGTCATGTTCATCTCACTTCCCACCAGGGTTCCCACGACTGTTTTTTGCATAACTACTCCCCAGTCATCACTCCCCAGCCTGTAACATTGCAAGGGGCTTTCCCTTCGCAGGAACGTGGATTTGCATTTATCATTGTTGAACTTCATATAGTTTCTACTGACACTTTCCTCAAACTCATATTCTTTATTTAAGAAGACTTGTAAGAAAATTTCACTTGTTAGCTTACCTACAACTCATAAATAAACAGTACCTCTCCTCAACACAGGACAGAAGAAAGACTTGGAGTTCCAGGCTGGAACAAGCTGAATGGCATCAACTGCATGTGTGAGTGTGCCCACCGTAATGTCAAAATGTACTTCAGGCAGACGTAAATATGCTTTTTTTGGACCAGAAGTATATTATGTTCAGGGACTGTGTTAGACTTTCACAGATACTTAATAAGGTAGAGTTTGACCTGCCAAGAGTTGATCCAATGATATATCTGTGGATCAACAATGTCTATTATGAATCCTCTCAACTTTGCCTTTGGTACTAAGGTCAATGACATTTTTTTGGTCATATAAGGTTCAACTACTTCCTAGGCAACAAATTCCAGGTAAAAGAAAGAGAAAGTCAGAGTGCAAATGATGCTTTATTGAATACATTCCTTCATGGATTCATTATGCTTTTTCAGGACTTAATGGTAACATTGACTGGAGCTGAAAGCCCTGTCTTTGCCCAGTGTTTCAAATTCTGACAAGAACCAAGCTTTTTCAGTGTGTCATGTCAGCAAATCACTGCATCTAACACAGGCAGTGCCTACAACAGGTACTAGCAGTCAACACTTTCTCCCTGCAGAAGATTTTCTCTCTTCCAAAGTCATCCTCTCTCTTGCACTCTCCAGAAGGCAGGGCATTATTTCTCTTGATTCCTTAAAGCATATTGACACAGCTTCAGCTGGAGGGATGAGACAACCTGCAGCCTCCCCATAGCCCAGTTGAACCGCTCTGTACTAAGGAAGCAACACCGTATTTTGAAAGTGCTGATAAGACTGAGCTTTGAAATAGGTTCTGAGTTGTTCACCATGTCAACAAAAGATACATTTATCCTTTTTTTTATGTGCCTTTCAAAGCTCAGGGTCACATACAAGGCATCTATGAAGTTTAAGTGCAACCACATTAAGTAGTTGTGCAGTGATGAGTTTTCATAGTCACAAGAAGAGCTTAAGTCTGGTCCAAGACCTTTTTAAGTAATTACAGTGGTCTATAACAAAAATTCTGAAACTATCCAAATCTGTGATAAGTCAGTTTCTGTATTTATTGGCTCCTAACCTCACAAAGTATCTCCATGATTGGCCTAAAAAACCACAGAATGCTGTCTGTAGTTGTCCTCACATGCAGCTCTGGGAAAATGAGTGGTGGTGTATCCACTTTATGGAAGATAATCCCCGCAGTAAATCACTGAAGATGTCTGAAAATGTGATTATGGCCCTCATTACTACTACCATGTTAGGTATTCTTTCAATATTCTTTCCAGGTATGAAGATCTGAATTCAGGGTTACTGAATCTCACAACTCTTTGGGGATGATCTTTGGTACTGAGTTCTTCTAAGTCCATCCTTCCTTCCTTGACTGAGTTTCTGTGCAGCCAGGGACCTGAGAGTCACAGTATGAGAAAGAACCCCTACCCAGGGGCTGCCTAACTCTACTCTGTTGTCTGGGATATTCAGATGAGACAAAAACTATAGAAGGTTGTAATATCTATGTTTATGATCATTCCTGATACTTTTTGTCCAATGTCAAATAAATATTTTGTAACTTGACTTACCTTCTCTTAGTCGGAGCTAAAACTCTCTTTTGTTTGCTTTCTTTCGCACTCCTCTCTCCACTGTAGTTGATTTGCTGATGAGATCATCCTGGAGACTGGAGGATGGGTAGTCCCTAGAAAATGAGAGTTAGACTTTCTCATTCTGAGAGGGACTGGGAATCCAGGTCCATTTCGCAGGGCCTTTCTACTGCTAGGCTATTAAAAAAAAAAAAAAAAAAAAAAAAGCAGAGACAGAGGAGCAGTAAGTCCTCCTTAAAAAAAAAAAAAAGGAATCCTAACACTTCGCCACAGAAAATGTCTAAATAATAAACCTGCTGCTCTGAATTTGAAGATGCTTTCTTCTCTTATAGTAGAGGGCACAGCAATATTTACTTTAGGAGTATGGTTCATTACATGAGTAATACGAATGTCAGATTTGTTCCATCCAAAAATATGTGCTTTTCAGGGCTGGGGAAACAGAAAATCTGTATTTTAAATTTTAATTCAGGAAGTGGGTAATTACTTGTCTTTAAAAACTGTGTTGCATTTTTTCTCATTTTAAAGAACAGTAAAGATATTTTTCAGAAATTTCTTGAAATAATAGAATAAATCTTTGCTTTTACTAGGTGTAATTGGTTACTTTAAAACAACATCAGCCTTACTATGAAGCTTTATAAAAATTTTAATTTCCAAGTAGCTTTCCTGTTCAGATATAAGAAAGTGCATCTAAACCAATAAAGCCTGATTCAGGAACTGATGGGTTCATTTGCATCCTGTCCAGAACATCAATCAATAGCTTTCATTTTGTTTAAAGGCCAGGGGCCAAATCAGAGTTTGAAAAGTCCTTGTAAAACCTCTGGGTAATTTTGAAATTGAGTCTAATGAAAGATTAATGAATACAGGCATCCATTTCTATCCCATCTATTTACATATGACTTCTACCTTCAGTCCTGCTGAGTGGCAATCAAAGTGAATCAGTCTGTTTCTGCAGATAATGCTGACTAGCTAAGAATAGCTTCTGCTATCTGCTATCGTAACAGTCGCTTAATTTCATTCTTTTCTATGCCCATATCATAAGCCTAGAAAGCCAGATATAGGAAGAAAACAGTGGGTACAGTCTGCGTGTTTATCACTCAAATTTACCATAATTTCCACTCTAAGTATAGGAATTATAGTAAATACCTAGATGTGGTAAATATCACCTGATAACCGCTCCTCTAAGCTACAGACATGGAGAAAAATTTCCACTGGTGAATGAGAGCAGGATGTTCTTTGAATCATAAATCATATTTCCAAAACAAACAGCTGAGTATATTCGCATACATGATTCTTTTTTAAATGGTGATAACTAGATTGTGTAACCTGAAGTTTTTTATTCTATTTTATAAATGCAACAAATTATTTTCACTTTTTCATCATGACTTAGTTTGCAGAGAAAAACCCATATTTTCATTTCTGCTATGTTATTTACTTTTATGAAATACTTGATTTGTTTTCTTGTTTAAGGGAGACTAAATATTCCTGGTCCAAAACTTTATTGAAAGACTAACAGCTCAGGTTTTGTTTTCATATGAAATGAGTTATTTTTTGTAGAAAGATTTTATGTGCCCCACAAAAAGAATGGATTGTCTTTCCTAATGAAAGTTGCCAGGCATTTCTCATACTACTCAGTTTAACTTCAGCTTCATGGAACCCTACCCTAAATTTCTTCTAAATGATCTTTTTACTGCAGAAATGTTAGTTTGAGATTCAGAAATGTTTGAGAAGCCTTTGTTTTCTAGCCTATTTGTTTCTTTTTCTTCAAGAGTTATGTAATTTTTCAATATAAAGAAAATATTTTTAAAGTAACCTTTCTTACAAATGTTGCCTCTTTTTCTTGTACCTTCATATTTTAAACTTTACATATAAAATCAATGTTCAGAGCACATTTTTTCTCTCCCCTTCCCCAGCCAAATAAATAGATAATACATATTTGCTTTGTCCTGATAATCATCAAGGAGCTGAGTGTATCTGAAGCGTTCTTCAGTCATTTCCTCTCTTTCAAGTTGGCTGTGAAACTTCCAGTCAGTCTTACCATGTGTGGATCACCACTCTTAAAACCTAAGGAATACCTGCTAGCTTTGTATTGAAAACTCTTTTTATTGTTACTAGATGGATGCTAATCAGAGAAGTCACTGCTATTGAAGAAGTGATTTTACAGAGTTCTGCTCCATGCTACTGGAAGTGATTTCTATTAATAGACTTTGGGATTCAATGTAAAGAGAATAACAAAGTCTCCCAGATGTTTTCTTGACCATGATTAGAGATCCTGAAACAATGAATAGAAGATTTTACTCATGCTGTATGTACTAAAATGAAAAGGTATATGCTATTGCTTCTGTGTAGACATGGAAGAAGATTGGTCTTGCTTTAGACCTTCTTCTGGTTAATAGGATAATGGGGGGGGGGAAGCTGTTTTCTCTTTATTGTGAATGTTAATAGCTTAATTTTAAATATGAGTTCTAGAAAATTCAAGATGTTCTACACTGGACTCAAGAAAAACTACACTTTAATTGAGACATAAAATACATGTGAAGGAAAGGTACAACTGTCATATCTTGACAGAGACATGCGTGTCATACACTTAAGCTGAATTATTTCCATACTGAGTTACAGAGCTGAGTTGTGCAAACTGGTTATTTTGCTCTGTTTAGAATGACCAGCACAATAAGCACTTGATCAGTGAATGAAATTTTTAACCTCTGTCTCACTACATATGGTAAATGGCAAAAATTAGTTTGGCAATTAGAAGAATGCACTTTTAGAGTCAGTGTTGAATGGGATTTAAAAATGTTTATTATTAATACAGGTTTTTAACAGACATGGTTAAGAGCTTAATTTAATAAATGACTCATCTTTGTTAAACTGGAGAGGTTACTGATGAAAGCATCCAACAGTGGATGTGTTATAATAATTTATATATTTGAAGCAACTATTTCTGGATGATTACTAGGCCTTTGTGATTACACAGAACTTGATGTGTAATGGGACTTCAGGTATCCTCAGAACATTTTTCTTTAGAAAAAAAGTTTCTCATGGACCTCACAAATATTTCTCAAATGCTGGTGATCTCATTGATCTTCTGTAACAATCTTATGTTCTGGCAGATCAGTCTCATATCTTTGTCTAGGAATGACCTGACTGTGGATCCAGAGCCACAAGTTCTACAGGATTTCTTTCCACACACCAAAAATAATAAGGTTCACTTAGTAATTCACATGAACAGCAATGTACCAGTCCTGAAAATACTGAAGCTTATCAAAAGAGGCAGAACTACATTCAAGTTAACATCCTTATTCAATTAGAATTTCAAGAGTTATGAGCAAAAAGGTACTAACAATCACAAAAGTGGTCTTCATCAAAAGTTACTTCTGGCCCAAGGAGCTCTCCTGTGAGTTTTCCTCTCAAGACTGAATGGTGGAGTCAGGTGTCTAGGTAGGGAAAAGGCCTAACCATCACGAGAGACATCTGAGCATGGTAGCGTAAATTGGCACACAGGAACCCATAGGTGGTGACTGAAGAGCTGAAGCAGCCATCAGGCAGATTTTTAATGAGGAAATCTGGACACCAGAATCCTATCAGGTCACTGGGATCTGCAGGAATGAGACACATCATTCTGTGACTATCCACAAGGGGTCAAAAATCCATGGACTGATTCTGACACTACTAAATTCTGTGCAGCAATAATTTATGCAGCAAATTGTTGGCCAAATCCCATTGATTTCAATGGGAAATCATCTCAGGATTTTTCTTTGGGAAGAAACTGAATTAAACATACATGAAAGCATACAAATAAAATTCAAAGTTGTTTGATAAAAATTAAGAAACTCTCAGAACAATTCTTCCTTCTGATAGCTCATTGCAACTACTTTCTTCTTTTCTGAGTGTAGATGTTTCTTTCTCGGTGTGGTTCGAGCACTTTGTCGTGATGTACAGGCATTTATATCAATAGAATACATACTTAATTTGTCTGAGGGAGCCACAAGGTCTAAGAAAGCGTATGGTATGATGAAGTTTTGATCCCAGTCCGATCCCAGTTCTGTTTGTTAAATCACTAACGTGTTTCACTCCAAAGATGGAATAGACAGCTGCTCAATGTGTGAAACAAAAGGCACACAATACTCGCCTAATACACAAAAACTCCAGATGTATAAATGAAGAAGTGCCTTAAACATTGTTCACAAGAAAAGTCCTGCTTCCCCGCCCAAGGCCTGTGATCACAATATTCTTCCCTGTGTAATCAACTAAAAGGTGTCCTTCACATGTTCAGTGACCCCAGCTCTTACTAGAGATCTTGTCATCTAACAGAGATAACGCGAACAAAAATGAAGGCAGGCATATGGCAAGATGATGTGCTGGAAACTTGTCTGCTCTTTCCATCAATATTAGATGATTAGGGCCATGAATATGATCAGGGGGCTGGAGCACCTGTCTTATGAGGACAGGCTGAGAGAGCTGGGGTTTTTCAGGCTAGAGAAGCGAAGGCTCCAGGGAGACCTTATAGTGGCCTTCCAGTACTTAAAGGGGGCTACAGGAAAGATGGGGAGGGACTCCTTATCAGGCAGGGAGTGTGGTGATAGGATGAGGCGTAATGGTTTTAAACTGAAAGAGGGCAGGTTCAGATTAGATGTAAGGAAGTTCTTTCCTGTGAGGGCGGTGAGACACTGGCACAGGTTGCCCAGAGAAGCTGTGGCTGCCCCCTCCCTGGCAGTGTTCCAGGCCAGGCTGGATGGGGCTTTGAGCAACCTGGTCCAGTGAAAAGGGTCTCTGCCCATGGCAGTTGGGTTGGAACTAGATGATCTTTGAAGGTCCCTTCCAACCCAAACCGTTCTATGATTCTATGATCTAGTAAAATAGATTACCCCACGACTGTGGCTTCATGTAACTCTTTGAAACTGTGAAACTGCTCTTGTAGAATTATCTCCCCCATACACAGAGCCTGTTCATCTTATCCAAACAACGTAGCCTCGTGAATAAATACATACAGTTTCACTGACAGAGAATTTCTGTAATTTTTAGATGCTCGTAGAAGATGGTCTTGAAAAGCAAACAACAAACTCAATCAAAACCTTTCCATGACATTATACCCTTTTCTTTCGGATGAACCATTTACCTTCAAAGAAACCATTATTCACCTGATGAGTGATTCCAGTAACTGAAATAAGGTTTATGAAATCTGTATTCTGCAGACCATACAAATGAACTTACCCAAACTCAGAGCTCCACAAGGTAGAATTAAATATCTGAACTTTTTTTCCCATAGGTTTTTTTATAATCTGTGGAGAAAAAACGTGTTCCTCTTGGGTGCTATTCATCTCATGTCAAAGTAGTCAACCAAAATAAATCAAATGAATTGAACTTTATATTGCCTTTTTTATCACTGATATAAAGGGACACTAAGGAGACTATCTCAGATGTAGAATGCTACAAAGAGGATGTTTAAAGTTTGGTGAGATGAATCTCATCTCATCAGAAGATGAATCCCATAAAAATGGCTATTTAATAGCCAGTCTATAGAAGAGGTTGTGGCACCCAATATTTTACGATCTGATTTAATTCAACAAACCAATTACAGACTTCTGCAGTTCCTGTTCCAATTGTCAGTCCTAAAAAGCTTTTGTATTATAACTTATTTGCTAATCCAGTAAAAATTATTACACTTTGAAACCTGTGGACTTCTCCCAAGAAAAGCTGTAACCTAAAAGATTCTGCTATTGAACTGTTTTAGTCCTGCTTATTATATTAGCCTTTACCTTCCAGAATTGTGAAGTTCCTGCATCAACCTATGTGAAAAGTCATAAAAATAAGGGGTGTCAGGAATGAAAACTAACTAAACTGATTTGCTAACAGTTTTTCAAATGTTTCTGACTTTTCAATCTTTAGTTTAGAAACAGAAGCCAATTTTTAGAAAGATCAATTTATATGCACTATACACTGAGTAATGTGAATTTCACCTCATGTTAGCTAACTAAAAGAGGCACCCTAACAAATGAGTCAGTTAAAATAGATTGTGAGCCTGACTTAAGGTGATTGTAATCCTTCTCTCTAGCTCTGTCTCTGTATTGCTGGCATATTTGTTGTTGGAGCTGTAATACATCTGCAAAAGAGGGTTCCTTCACCCACTGAACAGTCATGGTCGACCGAGAGCTGTTCCCTTCTGCATGGGTCTGGTAATTTCACATGGACATAAACACGGCTTGAGTGGACAGTGATGGACAGGAACTTCTTAAGACAGTTTTCTTACTGAAGACAACATGTAGTTGATGGTGTTATGTTTTTGTTTAGGGCCTCCCTATAGTCAATAAACAGAAATGTCCTCAGAAAGTAAATAATTTAAATTATTTTAGGCACTTACAGTAGGATGGGATGATCCAAAGATGCCTCTCTCGATTATTTAGGAGGCAGTCTACAACCCTGCTACATGTTGAAGTTTTGAAAAGCTGAATTTGAGTGAGATAATCCCATTCTAAATATTTAAGAGCTTAATTTGGGTATGCAGGTTTGCAGATTTAGATACCCTTGTGAACATATAAAAAAGTGCATGTACAGTAAGTGTTCCTCTGTTTGAAAAAGCGCTTTAGCAGTGACGAGTGAGTCATACACAAAGTTTCAGAAACTATCATAGCAATTATTTATGTGTTCAGGGTTTTTTTCTTAGACAAATAAAAATAGGTAACTGCTATAGAATTAACAGATGATTGCTGAAGTTTTTTTGGAAGAGAGTTAGTATTTTTAACTTCTTAATCGAAAAAAATAAAAGAACTTGTGGGACACATACCAAGTCCAGGGCTGGATTCTTCTGACTCCTCAGAAGAAAATAAAACACCTACATAGGGAGGTAGGCTGTGAGACCAAGGCAGACACTCAACTTTGCAGGCTGATGGCACTGGGTATCAAGACAGAGGAAGTCTATGCCCAACAATGTGTGCAATGGTTGATACTCTGAACTTCACCTAGTAAACCTGCCATGGTCAGGAGGTCCTAATGATTTACTTAGTATAACTCTACACGTCAATGTCCCTTATGATCTTTTCTGCTCTTCATTTACTGCCCCTCAAAATGTATTGCTGCAGATTTCCAAATACTTTGTGGGTGTTTATCAAAACAAGTTAAAACCAACTAGATTGGACTCCCCAGAAGAGGCTATTGATATAACCATGTTATTTTACTTAGGTACACAGCTTTCCTGAGAAAGGGAAGATGCTGTATATTTCTAAGGGTTCTGGATTTGCTACTCCAACAAACTTCCTAGAATCTGCAAAGTCCTGATCCAGACAGCTAGAACTGAATCTGGGAATATCTTTTTCTCAATTCCACTGCTTTAGCTTTCTCAAAATCATGGTCCCAGTGTTTTAATTAAATAGCAGTTCCCATTCAGCATGTCTTACACTCACTAAATACCAGCTTCTCTCCCAAGTATTTGATCTGTTGCTCAGGGACAATTTTGCTACTGTACCTTCAAAGACAGAAAATCAGACTGGTTTAGTTTGTTACTAGCATCACTGCATCACTCCTTTGAAGATAACGTTAGTAATTTTAGAGACTGCACTCAGTGTCACCAAGCAAGCAAATGAAACTAGTTCTTCCACCTGATGGAAACAGAAATACATATTTTCATTTTGCTGCCACAAATACGTCAAACGCCATCCTTTCACAGCCAACATGTATCCATAAACAGTGACTGACTAAATATAGAGTCTGGGAACATTTGAGATATTTCTGTGTTTGTCACAGAATTCATGGGACCAAAGCCACTTATTGTCTCATGGATATACGTCACAATAACTCAAGGTGACATCAGTAAGAGCTCAGACAGGAAATTTCAGCTCTGTTGGGAGTTCAGAAGCTGCAGAAGCAACCTGGAGACCCCATGAATACCAGCAAAATCAGAGGCCAGGACATTCATAAAAAGCTCACACACTGAGTGAAAAAGGTTTTAGAGAAATAAAATCCATGTCTGAAGACAGGATAAATAACACACCAACAATTTCCTTCAAACTTCAGACCAGCACACATTTGCAGTATATTTTGAGGCATGCCAGAAGGTTTCCATAGTGAGTGGATGCTCTGCTCCAGCAGCCTGGA